>NW_027509195.1:7840000-8202500 GCF_051911475.1 Siphateles boraxobius | reverse complement strand
GAGCTGATGTTTATCCTGTGGATCCACTGGACAGCATATCCCAGTGACATCATCATCTCCCACAATTCCCACGAGACTCTTCTTTCTATGTGAAATAAACTCTACATCAAGGGAGATAGACCTTAAACAATAGGGATTTTTCCCATGTTCCTGACATCATCTTTAGGAAATGAGACTGACGCGTCTGTCTTTTCTCTCTACATGGAGGAAAGTCTATTGAAAAGCCAAGAGAAGGATTAATTTTACTTACAAAACTGCTCCTTCTAAACCCAAAGAAGAGCCTGATGATGTCATATGATCTGGACGGGTTGTACTCAGTCGGAGTGCCTAGCGGCAGCACTTTTTCTCCGGATGAAAATGATGTTTTTCCGTCATAAGTCTTAGTCTGTCTGGAGTCGTAAACACACTGTGTGTTGTAGCATGCGGCTTGGGCTCAACATCCACAGCATCTTAATTACACAACCAATTCGCTGCCATTTAAAGATCTGCTTTTCTCTTTTTTTGTCATCTTTACTTATGCTATTACCCAAAAGATGCCCAAGAGATCCTGCTGTCTCCCACACATGCACCTAGTAAGTTTTTGCATATAATGTCTGTAACCTTTCCAGTGCTTATCTTTCTCTCCAGCATTAAGGTCGTATTTATTCACACATCCCGCCATAATGAAGCCTTTATTTAAGGATGCTCAAGTCCAAATTAGCCTGGTTCAGTGACTCCTCAGGGCCATTGGTCCCCAAAGACGCAGTGACCTTTGGAGAGGGCCAGACTGCTGCTTTGTGGCCCAACACCTTCACACACACGTCTACCCTTGAGCCCCTGGCAGTAAACAGTGAATGGTAAATGTCAGCGCTCTGGCCATTGAATTATACAGTTTATTTAAATAAGTTTAAGAGCAGATCAGATCGGCCCACAATCTCCACCGACAGCTTGCCTCCATCCACACGTAAGCCTTCGTCAATCTGGGAATTTTCTCTTTGATTAGCAGGATTATATTGTCCTCCCTCTGATGGCGTGTCCTGTCCTGTTTTGTTTTTAGTTGCAAAACATGACTTTTATTTGACAGACAAAAGTTTTTAAATATTAATGCTTAGGCAGTTTGTTTAAAAATATTTTTTTCCAATGAAAAAAATAAATAAAATAAAAGTGCTTACAAAATAAGGTATTCATTCTTTTAATTAATCTTTCTTTCTTAATGATATCCGGACAATTGTATCACCCTCACTTTATTTGACTCCAAAAATTTGACCCCAAAAATATCTAACTGAATTTTAATATAGAAATGAAAACATACTCATCAGAGAAAATATTTATTCAAGTCATTGTATGCATGATTTGTATTTTTTGATGTATTTCAGAATAAATTAATAGGTAAAAGGTGACAACAAATTATGCATGTCATTCACCAGTGAAATTGAACTCATTTGATTACAATTTCTTTTATCTTGCGATTGCTCTGTTACTGTCTCTCTTTTCCTCTTCCTCACAGCATCATACATGAGGGTCACACTAACACGTTTGGCAGGACTACAGAAAGGGATCCCGCTTGACGTTCCACGTGGATAAATTAGTTTATTTCTTGTCGGAGTTACACATTCTTTCCATATCTTTTACAACTGCGCGGCTCGTGGAAGAAAACGGGAAAGACTTAAAAAAGCCTGATGCACATTTTAAGAGCAGCATCAAAAATGAATAAATCATCAAGATGGAGTGAGGGCTAGTTTTTCCACAGACAGCGCTGAAGGAAACACTCTTCCCCCCACCTGCCGGCTCCCGAACGAGCGAGAGCTAGAACTGAGGTCTCTGGCAGACTGACAGTTGCAGCCTCTCCTGCTCTCTAGCCCGGCGTTTCTTTGATGCATTTGCCTTGATTTTCACGTTCCTCTGACTTCCCCTCCGTGCCTGTGTCATGCTCTGTTGCCGGCGTGCCGTCCTGGAGCCATGCCCATCCCAGAGATGGCTTTGAGCACGGTGAAGTCTCTGTACTGGGAGGTGTTCCCCTCCATGGCCACGCAGCGGGTGTACTGCACACCCGTGCTCTGGGCCGGGCGCCTCTATGTGCTGGGGGGCTGCAGCGAGAACGGCCTCCCTTTGGACTCCGCCGAGGTGCTGGATCTGGAGAGCCAGCGGTGGTGCGAGCTGCCCCCTCTCCCCACCGCTCGGGCCGGGGCATCCGCCGTGGCCGTCGGAGACCAGCTGATGGTCATGGGAGGCATGGATGTGCAGCAGAGCCCACTGGCCTCCGTGGAAGTATATCATCCTGATGAGGGCAAGTGGGAGAGGAAGACGGGACTGGGGCAGGCCTCCATGGGCATCACCACGCTGGAGAAAGGTAAGAAGTGTTTGCTCCTCATTTTGACCAATTCCTTGAAAAGATTCCCAAAAAAAGAACCGCATTGGATGCTGGTTTACGAGACTGCACTGGTTGATCCACCTCAATAGATAAACTGTACTAGTCAACTTGCATCACAAGGCAAGTTTATTCTTATTACAGTTCAAAAAAAGTTTTTCCAATTAAAAGAAAGTCTAAAAATCCCTAAAACTTGAAATAAAATCGTGTAAGATTTTAAGACTTGTTTTCAGAGGTTGTCCCCTTAATTATGCTTATTTTCCTTACCCAGTTGTGAAATTAGTCATGTTTGAACCTTACTAAAAATGGTAAGTTTATGCCAAACTTGACAATGGGTAAGAAAAATAAGCATAATTACATGCATATTCTCTGAAAACAAGTCATAATATTTTATGCCGTTTTAAATCTATGGTCTATGACAATAAGAGTATCCAGGAAAAAAAGAAAAGTATTTGTTTCCTAAAAAAGTTGCCACAAACATTTTTCAAGAAAAAAAACATTTGTACAATTATCAGAATTGTTTAATTCATTAATATGATTAGCTTTCGGTATGCTTTCATACATCACACCACATGCCATTTTACAGTCTGGATTAAAATGCCTCATAAAAAGTCAAAATATGTAATATTTTAAGAGAATAATTGTCAAACTGAATTCTATTATAGAAATTAAAAAGCTATTAATCATAGAAAATATTTATTCAATTTTATGTATGCATGAATTGCATTTTAATGTATTTTAGATTTTTTACAAAAATAGCATCATGTGATTGACCAAGCAATTTGATCTAATTTTAAGGATGTTTTTTTCTATGGGAAAACAAGACAATAATATTTCTTACCCACATCACTGTGTATGTACAAGTGTTCTGCTGTTGTAGTTTCTCAGACTAAATTGTTATTGTTTGGTTCAGAAACCTCAGTGAGCAGCAGTGCGTGGAAGGGGAAAACAAAGTTTGGTTCCTTCCTTCGTCTTTCTGCTGCTTCCCGTCAGAGCATGGTTATCTGTATAATCTCAAATTCTGTTATCTTTGGTACAATCAATGCAGTTGTAATAAATGTCTCATAACCGGCGCCTCTGGAGTGCTCCGGATATACCAGCTCCAATTGAAGGAATCAGTAATGCCATATTGTGACACAAAGACTTACACTGCAGAGAAAAGTCTCTCTCACAGATTCTCCCTCCTCTTCAGCTTATGTAGGTGTGTGTTCAGGTGACAGTTTATCCAGTCTGAGACCCCGAGGAAGAGGGTTTATTCACAAGGATTCGCTTCTGCTAAGACGTATTCCACCAGCTGAGCCGCATTCAGTGGGTCCAATTTTAAAACTATCAGCTAGACCTATTTGGATTCATGTACAGGAGAGAGATCTTGTCTAAAACATGTGGTTCTCTAACCAATACTTCTGTCAAGTCCACAGAATTAGAAATGATCTGTCTTCTCATTTACTTAGAGCAGCTGAGCATTTCAAATTAGCTTGTGAGGTGTGGGCTAGACGTTTGACTTTAAAAAATAATATTGAGACATATTAAATAGGTCATATCATAAATATGTTAATTTAATTTTTTTCTAGCTCTGCTTATAATGTTGGTCAAGGTTCCTTGCACCAAAAAGTAGCAATTTACTTTTTTTTAATGAGCATTTTCTATTCTCTTTTTGACACTTTTTTTTACTTCCACTGTCTGGTGTTTTTTCACAATTAATAATAATAAATAATTATTAGTATTATTAGGCATCACATTGTTGTTATTAGTATTAATAATAAATATTAATAATTATTCACCTAAAGATGAAAATTTACTAATCCTTCTGTTGTTCCAAACCTATATTACATTATTTCCTTTGTGGAACACAAATAGTCTTCTGAAGTCATATGTTACATTTTTATGAGGAACAGACCACAATTGCATGTTTTTAATTTTTAATTTTTAAGAACTAGGTAAGGCCAGATTTGTTAACAGGTAATTGAAACGATCCAAGAACGAGTAAAAGTTCAGAAGACTTTGTCATTTTATCCTCATTCACTTCCATTTTAAAAGGGGTGGCTACATTTTGTGTTCACTAGAAGAAATTAAGTCATACGATTTTGGAATGACATGACATTATTTACATAATAATTACAAGATGTTGCTACTGTACTTTGAGACTTGTTACTGTACCTTTAAGAGGTATAAATGACCTCTGCTTTGATTGACTAACATCTTTGCATGTAAAAGAGTAACACTGCTTAGACGAGGTAGGTTTGCTGTCATATACAATGGTTATGAATTTGTAGCCTCTTTTGTGTGTGAAAGAACATGAGCACACCAGGGAAAGAGCTGCAGGATTGTGTGTTTATCTATGTGCATTAGTGCGTTTATAATTATGTCTCTGTTGTTCAGTTTTCTTAAAGTAGTGTTCCCTTTCTAGGCACACAAATCATACAAGAATACAAATACCAGCATGATCCATGTCTTGCCTTATTAAAACAAGTGCATGCTAATTGCCATATGCCACCACCATGTGGACTGATAATTGAACTTATATTCTAAAGATCTTATTATAAAACTTTCTGGAATACTTGTTTCTTATTGGTCAAATATTTTTATATAACGATGGCTAAGCTGTGCATTTGATCTTTGTCAATGGCAACCAACCTCATACACATCTCTCCATTGTCTTTCTTCTCGCATTATAAAACATTTTTAGATAATTTAGGTACATTTGTTTATTTATTTACTTAGTGGGCATTTAATAAATATCGTGATTTATTCACAATTTCAGTCTGTTTTTGTCGCAAAATAAATCTCAATAGGGTGATCAGGACCTCAACAAATTAAAGGGGTTTTGTATCATACTGAAGAGGTTTATTTTGTTCTTTAGGTGATCCTGACATAACTTTTCTCTCTTTTTCAATTGACAATTTATCCCATCACCCTTTACTATCAGTGTATCATCGTATCGTGTTGTAAAAAGCATTAAGGTCCTGAAACAGGCCGTTTGAAGCCATAATTCAGTTTTAGGCTTTGGTATCAAAGACCTGTTTTCACCTCTCTCTTTCTGTCAGCGGAGCTTGTTCTCTTTGATATCCTTCACGTCATCTTAGAAACAAATTGCTTTGAGGTTCCAATCTGTATTTGTATGGCTTTGAAATCCCATTTTCCTTTGCACCCCTTTGCCTTATTGGAAACATTCTGTATCCGAACATCAATCCGAGCCTGAGCCAAACCATCTGGATCTTGTAAATAACATATCCCATACTGTATTTGATCTCAATGTTTAGGAAGAAAATAGAAAAAGCTGATGCTGTTTGTGATAATGACAATAATAGAGAATTAAGCTGGAGAAGTGCAGCTGTGGCCAGTCAAAACCACAGTGGTCTTGTCTCATATTTGTTCTGGTTTGCGGCTGTTGTCTAGTGAGAAGGTTGAGTGTGTGCTGTGGTGTTGAGGACGTGTCAGAAGCATGCTGACCTCTCACTAAGAGCATTTGGAGCGGATGGCTATTTAGGCAGGCAAGGTCTTTTGGATTTCAGACTAGCACTCTGAAGACAATGTGACTGTCAGCTAGGGTTTCCAACCATACTATATAATACAGAATCATCCTTTTAACCCCAAAGTGGGATGTATTTTGCTTCTGAAATACTAGGAACACTTTGGCATGTGTCAATTTAGTTGTCAGTGTTATAAATTTCAGAATAGGATTGCAAAAACAAATTGCAAACGATGAATGTGAAACAGACAGGTTTTCTGCAAGTTGTGTATAAAAGCCGTAACACATGCTATTATGCATAATTGCATATATTTTATTTTATTACATAAAAAATATTAATATTTTGAAATATTATTACAATTTAAAATTAATGTTTTTTTTTAAATGCAAGTTATTTCTGTGATGGCAAAGCTGAATTTTCAGCATCAGTCTTCAGTGTCACATGATCCTTCAGAAATCATTCTATGCTGATTTTCTGCTCAAGAAACATTTCTGATTATTATCAGTGTTGAAAACAGCTGTGCTGCTTAATATTTTTGGTGAGATTCTATGAAGAATGGAAAGTTCAAAAGAACCTTTATTTGTGAACTTCTTGTGCATTGGTGCACATTTTTCACTGGATTTCTTGCTGTAATAATTAAAAATGGTTGAATTCAAAGTAGGGCTGCATTATAATGTTTAAACTGATAATCACAAATATTATAATATCAATAATATCATGATTTTTAATCTCAATTATTCTTATCTGAAATAAATAAATATATAAATGGTTGGCAGATTGAGAAGATTAAGTAAAACACTGTGCACAAAATGTATCATTTTAAGAGAAAAAAATTACTCCTGACGGGTGCAACCCCACGGAGGAAGGAATCGTTATCACAATTAAAATACGTTTAATCGTGCAGCCCTAGACAAAGTGCTTAAGTTAAGTGGTTTTTATTTATTACATTTTTATTGATTTAATAGTTTAGTTTTATGAATGTGGGCATAGTTGAGCCGAGCTTGTCAGTTACTGGACAAATTACAGTCAAAGACAGATTAACATAACAAATTTTTGACTGCAAAGCAGAATTCTCTAGCGTTATAATTCGCCTAGGCTAAATTGATATGTGATTATTGGCCATAACTTTACTTTTACTTAATCTGTGTCAGCCTGAATTTTACTATTGCATTCATTAAAAACAGTAATACCAGCAGATAATTATTTATAGTTCCATTTCGTAGTCACTACGAGTTCCGTCGTGACGACGAATGGGGTTTCGCTTAGAAAGCCTATCGACTTCAAATATTACAAAATGAGCCAATGGCAAAGAAATGCCATGGGTCTGCGGAATTTGCATGGCGCAACTCCACCCCACCTCATGGGTATAAAAGGAGGATGCCACCAACATGCAGATATGTTTTCGCTTCGGAGCCAAGAGTATCTCTTCACTCCAAAGCCATTTCTGACTTCACTTTACGAGACGAGCGACTCTCCGGTGTTGGTGTGACGGCGATCTCCAGCGAGTTCACACTGCCTGCTGATCTGTGCAGTATCTGCCAGTGAGTGTGTTTCTCCCTGCTCGCTTCAACATCCGCAGAGTTTTTTTTTCTCTCACAAAAGAGCTTGCACACGACACGTCTTTTTAAAGATGCCTCGCCCATGCACTTCTGGTTGCGGTCGACTCATTTCCGACTCTGATGGGTACATTCTCTGCTCTGCATGTTTGGGCATTGATCACGCTAGAGCAGCATTTGTGGATGACTCATGTTCTCTCTGGAACATGACCATCGCGTCATTACGGTCGAGACTCAATGATCTCGTTAGAGAGAGAGTCCCCTCATCCACACCCCGATCTACACCCCTCCACGAGAGGTGGTACTTCGGCTGGTGGCCAGGGTGACCTAAGGGTGATGGTGTGGAACAAAACGCCGCCGATTCATCCTTGGCCCACGTCCCCATCTTCACTGACGCAACCCGTGAGCGATCACGGGACGCCCGCAGGCCCGTCTTCGGACCCCCGCGGGTTTCCTTTGATGTTCTAGAATCGGATCTGATGTCCATCGCAGCATCACAGGGCGGGCAAGAATCTTCAGGAATTGAAGATTCGGCAGTGCTGCCACCTTCGGGTGCACATGCGGCATTTGTCGAGTCGGATCCTGAGATAACGGCCATGCTTTCCCTGGCCGCTGCGAGCATCGGATTAGAGTGGAACCCTCCACAATGTCCTGAGCGCTCGCTGCTGGATGATTGGTTTTTGGGTGCGGCCGCTGACACCCGTCGGCGTCCAACCCCAATACCTTTCTTCCCGGATGTGCATGAGGAGATCTCGAAATCCTGGAAGACCCCAATGTCTTCCCTCGATCCCTAGTTGATCTCCTCCGCCTTTCCTCCCCTCGACGGGGCTGCTGCCCATGGGTACACTGGGGTTCCCCCGGTTGAACGCTCTGTTACGATGCTACTGTGTCCTTAGAGTGCTTCTTCTCGGTGCGACCCTAAGCACCCGTCCGAAGCCTGTAGTTTTACGTCTACGCTTGTGGTGAAATCCTATAGAGCCACAGAACAGGCAGCCACCTCACTGCATGCAATGGCCATTCTGCTGGTCTACCAGGCCCAGATGCTCAGGGACATGCACGAGGGCAGGACTGACCCAGGGCTCTTTGATGAGCTGTGCGCCGGCACTGACTTTGCTCTCTGAGCGACGAAAGTGATCGCACACTCCCTGGGTCAGGTGATGTCCACCAATGTGGTCTAGGATTGACACCTATGGCTGAACCTGGCCGATGAGCAGGATGCCGAGCCGAGGGCGTCCTCCCACGGCTCCCACCCCTCCCGTTCACCCGTGCTGGCAGGGGTGAGCCACAGCCCTCTCTAGCCCTGCTCCCCGCTAAACGCCGGGCTAAGCGGCGCTCCTGAGACGGGCTGCTCAGAGATGGGACTCAGTTCTTTCCAGAAGGTGGTAGCAGAGCCACTCCTTCCCCCGGTGGTGGGCCGGGGGAGAATCCCTTTATTCTCAGAAAGAACTGACTCGCCCGTGTCTGAGCACACATTACCCTTTTCCACCAAAAAAGAACGGGTTCGGAACTGGTGCTGGTTCAAAGTTGGTTCGGAGTTGGTTCAACTTGCGAACCTCCTCAGAACCTGTTTGTTTTTCCACTTCTAGAGCGCCCAGCGAACGACGTCGTTACGTCACTGTGTACGTCGCTTTACGTCTCAGCTAGAAACGCTTGCAAGTACAACATTACTTTGGGATTATCTCTAACTCGTGAACCAAGAAGGCTTTAAAAACAATTGAAATATGTAAGTCTTTTAATCTTTTCCTTTGATATGTAATCTTTTCTGATTAGTTATGTACACCTGTCTTGTCTTTTTTTTCTCTCCGTTTATTTGTTCTATTTTGTGACTGTTTTCTTCTTTGCTTACATAATGTTTTCAATAAAAAAAATTAAAAAAAAGCTAGAAACGCTTGCGCCAACTTCAAGCATAACAATTACAATGGCGGACTACATCGTGTTTCTGCAAATGTTTCTCCTGGCTTTGGGGTCAGAAAAGATGTTTAGGACACATCTAAACCCGCCCCCAGCCCCCGACGTAAGCATGACGTGGTAACAGAACGGTTCTCTGGTTCTAGTCCAGCAAAGAGTTGGTGCCGCTTTGGAACCAGTTTTCCTGGCCGAGAACCGGTTCTTTGGCTGTCGAAACACAAAGAACTGGTTCGCGCGCTGGCACCGGCTCCGAACCGGCTCTCAAAACGCTTTGGTGGAAAAGGGGTAACAGAGTTCTCGGATGACAGTGTGTGCCGCCCCCGGGCCGCACCACTCTCATCCTCCTCTGTCGCAAGACCCCTGGCAGAGCAGGCCCCCGCGGAACGCTAGTTCTTCCCTGGACTCCTCTGTCAGGTTGCAGTTAATGACCGTGCCCCCACACCGGGCTGCTATGCCGTCCACCACCGAGGGGACGTCTGTGGTTCGCATGACCCCGCTGGCACCGTTGTTGGGAGCCTGGCTAGAGCTTCCCAACCTGTCCCGCATGAACCATCAGGCTTGGCTATGCGATTCAGTTTGCACGGTCTCCTCCCCGCTTCAGGGGAGTCTGCTCCACTATGGTCGGTGGCAATGCCCCAATCCTGAGAGCGGAGGTTGCTACCCTACTGGCGATCGAGGCTATAGGAGGAGGCAGATCCAGCCTTGGCACTGCTCTGTCCAGTACACGCCCTTCCCGCCTATGTAGACAGAACGCAGTGTTTCAGGACCTTAGACCAGCTCTTTGTCTGTTATGGTGGGAAGCTGAAGGGAAAGGCTCTCTGCAAGCAAAGGTTGTCTCACTGGATAGTGGACGCCATTGCTTTGGCATACCAGCAGCAATATCGACCATGCCCCCTTGGTGTGACAGCCTACTCCACCCGGAGTGTGGCTTCCTCTTGGGCTCTAGCACATGGCGCCTAGCTAACAGACATCTGCAGAGCTGCAGGCTGGGCGACACCCAACACATTCGCCAGATTCTACAATCTCCGAGTGAAGCCTGTGTCCTCTCGTGTACTCGGTTCAACCAGCCAGTACTAGGACCCGCTCAGGTGTCTTCGCTTGCTCGCCATTCCACTCCACGGACTGGATACGTGCAATATTTCCTCAGGTGAGCTTCTCCGACAAGCCCTGAGTTCTTCCAGCAATGCTGACGTCGACGCCAGTGTCTATTGCCTGTGCGTTGGCTGGAACCCCGTTCGTTGTCACGACGGAACTCATAGTGACTACGAAAGGGAACGTCTCGGTTACGTATGTAACCCTCATTCCCTGAGTAGGGAACGGAGACGTTCCGTCTTCCTTTAACTTAGATGTTTCTTATCTATCCTCTATAATTAAATTTTTTAAATATTAAAACAGATGCAGTAAATTCATGTCAGTTAGGCAAAATCTGGGTCTCAAATGCATTTTAGGATTATTTCAGTAAAACGGTGACAGATCTTTTTTTTGTAATTGCATACACTGTCACTCTGTAGCATTTTTTTATAGTGTTGTCAGTTGTACCTGGCAACTAACACTTTACATTCATCTCAAAAAGCATACGTATGTTGTATATATATAAAGTTGTCTTAAAAAGAAACTGCCCATTATTTTCTTCTGCTTAAGTTTGCAATCCTCCAAACAGCACACCTATGGGCCACTGGACTCTCTCCTTCTTTGACTACTGCTTATCTGTATCTCCCACTCTACCATCCCTCTCACTTCCCTGCCATCATTTGATCAAGAGAGCATTCTTGTTGCTAGGCAACAGGTGTGTAAATCTGTGTGTGAGTGTGTTTGCATTTGTGTGTGTGTGTTTGACCCAGAGTCATTTTTAGAACGGAACAGACTGAGTTGCAATGCCAATCCATGATTCACTCACTGCTGTGATACTCTCCTCTTTCCCTCTTCACAAGAGAGGCAAAAAGAAGTGCTTATTGCCCTTCTGCCCCCATAATACCCACAGTGCCCTTTGTGTTCATCAGATACATCATAGTGAGGAAATCTCCCAATTCACTTGCTCTGATAGTCCATCTGGTTTACCCAAACAGGAGCCCCCCCCCCCCCCCCCCCCCCCCCCCACCTCTCCCGCCATGTTCTCTACTAGACACATTGGAGTACATCTCTGTAGTTTTTACACTTACTTTCTTTAAAAATAAGTACTTATGTTTAAGGAGAGTTTGTCAATCTGTATACAGAAGCATCTTAAAAGAAGTTTTTGGGTTGTACAGTATCCCCTGGAGATGATTTTAAATATGTCTCTGCTGAAATCCTGGTGGAACCATTTGGTCCACTTTTTCTAGTATGTGATTCAGGCTAAGTGAGCTTTTCCTTTGTGAACTATGCAGAAACGCAGTGAAAGTTCTGCTTCTTCAAACGATAGCTGTACTGTACATGTAAAAATCGAGGTCAGCTCTAACAATGTTCCACATTATTGAGCACAAAAAACTTTGTGATGAAATCTTGTGCCATAATTGTGTTAATGCTAAACAAAGGCATGTGGACAAGAAAATGCTGAACATTTGCTTAAAGTGTTGGGGAAGCTGTAGCTTGACAAGCTACAAGCTATTTATGGTTTCAACAAATTAAACTACAGATAAATTATGAATAAAAATTATACTTATGTCTGTTATTTAAAGCAATGCTGAGCTGTTTGCATTTGTACTATGTTTTGAGTGTATACTTAAATGAGCATTTGCATTTTTAATGACATTCGAGACTCTTCCATATTGATTGACACATATAATTGGTTAATTATACACTAGTCTGGTTAAAACACTAGAAAAATGGATGGATGACTGAATGGATGTTCTTTCTCTGAATCTGATGTTTCTGTTTGTTTAGATGCAACAGTTGATGTGTCTGTGAAAAAAAAAAGCTTTTTAGTTTTGTATCACTTTTCTGCCCCCCCCCTGTTTTTCATAAACAAGCTGCAGTGTTTTTGTTCCTATTTACAGAGCAGTAATGTGGTTTTTGAATGATATTAGGTGAAGGCAAGATGTGCAGTTCATCTGATTTGGCCTTGTTAGCGCATGTCTTAATGCAACCCATGTTGCGTGTAGGTGTGCAAGCTGCTGATAGAATGTTACTTAGGCTAGCATGTGTTTGTCATTTGGTTATCACTACAGCTGTGAAGATGATGTCGTGTTTGTGTGTGCATGTGTTTGTGTGATCTCATTATATAAATTTGTCTGGGGAGTGAGCTGAGATGCAGATCACTATGGTAACACATCCATATCTGCCTTGGGTAGGGACGAAACAGCTGTGCCAACAAACACATTTTAAACTCAAATTCTCGAAAAATGAAAGTTTCACTTACTAATGCTTTCATTATTATATGTGGTAACTTGCGACACAGATGGTGCTCAAAGACACAATGTTGCTATTGCACGCACACCGATATCCTGACAGCAAGCCTTCATTACGTGCACACATACATGCAATCTGAAATAAAAGATGCTGAAACCATTAGTCCCTTCCTCTCTGCTATTGTGCAAAGGCTGTTTGATGTTGCTTTGCGACCTCTGTGTGTAGCACACGTTTGATCGCTATGTGGTGCGCGGGACACTTACTTCTGAGGAAGCGTGAAGAACGGGGAAGAATACATAACTGCTAATTTCCATCGTCTCTCTCAGTCCCATCTCTCTTTCTTTCTGACACCTGTGTTGAGGTGCTTATTTGATGCTCATCTAATTGAGGTGATCTAAATACATCCTCAATCACTGTAGAGCTCATTAGTCTTCTCTCTGTGTGTGTGTGTGTGTGTGTGTGTGTGATTCTGTTGATTCTCTCCTTTGTATAGGATACTCTCCTTAATAGTATTACAATTTTAAATAAATGCTGTTCTTTTTAACTTTTTATTTATCAAAGAATCCTGAAAAAAAGTATTACACGTTTTAAAGAAATATCAAGCAGCACTTGCCTATTATTTTATCTAGTTATGGTAATTTATTAATACTATTAAATTTTAACAGGCTGTTTTAACAGTTTTAAAAAAAATAGTGTTTACTTTCTAGGTGTCTCTTAAATTTGGATGATTTCATACTCTTGGTAGCTAATAATTCACAACACCAAAGACAATTTATGTATTTTATATGATATTTTTTTTCTAAACCTTGCATATTTTTACATGGTTTTGAGGTGCTGGAATCTTTCCATGTTGACGGTCATATTTTGTCTAGTTTCTTCCAAATGACAGATGAATTTGGGCAAAAATACAGTCGATTTTGCCGAATGCTAAAATAGTATGCACTTTCACACATTCAGTCTTTACTGGTCTGGTACATTACAGTTAAGAGATCAGGTGTGAACAGGACCTTTTCAAAAATTCCACTAAATCAGTTCCAGAAATTCCCCAGTATGAGAAGTTGTAACATTACCAGTATGATGCTATGTGTCAACTTTGAACAAGATTACCGGTATGAACACATATGAGAATGCAAAGCTCTGCCGGAGCTGTCTGTGGCTCTTCATTAAGTGCAATAATATAGTAACTATTATGCATCTTCTGATTTTACGCGAAACCGGGTTCTGTGTGATTTTTTTTTTTTGCATCATCTAATAACCTGTGTGAACTATCCTGAAGGCCAAAAATGAAAATTATTACATTTTGATTAAAGACTACAAGACAGCTTGAACAAAATGCTCTGCTAAATTGTTCCCAACAAGACCAGGCACTTGAAGGAAATAGGTTAACTTTAACTTCATGTTGGCTTTAAGGCAATATTTTGCTTTATTTGACTATGATATTAAAATTTATCAGTCCAGCTACTCATGATTTTTTTCAGTTTAAAGAAAAACTGTCTGAAGTTTTTTGTAAATGCACGTAAAAGAAAAACACTTTGCAATAGTTCAATAAGCATACAACGGAAATGATGGTGATGAGAGATGGTTGGCATTCCTTTCTACATCAGACCACTTCAAAGTCATTTCAGTGTTTGTGTGCTCTAGGCGTCAGCTGTCTGAGCTCCTGCTGAGACGGACGTACCTGAGCACAGAGAAGATGTGCGGGTCAGGCAGCTTCCTTTCACCAGTCCTCTGTGTTGACTTACCCAGCGGCTGTTATTTAGAGTGCTCTCAAAGTTTCACAGAGGAGAGATAGAGGTCAGAGCTCATTTTCAGAGAGCCATATCTCCCCTTGAGCAGGTGGCGGAAGACTATTCTGTCCCACAATTCCTTGCCTCAAGAGTTCACTGTGAGCTGCTTCTTGCCAGCTGTTACACTTGCAGAGTCTTTGTGAACAGTGGGGTGGCCCAGTGGGGCTCAATGCTGAATGGACTCTAATGCATTAGCTTGTCGGCCATACATCATTCCCCACTCAATCCTGAGGACCAGCTGAGCCTGTTCACCTGATTATTTAACATTTACGGTAATAGATGCTTTTCATCAAGAACTCCAGTTAACTAATTGCAGGAACAGGCCCCTTAGGAAAGGTTAGAAAAAAAATCATCATTTATTCACCCTCATGTTGTTCCAAACCTGTATGATTGCTATTTTCAGAGAAAAATATATATAAAAAAATACAGACTACAAACTATCCTAACATTTTAATTGGCTACATATCTTGCAGTTTCATAACAACTTCCTGAGATTTCTGGCTCAGTGGCTAACATTTGTTTATTTTATCATTTACTCCATTTGCAGAGTTGCTGTTTCCCCCATCATTACATCCATAATCATCTTTAAATGTGCCCCCTTAAAACTGTATATGTGTGTGTGTGTGTGTGTGTGTGTGTGTGTGTGTGTGTGTGTGTGTGTGTGTGTGTGTGTGTGTGTGTGTGTGTAGCCATATGAAAATATTGCCATCTTCCTGTTCAAATAATGATGTAATGGAGAAATTCATTCTAAATACAGCTGCAAGTGCAGTGAATTAAACTAATAGTGTGGACTACTTTTATGCTGCTAATGTTATACATTTTGTCAGTTTCTGAGCTTTACAGATGTGGTCACTATGAATTGTCACTGTATGAAAAAGAGCTCTGTGAAGACTGTAATATCATCTTTACTCTTGGAAAAACAGCACTGGTGAGTTCATTTTTGTATGCAATATGCATCAGACGCTGTGTGAACAGACTATGGGTAGGCCATGCATGGGCTTGCTATCTGAGGCTGAGAGGACATCGTAGCAGTCAAACGCAGCTTGTTAGAGTTGTTTGTAGCTGCTGTTGTCTCTCAGACACAGGTCTCTGAGGATACACAAATGACTGAAGGTCAGTTGTCAGAGGTCTGTGCTGTAGATTGACCTTGAGGATATTTTGTGCATGCATAGAACCTATGAGGAAACAAGAGATTTAGGGCTGGATTTAAAGACATAATAAGCATACAGAATGCCTCATCATACAAGGGCAACAGGGCTCCATTGTTGTAGGCCTCTTTGTCTCCCGCTCCTGCCAGTCTGGATGTAGCTGAGCAGCGTCAATTTGAGGGAAGGCAGATGCTCCATCACAGCAGGGATTTGCTTGTAAAAGAGCACACATGGGAGAATGCAATCTGGGAGAAAGACATTTTGGGATCAATTGCAACTTCAAGGAAAGTTAAAGATATGTTAAATCTTCTTGAATGTTACATACTTTACAGAGGAAATAGCAGACTACAAACTACACTAAATGTTTTATCTGGCAGTTTCATAATGACCAGAGTTTTATAGATCAATGGGTTCTCCTGTATATATTTGTTGTATACTTCAGTCACATAATGAATGTCTAGTGATCCACTTCTCGTAAGTAGCCTAAACAAGGAAATGAGTTGGTTTTACATTATTGCCCTCATTCACAGTGGCTTTTGCAGTTTTCCCTCCTACATGAGTCATGCAAAAGCCCACTTAAAGGTGATTTGTTATTTGTGATTTCTTTATTTAAAAGGGACAATGCACATTAATCAACATGAGTACAAAGTACAACATGTAAATGTGCCAGATTTAGCCATTCGGGCTAATTTTCATCTGCAGTCCCTATAGCAGGTTATTGATTAAAACAATAAATACACTACAACAATAAATAAATTAAAGAGGTGTATAGACACACTAGAATGCATCAACAACACATAAGCACACACAGAAACACCACTATAGCGATGAATACAAACACATTATTCTGTATTATGGCAACATATTTTATTTGTCAATAACAAATGTTTTATGGATTTGGAGAATTATTTAATAGATGTGATGTTCCTTAGTTCTGTGGGTATGGTATTCCATGTATGAGCTGCTCGAAAAGAGAAAGCTGACTGTCCAAAACTACTTTTTCTACATGGTATATTACAATCCCCTCTTGTGGATGCTCTGGTAGATGAATTTAGATTTTGTTGGATGAATTTATTGAGCGGAGTGGAGCCATACCATGAAAAATTTTATAGACAAGTAAGATATCTGCTTATTAACTTATTCATATTTTCCCAATTTAGCAAATCATATTTATTTTAGATTTTACAATGGTGATATGAATTTGACTTTTTATCCAACTTTTTTAAGGCCCGTTTATATATAACTGTTCGTAATGTGGTCCGACCTATCTGTGTCCAACTGGCAGAGGTGGAAAGAGTAATAAAATATTCTACTCAAGTAAAAGTACTACTACTTCAATGAAATTTTACTTAAGTACAAGTAAAAGTACCGGTCTAAAAATCTACTCAAGTAAAAGTAAAAAGTAGCTCATTTAAAATTGACTCAGAGTAAAAGTTACTGAGTTACTTTTTTAACAGCGGGGGTGGGGTGGGGGACCCTCCCGTGTAGGGTTGTAATGGTATAAGATTTTCACAGTATGGTAACGTCTCAGAAAATATCACGGTTTACAGTATTAATCAATTGTTAAATAAATAAACTGTATTATTAAATTATGGGTATTATTATTATTATTATTATCATCAGTTAAAATGACAGTTAAATTAATGAAAACAGGATTTTTTTTTGGTTGAACAAATGCTTTTATTATAACAAACTTGAAATAATTTGTTTGTTTATTAAAATTTCAATAAAACATGTCTAATCAATTAAATTCGATAATTAATAATGAATTAGATTAACAACTTATTTTTAACATTAATAATTTATTAAAATGTTTAAGAATAATATTGTCCTATGAAATGTATTTTATTCAGAAAATTAATGTTTCTTTTTATTAGGGGTGTAACGATATTTGAACCAAACCGAAGAACCGCGATACAGAACCCACGATTTGAATGGCGATACTCTCATGGCGTACCGAACACGCCCCGCCCTGCAAGCTACCCCGGCCCCGCCCAGCCCGGCTCATTGATTGGACCTGGAATCAGTGTTGCCAAGTCCGCTTATTATAAGCGACTTTGGGCTTGTTATTCTGTAAAGTCGCTTACAAATATTGGTAGTCGCGGGTCGCGTTTTTTTGGGCTTGTTTCTAAAGTGTAGTTGCTTATTTGGGCTTGTTCTCAGCTCGTTGTCAAGCAGATATTTTCTATATGTTATTAAAACGTAGGAGTTTGTCTTGCCTGTTCCCTCTGTCTCTCCCCTTTCCCTATACACAGAGTTTTTTCCCACCCACATCCTGCTTCTAATTGGCTCTGACCCAGATGGCAATGAGTACTAGCCAATCAGAGGCAGAGCAGGGCAATCGTTTTTTTTTTTCTGGTTAGGAAAACGTCAGTGAGTGACGTTTAAATGAAAATACGTGCGAGTCGCGACCGTCGCGACTGATGGTGACTGGACTGTAGGAGAGTTTTTATATATAAATTATATTTTAGATATTATAGATATAGATATTATAGTTTAATATTGTTTAACCCTTTAACTGTCACTCCCCCTTTTTTCGCATAGACATGAAAATCACTATTCAAACTTAAATGGTTGTAATTCAAGAATGCTTTGGAATATAGACTTATGGTTGGTCTTGTTTTAAAGAAGACATTTGCCAGATTATTGTTGAAGTGAAGTTTTATGAAATGATGAAAGTGAAACAGAAAAAAAGTTATACAAGTTTGAGTTTATGAAAATGAACAGTGTAAAAATATAATTATTTATATTTTATATAATATATATATATTACAAAATATATTTTACTATATATTTTATATTCTAAAAATCTGAAGAAGTTGTGTTCCAAATTTTAGGTTGATATCTAAAAAAATGAGCTTTCAGTAAGATTTTATTTGGCCGCAGTACCAACATTTTTCACTAGATGGACAGCCAAGCTTCATTACAGAAGAAAAATAAACTACCGTGTGCACAGTTTTACAAAACTAGGCACAGTTTACCAATCTGTCCACATGGATGTAAATTGACAATCTGTACCCACAGTTTAAAACTATCTGTCACCACGGATTGTAAAACCGTGCACACAGTTTATTTATGTTTCTCTTCCTGGAACCTAGGGGGCTCCGTAGAAAAAGCCCTTTTACTGTCTATGAGAAAAAGTCGCTTGTTTTGGGCTTGTTTTCACGGGCCTGGTTGCTTTTTTGTCCCGCGAGATCTGGCAACACTGCCTGGAATGTGTACACAACGAATTCAGTTTTGTAGCCGCCTAACCACCATTAACACCAAATAGCAAGCTCCGTGTTTTGTTACTTTCGATAATAAGCAAGGTGTAATCTTCAAATTCTGACTATTTGATCACAAAAATCAAACAATAAATGCCGTTTTGGCGCTCTTTGATGTGGCGTGACAGATTGCTGTACTAGCTCCTCATTTCAAGCGGCACCGCGGAGTAAACGCGAGTATCATCTCTTCCTCAGTTACAGAATAAACATGAATGGACACCTGAAGGTATGTTGAAAAATACATTATACTTACTGAAAGGCATCATAACTCGTGTAATCGCTCAATCAGTGTTTCAGCAGCGCAAAGACGTCAATAAAACTGCATAGCTTGTCACTAGCATTATTTACCTCAGCAGGCAAGTGATTCAGTGTCCACAACTTGTTGGTTCCTAGAGAAATTAACTCTTGCACTAAATAAATGCACAATATTATCCTATATATTATATTTTACTTAACCTGTTAATTATATCTTGATTATTTAATGTACGTTTAAAATATCTTTCATGAAAATGACAGCAACTGTGTAAATTATTATATTTCAATAACAAATTAGAGTAAAGTGTTGGGTACATACAATGTGTTGGGTGTTGATTATTATATCTAAAAAATAAATAGCATCTAAATTTAGGCTCTGTTGTTAACCTTTAATGTTATAGTAATGCGCGGCTCCCTAGTTTACAGCAGATTTTTAAACCTTGCAAAACGTTTAATTGTAATTGAATTAATTTAAAGACAAAGACACCATTTTTTCATTAAACCACTGTTTAAATTTTTTTTTTAGCTTTCTAAACCGAACCGAACCGAGACGTCAAAACCGTGGGAAAACCGAACCGTCAGTTTTGTGTATCGTTACACCCCTACTTTTTATGATTTAATCCAAATATATTATCAAAAACGGTGGTAATCAAATGTAAATTTAAACTTGTGTCTTTTTATTTTTTGGGTAAGCGCTGCAAAAACAGATTTACTAAATTAAACCATGGACAAAAAAAAATATTCCTTTAAATAATGTTCAAATAAAATGTATTATTATTGTTGTTATTATTATTATTTTGAGAAGTAGGCTACGTTCTATTGTATGCCTACAATAGTAATATATTTCTGTCATAATTTCTCCTAGTAAAACCGAACTTTTATTTTGACGGGTTGTAGTGAAGACCTGTTTCAAAGTGTATTTGACAATGGTTTTTCTCAAATAAAATTATGAAAATGCTCATTAGGCGTTCTCTCAGAGCAGCTCTGGAAATGTTCATGTATTCATATCCTCAAATTATTTGTGAGACGCTGAAAACACCATGAACGTCACGAGTACTTCAGTATGTAGTAGACAAACGCAGCTCAGCAGAAGAAATAGGGTTATATATTTACATGCAGTATTTTTGTGCTTAGCTTAAATATTCACAGACCATGTCGCGATTGGATTTATTCTACTTTCCATGTATTCATCCATCCATTATTTTGCATGTTTTACGTGACATCTGCATTAAGTGAATTCCATTTTCATGACTGGATTCCGGGATTCCCTTTGCATCACGTAAATCGGGACATACCTTTATCTGCAGGAGGGATGGTGTCCTATATCCTCTTTTTGCAGCCACTTTGCGTCCACATTTTTTGCAAATTGGATATCTATCCTCGAGGACAACCACACTTTTTTCCTACTTTTCATACTGGTCATAATTCGCTTGGCGCTTAGCTTTCAGCTTCAGCTGGGTCTGCATCACCTTTTTTGCGCGTTTGTTCTCCCGCCCTTCAATCAATTCAGTAGTTTCCGGAGTGTGTGATTTTTTTTTTCCCCCCTTGTATTATTATTTTTTACTCAGTAACGGATATGATTTCAAATGTAGCGAAGTACAATACTTCAAAGAAAACGTTCTAAAGTAAAAGTACAGATTTTAAAAACTACTTTAAAAAGTAGAAGTACACAAAAAAACTACTCAATTACGTAACGCGAGTAAATGTAATTCGTTACTTTCCACCTCTGCCAACTGGTAAGACAGTAATTCATGTGTGATAAAATCAGAGCATTTATATATAACTTTGAGGCCTCTGTAGTTAAATTATTCCTAATGTGTCTGAAATTTTCCAAATTAAATTTGATTCTATTTATGACCCTTTTCACCCTGTGGTTTAAATGAAAAACATAAATCTATTATTATTCCCAGATATTTGAACTCTTGGACTACTGGAAGTGTTTTCCCTGCTACTATAACATCTGGTTTTTGAAACTACTGGAAGAATGCTTATCGGTCGATAGTTGTTGATGATACTATGATCACTGCATTTAAATACCGGTGTGATTATTGCAGTTTTCTAAGAACTGGGAAACAGTCCTTCCTTAATTGACCAATTAACAATTTTCGTAATAGATGGAATGAATGCCTCCTTATAGGTTTTTATGAATGCTGTGTCCATCCCATATATATCTTTTGCCCTTAAACCATTAATAGAAGAGATGATCGAATTTACTTTGAAGTTTGTGACTTCTCTAAAAGTCATAATGAGAGCCCTTGTATCTAAAGGAGTGAGAGAATAATTTGATCTGGCACAATTCTGGGATAGAGCATTTATGGAATTAATAAAATAACAATTAAATCCTGCAGCCACTTTACTTGGATCATGAGTTACATTTCCATCTATATTCAATTGTATTGGTTTATTGATGGTGCATGATTTCCCTTAAAATTTTTTAAATTATGCCAGATTTCTTTGGTATTTCCCTTAGCTTCACGAAAAACATCAATAAAAAATCTTGATTTTGCCGGCCTGAGTTTTTTTAAAGGGGTGTTTTTTTTTTGCAGGACTGTGTTTATGTGATGCAATATAACATGTCTTTGTGTTTTTTTTTAAAGCCTTATTTTTAATAAATTTCACCTTTGTTGTAAGCCGCTTTCTCCTCTGTCATTTGAACGACCGGTTGACTTCCTGATTCTATGAAACCACTCCCTCAGAAACAGGCAATGGGCTCAGATTGGTTAGTTGGGCCGGTGTGTTGCAATTGGCTAAACTGCGTAGCGCACGTAGTCCGGAAACTTCACGCCCATTACCTTTATAGGCGAAAGTTGCATGTGCTCCGGTCGAATGTAAATAATGATCTCAATACTGCGTATCAGCTTGAGCCAGAATCAGACCCAGAAAGCGGCAATAAAGAGAGTCAAGCAGAACCTCCCCAAACACGGCTCTTACAAAACGTTTCTGAATGGTACATTTTTGAATCATTATTATTATTCTATGTTACTATCATTTTGTAAGAATTTCGATATGCTGTTACTTGAAAATGCTACTGCTGCTTGTTAGCTTTTGAGATACGGTTTTCTCCTGATTAAATGTTTAATATAACTGAATAAATGACTGAGTAATACCGTTTTTTAAAGTTATTGTTTTGTCGATATTATGAACAACCGTTTATCTATTCACAAAACGTAGTTTACTCGGTGTATCGTTTTCTTTAGGTGTACATGTGGCAACTGTGTTAAAATGCCAACAGAACCTGAAAACATCTGATAACAGCAGCTGAAGTTTGCTGTTGCGATAACATATAATTTTTTTAACTTTATACACGTTTGTCTTATACACACAAAATAGCAGAGAACTAACTAGCTACAAACAGCATTGGCATTGGTAGTTGAAATGCGCAGCACAGAGAGCTAAATTTACGATTGTAATTTTCTGGAACATAATCAAACATGAATTGTAGCCATTGTTGACGAACTACAGTGTCTGTAGGAAGCCCGAACACAGAAGACCTGACAGCTGAGTGAAAATTACACACTTTCGACGGCATGGCTACTGCTCTTCACTATAACTCTTCCTCTTCGATAAAGCCGCAGAAATATCGCCATGCCCCCTTTTTTTAACATTACGGAGGAAGGGTTGATTATGGGTTAGTTTTGTATTAAACCCGGGAAGTATCGTTGTAGTCCCATCCGAGTCGTTTTTGTAGGCATTAAACTTCCTGATTTTTAAAAGACGATATCTCTGCTTACGTTGAACTTTCAGCGCAGCAAATTTGCAGATACTGTTCATGCACCAACAGCAACATTACACACTATTTAGAATGAAAAAAAGTGAAATCGCAATCAACCACCCTTTTAAAACCTTATTCCTCAATGTGGAAAGTAAACGTCTCTCTTGAGCCAGTTTATTCTTGATAACCATCTTAAGGGTGTGGTCCCTCTGTTTCATTAGTGACTTTATAGTCTCATTTATCCAAGGTAGATGGTTTCTTTTGCCAGGTTTACTACGTAAACGTCTCGGTTACATATGTAACCCTAGTTCCCTGAACAGGGAACGAGACGCTGCGTCAATGCTGTGGGAACGCCCCTGCGTGTGTGCGTCCTGAAGCACATATGAAATCTGTCCAATGGAGAGACGAAACGTCATAGGCGGGTGACGTCATCGACCAGGAAACTATAAAGCACCCCAAAAACACAAGCGCGACAGCTTCTGATAGGCCGAAGCAAGTGCTAACGGGCTTGCCGGGAGTATGGCAGAACGACGCAGCGTCTCGTTCCCTTTTCAGGGAACTAGGGTTACATACGTAACCGAGATGTTCCATTTCAAGGGAACTCAAGCTGTGTCAACGCTGTGGGAGCGCTAATACCCACGTCGCCATAAGAGCAAGTACCCGTCTTGTGAAATCAGAGCGCACAGAGGACGAGAGCACCTGCGCCCTTGGAGTGGAGCTGAGGTCAAGGTCATAAAACCTAACAAACGTGTGCGGTGAGGACCAGCCTGCCGTATCACAGACAACATGGAGAGAAACTCCTGACAATTAAGCTTTGGAAGCAGCAATACTCCAACTCGAGTGAGCTCGTACAGCCAAGGGTGAAGGCTGACCAGCCGAATCTTAAGGAAGTGAAATGGCCTTAACCACCCACTTGCTCATCCTCTGTTTAGATGCAGGACACCCCTTCCTGGGTGGCCCAAGGCAAACGAACAACTGTTCAGACTTCCTCCACAGGGCAGCTCTGTGGACATAAGCATCTAAAGCCCTAACTGGTCAGAGTAAATTAAGTTTCTCCTGGTCTGACGACATAAAGGGAGGAGGACAGAAAGCCTGCAGAACTATAGGTCTAGCAACAATAGAAGGGACCCTAGGAACATAGCCCGGCCTAGGATGGAGGAAGGCCTTCACCATACCAGGCGAGAATTCCAGGCACGAGGGGGGAACCGAGAGTGCTTGAATGTCTCCAATTCTCTTAAGAGACAAAATAGCGAGAAGAAAGATAGTCTATAGAGTGACGAATTTCTCAGGAACCTCTTCAATGGGCTCGAATGGAGCTAGGGAGAGACCTTCTAATGTAGTACGATGGCCAGATCCCAGGTCGGCACCCTCGTGCGAACTGCTGGCCTCAGTCTCAGAGAACCACGAAGAAAGCGTGTTATGAGCGGGTGTCTCCCCAAAGAGACTCTACTTACTGAAAGGGACATGGTAAGCAGCTAGTGCCGCCACATACACCTTTAGTGTGGAGTGGGATAGCCCTGAGGAGAAACGCTCCTGCAGGAACTCCAGCACTGCACCCACTGGGCAGTTAACTGGATCCAGCTGGTGTTCTCCACACGAATAAGTGAAAAACCTCCACTTCAAGGCATATAACTTCCTCGTGGAAGGAGCTCTGGAGTGGAGAATGGTCTCAACAACCTCGGTTGAGAGACCTGAACTTAAGAGCTGGGCCCCCTCAGAGGCCAAGCCCAAAGTTTCCACAGTTCTGGGCGGGGGTGAAGGATCGACCCCCTCGCCTGAGAGAAAAGGTCCCTCCTGATCGGAATCTCCAGAGGAGAGCCGACGAGGAGAGACACCAGGTCCTCAAACCATACTCGGGCCGGCCAGTATGGGGCTACCAACAGTAGATTGACCCCGTCCCGGCGAACCCTTTCCAGAACTCCTGGGAGCAGAGCAATTGGGGGAAATGCATACAGACGTGACCTCGGCCACTCCTGTACCGTAGCGTCCAACCCCAGAGGGGCTGGATGGCTTAGAGAGAACCACAGTGGATAGTGTGATGTCTCTCTGGAAGCAAACAGGTCTACCTCGGCACGACCGAAATGTTTACATAGGAGCTCCACCACCTCGGGGTGGAGTCACCATTCCCCGGGCCTCGGCCCCTGCCTCGACAGGATGTCTGCACCCTGATTTAGATACCCTGGGATATAAATCGCCCTCCATGAAAGAAGCTTCCCCTGGGACCATAGAAGGATCTGGCGAGCCAGCTTGTATAACGGACGCGAACGCAGACCTCCCTGGTGATTTATGTAGGAGACCACCTACATAAATGTTATATGCCAGAAGAAGTTATATGCCCAGAAGTTATATGCCTTGACCGGACAAGAACATGATGGCCTCTCAGGTCTGGGAGGAAGTGTTTGTAGTTTTTTTTTACATTTGTAGGTTTTTTTTGCCACGAGAGATGATGGTCCTGCCACAGATGCTGAGCAGGGCGACCACTCATGATCACCCTCCAGCAGGGGCGGATTAAGGTTGTCAGGGGCCCCTAGGCTGCTCTTTGTGTGAGGCACCCCCCCCCCCACTAAAAATGTATTTAGTGCCATATATGGTCCATGCGCAACTATGGTGAACTGGCATACACACACATTGAGACAGCTAACACTACAGTGTGTTCTTTACATTCCTTCAAGTGGTGGACCACAACAGTAAGATAATTACCACCACACCACGTAGGTAAAATGAAAAATTGAACATTACAAACAAACCACAAATACAAACAAGGCCCAGTGCTTAGAATCAACCATTTAATTATGATCAAGAAACACTGGCAGTACAACCAAAACAGAAGTGTAAGTGGAAAGAATATCAGATATTATTATCTGCCACCACAGCCCCAAAACAAATGTAACTATAAACATCAAAGCAACAAAATACCTTCACATTTCAACTCTCATCACTTGCTGTTGCTGTCTTGCACTTGACCTAACAAATTAGGTCTAGGCCTAATAGCATATCATTGTGCAAATTTACTTAATTTATACCTAGTCCTAGGTCAGACTCAGAGGTCATGAGGGCCAGAATACAACCAGCATCATCATCAAGAATGAAGAGGTAAACATAAAGATTGCGTCATTCACGTGCACATTAAATAGCCAAATAATTGTTTTTTTTTTGGTCTTGTACATCCATTAATGTTCCAGCAGATGATGGATAGTTTAACCAGCAGTTGATGATATTAATCATTGCTATATAAAACTAAATAAGCTATGTATTAATATTAATAATAAAAAAATAAAAAATTCTCACCATCGGCATTGGCGTGTTCCACCTCTTTAGGTGACGGCTTACAAAAGAAATCTGTCAGCGTTCGTTTCAACTTCTTATGGAGACGATCACACGCGTTGTTCAGGTTCGATAACACAGAATGAGCAGTGCGCTGCGTTTTTTATGTTGCTAGGCAACCACCGAAACAGCTGTCCTGTCAGTCAAGTAAACGTCAAATCAGCCTTTTAAATTTCGCGTAGTAGTCAGCGCCCAAATATATTTTTACAGTAGGTCGCACAGATTATATTTCAGGAGCATATGCGACCAAAATGGCTTTGATTTCGAGCATTGATGTTAATTTCGAGCCTTGATGTTTCTTGTAATGTAAGCCATAGTTATTTATTTCTTGATGTTGGTGTCTGCGTTTTTTAAAGCCATATCCCGCGGACGCAGTGACGTTTTTAAGCACAAACCCGAATCGCCGTTGCTAGGAGGGCGCCAGCGCCTCTGCCTCTCAGCGCCTCTGTCTCGCGAGTGGATGATAAACCTGAAGACACCTAGCGAATCATCCCGCGAGCTGTTCGTTTAATAGTCGCTTCGGAAGAAAGCGAACATTTTGACAAAAATAAAAAGCGAGGCGGAAGAAATTTTGCCATTGCGCACCGCCACAATAAAATAAGCATAGAGGAAACACTGCATTGTGGAATAACTCCCCAAATTCCCTGAAATATTACCGATAACATGATGAGTTAGCTGCAGGCGTTTCAGCTAGCTCCGTTCCGGCAGTCTGCGGTGGATCTTGTCTTCGACTGGACGAAGATTCAGCAGCTTTGAAATATCCAGTCAATTTAGGATTTTTTTTCAATATATCTTGGTCCCGTTGTTCTCTTAACTTTAGTAATTTACGTTTTTGTGCTCCACTTTCATGCTTTCTTTCAGCCATTCTGCCACTATGCCATCCAGCAATAGCAGTGACGTAAATGAAAATGATTGACATGATTTGACCAGCAGCAGCTGATTGGATAACTAATTCACGTCCACGGAGAGCGATCGCGGATAGGTCTGTCCTATGCACCGAAACCTTTTTACAATGCAACAAAATATTTAAAGAGCATCAAGCTATTTAAATCTATATTATGTAAAGTCACAGATAATTTAACAGTATATTAGTCTATATTTAACAGTATATTAGTTATATTAGTAATTTTTATTAGGTTAAACAGTGATTAGATAACGTTTTTAATTTAACGTTCACAATTGGTCTGGGCGTCTGGCCCATCCAAACTGGAATCCCAGCGCCGTGCCGTGCCTGGTTCGCGCTTAAGTAAAAAAAAAAAAAAAAATGTCTGGCCAATCCGAGGCCCCCTGAACACGTGGGGCCCCTAGGCTGCAGCCTATGTAAGCCTGTGCATTAATCCGCGCCTGCCCCCCAGCCCGTGAGGGAGGCATCCGTTGTTAGCGTTACACGCCGACAAGGAACTCCCAGCACGGGCCCATGGGATAGGAACCAAGGTTATTTCCACATGGCCAGGGCGCGAAGACAACGTCGCATGACCCTGATCATGCGGAGCGGGTTTCCCCTCGGGGAGAAGGCCCTTGGCCCTGAGTCAACACTGCAACGGTCCCATGTACAGCAGGCCGCAAGGTATAACGTTGGACGCTGCTGCCATCAGACCTAACAGTCTCTGAATATGTTTCATAATGAGTGACTGGCCTAGCTTTGCTTGTTTGACGGCCGTGAGGATCGAAGCGATAAGAGCAGGAGACAGGCGTGCCTGCATCGTCGTCGAATCCCAGATTAGACCCAGAAAAGTGGTCCTCTGTAGTGGAGATAGCACACTTTTCTTGGCATTGATCCTCAACCCCAGTTTCTTGATGTGAGCGTGAACGACATCTCGATGCTGAGCCGACAGATGCTCCGATTGAGCTAAAATCAACAAATCGTCAATATAATTCAAAATGCGGATGGCCCTGGAGTCTGGAGCCAGAGCCCATCCATACATTTCGTAAATGTTCTGGAGAGAGAGCTAGGCCGAACGGAAGTACCCGATATTGGTAAGCTTCACCCCTCGAAAGCGCACCTTAGGAACTTCCTGTGTTGTGGAAGGATAGACACATGAAAGTAAGCGTCCTTGAGATCTTTCGTGACAGACCAGTCATAAGATCTGATCTGTGGCACGATTTGTCTCAACATTTTGAACTGTAGTTACATGACGGAAACGGACAGAACTAATAAAATCAAAATGGGACGCAACCCCCATCTTTCTCTGGAACGATGAAATACCGGCTGTACAACCCGGTGTCCCTGCTGGAGGGAGGTACATATTCTATGGCCCTTATGTCCAACAGGATTTTTACCTCTTGTTCCATTACCAGAACCTGCTCGGGGCTCACCACGGTGGGATGAAAGCCCCTTTTGGTCTGCAGGACCCAACGAGAAATAGTTGGCAGTAGCTTCGCGCTGCCAAGAATTCTACTAGAGGTACCAGCCTCTCGAGACTGGTTTCTGGATTTAGCTTTTGCTGGGCAATCAGCCCGTCACCCTGTAATGGCGAACCGGCAGGAAACGACTGAACTGACTGCTCTAGGACCCTCCTCGGAGGGGGCGGACATCCCAGGGCCACTACGTTTCCGGGTGGCACCTGAGATATGTGCTCGCCGGAGACCGCTGCACCCTGTAACACACGAGGTGGCAGGGTTAGCATAACGGTCCCTTGAGGGCACCGAACGGAGAAGGGCACTATAAAAAGAGGTGTTAACCGCTCTGCTTCGGTGGGGAACTGCCGGTGGGGAATAGTTGAAATAAAGTCGTTATTTAAGTTTTTTTGTGAACAAAGAGTATTCTCGTCGTTTGATAAACTTAAGATTGAGCCACTGTAGTCACTTGGACTATTTTAACGATGTGTTTAATAACGTTTCGAGGCCGGCAAGTTTCAATCCCTCAAGAAGCCTATGGTCTAGTATGGAGGAGTGATCCAGCTCTCAGATTTCATCAAAAATATCTTAATTCGTGTTCCGAAGATGAACGTAGGTCTTACGGGGTTGGAACAACATGTGGGTGAGTAAATACTACTGACAGAATTTTCATTGAGGTGAAGTCAGAGATAAGGCAGAGCCCGTCTCTAACCCCGCTGACAGTTCCATTTGCGAACCCCAAGTCTGAAGTCTTCGCTGTGCCTCGGCAGCAACGGGACCTGAGCCTTGGGCAACGCGAGCCTGGGCGTCCTTGTTAAAAAACGCCAGGCGGGATCGGAGTGTCCGCAAGTGAAGCACAAAACAGTGCTCACAGTCAGCGCCCTCGAGCGCTGACCGTGCATTCTCCTCTCCCAAACAAACAACACATAGATCGTGTGTATCCCCGCCCGTTAGATAGCGTGAGCAGGGAGGAACACACTTTCTATATGGCTGTTCGCTCGCCATGTCTCTCAATATATATATATATATATAGTTTTTTTTAAATAGTTAAAAAACTCCTGCCTAGTGACAACTAAGGACAGACAAAAACACTTGAGACAATGATTTCACATATAGCGCTTACTGAAGGCACAGAAGCTGTTGTGCTTGTGTTTTTGGGGTGCTTTATAGTTTCCTGGTCGAGGACGTCACCCGCCTATGACGTTCCGTCTCTCCATTGGACTGATTTCATACGTGCTTCAGGACGCACACACGCAGGAGCGTTCCCACAGCGTTGACGCAGCTCGAGTTCCCTTGAAAGGGAAATATATATTTGAATGTTCGGGATGGATCACAATGGAATAACAATAAAAAACGAAAACAAACAAAAAAACACCTCTTAATTATCGGTAATTAATTATTAGTGTAGCTAGTTAAAAGGTCATCTTTTTGTCATGAGATTTTATTTATTTGCTATTACTTGCGTAACAGTGATTGCCCCTCTGTGTGCCGTAGGTTTAAATGTTTTATTTATTTATTTATTTTTATTGGGTATGGCGACTTGTTTATTGCTTTATAGCATATTAGCCAGTGTGTATTAGCCAACATTCCTAGAAAAGTTGTGCCTTTAAATTCAAAGCACTGGGCATACATGGCACTGTTTACATATTGCTATTGTAGATTCTATTGAGGGGATTTAGATTTGTTTTGTTTTGTAACTGAGTTGTCTCTCTAAATTCAAAGCACTATAGGCTAACTACAGTACATCAATGCAGGTTTTTAAGATCCTCTGTTTTTTCTAATGTTAACACCCTCAAAAGTAGAAAAATAGTTATTGCACCCCCATTGTGTGTTTTATTACAAAAATAGTTATTGCACCCCCATCTGATTGTGGTCAGGTGAACCTTGAATGAAGATTGAATGGGCAACTAGTCATTCACCCCAGTGTATATCTATTTTTTTTTTTCAACTTGGCTGAGCCTCAGGGAGAATTGTTTAAGAGGAGTTTTACCGGCAATTCAGCTAATGCTTCTTCTGGCACTTACTCCAAAGTGGCCGACTAAGTGATGAAGGGCCAAGAGGGCCAGTGGGGATAAATTTAACGCACTGTTTCCACCCATCATCTTTTTAGTCACGTTAATCTTCTCACTGATTTTTCCCTTCCCTCTGTCCTCCGCATTATTATTAGATATTCCTTTTCAACTTTTCTTTCTTTCTTTATATAGTTTCTTCATCCATAGCTTCTTGTTACATCCTTCAGTAATTTTAAATCAGTTTAAAATCTTTTTGCATTCTGCTTTCTGAAACACACACACTCCACTCCAAAAATAATAATAATAAGCATGCGTCATATTCATTCAGTATCAAATCACAGGTAGTTCGTTTTCACTTCAGTTTCTATGGCAATGTGTAGCTCTGTGGAAAAGTCAAACCATTGGCAAATAATTAACCCTCCGTGTGGTTTAGTTTGACACTGACGCAGTAAAGTCGTGATGTGGAGCCCACAGAGACAGATTATGGAGTTTAGATTCTATTACGTGAATTTATTTAATTAAATGAAAACATAGTCATGACCACTCTAGATCCTATTTTGTGGGCTTCCACCTTCTAGAAATCAGAATTTGTATGTGTTTTTATCGATCTCGAAAACAGCGCACCTTGTTGGTTGTTCGCCCACAACCCAGCTGGGTCCCCATGCTAACTGCACGCCATCTCCAACAACGCATGAAATGGGCCTAAGATCATCGAGATTGGACCGTGGATGATTGGAAGGTCTGTCAAATCATGATTCCTGGTGCACCACGTCGATGGCTGAGGGTACGCTGATTACCAACAGAGGCTATGGAACCTGGATGCACTGTCGGGCGAACACTGGCCGGTGGCGGCGGTGTTGTGCTGTGGGCAATGTTTTCTTCCCAATAGCACAATCCCTGACAGCTGTCAGGTATCTGAACACTGTTGCGGACCAAGTGCACCCATTCATGGCAACTGTGTTCCCTACCGGTGATGGCCATTACTAATAGGATAATACGCCATGCCACATTGCCAAAGTCGTCAAGGAATTGTTCGAGGAACCACTCTTAATGCCGTGGCCTCCAAATTCACCTGACATGAACCTAATCGAACATGTGTGGTTCGACTTGGAAAAGTGGGTTCATGTTTCATTACAATTACCCCACAATGTATGGGAACAGGAGGACTGGCTGTTGACATTATGGTACCAGATATCCCAGGAGACCTATCACCACCTCGTCGAATCAATACCTCGCCAGGTGGCCACTGTCTTGCGGGCTAAAGGAGGTCCTTCATGTTATTAGGTAGGTGGTCATAATGTAATGGCACATTGGTGTGTGTATATGTATATATTGTAACGACTGAGACAAATCAAACACAATTATTTGTTTTAGATAACTAATAATATTTGAAACTCACTCTGGGATCTGTGGTCCCATCCCCCAACAAGGGCAAGAAGGGACTTTGGTTACCATGACTACGATCAGATAAGTTGGTTTTATTGCTGTTAAAAAAATGTGATCCAAGACAGAAACAGACTTGAAAACAAACTTTGCAGCATTAATCATAGACGAACGAATCTATAAATGAACCTGCACCCCAGAAAAATTGTGTGAATGATTTACTGTTTTGTGTAGTGTCTTTTAATTCTATTAATTTTTATTTTTGATACTGTGGATTATTTTGATAAGAACCAATGCTCAATGTAACCTCACCTATCCAATGTTTGGGCTCTATAACTTGGTACTTTGAAGATCGAAATGACTGTGTACATGATATGTCGATAACAACAACATAATAGTATTACAAGAATCATTCATAGTTTCTTCATCGTCTACCACCCCTCCAGCGTGCACATGCAAAAGAGCACCCTTGAAACAAAGAGCCATAAACCATATTTCCCACCTGGAACTTCCACCTTTCTAATTGGCCGAGCCAACCCTGAGAGGTGTGACCTTTCTCAGTCTTTATATTGCATACACCCAACATTTGCTCTCTTGACTTCTCGGTATGTTCGAGGTCCTGTGTGGCCTCAGCAGGCCCCAGGGCAGCAAGCCTTGACTCACAACCAGCCATGTGCTCATTCAGGAGAGAGAGGACTCTCTCAACCGCAACAGAATCCAGGACAACCTCAGGAGTTTGGCAGAAGGTCTTCATTCAACACAGAAGAAGTCAATCGCAACTCCAACCATTTGCTCTCTTAGTCCTCTCTTCCTCTGGCCTTCACTGCTGCTTCTTCGGGTTGATGGACCCCCCAACGGGCCCCATAGGCCCCAGCAGGCTGTGCTCACAGCCTGCTAGGCCTTTACTCTCCCAAAAGAGTCGAACTAACCACGCAAATTCATCATATTTTCTTCATCCAATGGAGAAGAAAATGATTGCAACTTCAACATTTGACACTCACAGAACCAACAAACGTCAATTTTCAACAACTTCCTGTCCACTGCAAGGCCATGCAAGTATGCTTTTAAGAAGGTGCTTTGAAAATGATAATATTGATGGTTCTTTCCATAGTAAAATTGATCTTTTCCATAGTTCCATTTCCTACCTCCGGTTTCATTCTATCACTTTCACCATCTACCTATGAATGCATGAATGATTGTGTAATTGTTTGTATGTTAGTTATGTTTTTGTATTTTTGTTAATACAACTTGTGCACAATATGTATTTGGTTCTGATTCTCTGCTTGCATACGAAGTTTACCTTACGATTTAGATTGTGACTACATGGTCTTAATAGTACTGTACAGTAAGTAAGATATTTCACTTTCCAGGAAATGAATTAGAACTAATAAACAATTAACGCTGAGTGTCCACGGTACAAACAGGTGGGTTGAAGTAAAAATAAATTTTACTACATTAAGTTAATTATATTAACTGATCCAAATGATCATAATGAATTATAACCAGTTATTATTGATTATTAATATTTCATAGAGCTGATTTGCTACTAATATGGTGTGTGTGTGTGTGTGTTGAATCAGTCCCTGAAGAAACGTCTTGGTTGCGTGTGCAACCCACCGTTCCCTGAAGGAGGGAACGGAGGACGTAGTCGACGGTCGACTGAATGGGGATCTCGCTAGAGAGCCTATCCTCTTCGAGTACTATTGAACGAGCCAATGTAATTGGCGTGCGTGATTCGCATCACACACTCCGCCCCCGCGGCGCGGGTATAAATACGGAAGTGGATGCATGCACTAGTTGCTTTTCGCTGAGGAGCCGAGAGTAACCCGGGGTCAGCGGTGGTCCAGCGGTAGTGGCAAGGGGACCACGTCCTCCGCTCCCTCCTTCAGGGAACGGTGGGTTGCATACGCAACCAGGACGTTCCCTTTCAGTCGATAACGTCAGACGTAGTCGACGGTCGACTGAATGGGGATAACCTTTGAAAACGCCACTAACGCTGCCACCTTCCAGTGCCTAAACCAAAGCCTCCTGATGCCCCCGCAAATTTAAAGCGGGGAAGGACAGGGCTTAGGCCAGGGAAGTCACTGCTGTTCCTACAGGACCACTGGGAAAGCGTTCCCCGTACATTGGAAGGAAGGGACGCTGCGGAAGCAATATCCAACCCAGAGGGAGGTAACGTGGAAAATACACATATGAACTGGGCGGAAACCGGGCAGTCTAACATATGGAATGTCACTGGGGTGGCTCCAGCCTAAGACGGGTGGAGACACATCGAACAGTGACGGTAGAGAGACTCTGCCGAGGGAAGACACGGGCTCACCGCAGGGAGCCGTATCGTGGAAGAATACACATATGGGGTCGCCGTAGGGACCGCAACATATGGACCCAGCCTAACACAGGTTCCACACTGCTTACGAGTGGTAGGCCTAACACTAGACGTTCCGCACATCCGACGTCGGAGGGGTGTGGAGGAACTCAACAGGGTTCAATTTTAAGGGAACTCAACTGGAGTAGAAAGGCGCACGTATCCAGTCCATAGGAGGGGAATGGCTCAGCAAGCCGACACTTGAACCGGGCTCACGGTGAAACTGGCTTCATGAGAAGGGAGCCCACGGGAAGCAGCGGTTCAACTAGGTGTCGTCCAGCCCCTAACTCTAGAATCTGTTTTAGCAAAGCTTATCGTCAACGCCCAGGCGGAGCACTTTACACTCATCATAGAGGAGCTCAACACCTAAGTGGACATGTTGCATCTCGGATTTTTACCGAAATGAAGGCAAGCACTAGTGCGACTTTGCATGGAAACAGCCTTCCCTCTCTGCTGAATTCCAACAGATATTTGTAGAGCTGGTCTGAGGTCTATGGCTTGCGTTCTGTACACGTCCAAGCGAACGGACAGAAAAGCCAGGGCTGGATCTGCCACCTCCAGGGCAGCGCTTGCAGGCTCACCACCTGCTCCTATTACGGGAGAGGTAGGAACCTTGGGCACAATCCGAGCCGGGGTCTCAGCTTGTGAGAGTTAGCCGGCCCAGACTCCAGGCACAATATGTTGACCGAAAGCGAGCAAGTCCCTACCCTCTAATAGAGACCACGCGAGCAGGAGAACTGATATAACAGAATTTTTAACTCACTGCCTGCAGTGGCTCAGGGGCGGTCTCTGCAGTGCATCGCACCAGGGACAAGGCCCAATAGGATAACGAGGGACGCAAGGATTTACAAGACCTTGCTCCTCAGGAACCTGACGATCAGAATGTGCTTCTGCACACTTCTGCAACACGATGAGCGTTGTTTAAACACCGAGGCAACATCATTTTGAGGGTGAAGGAAAAAACAGCCTACTCCAACCCATTTTGCAGGAAAGAGAGCACTGAAGTGATCGAAAAGCTTTCAGGATCTCCTCTGGAGAGAAGACGCACTCAAGGACTAGGTTCCACTTTTAAAGGCGTAAGCACGCTACCCATTTCTAGGGGGTGCTCGCAGAAGTGATGGTAACTATCACATGCCTGTGATAGCCACCTGAACCTCCGCGTTCAGATGTAAGACCGCCCGGAATCTCCGGGGGAAGAACGCGTGTGCCATCGTACCCCGTCCCTGAAAGAGTTTTCAGGGGAAGTAAGGAAGGCTGTCGATGGGAACCAGGTCTAGTTGGGCCAATAAGGGGCAACTATGAAGACCTGTTCCTCTCCTGACTTGGCACGTAGGTGCAAGTGACGGGCGCAAAAAGACAGGAGCATTGCTCAACACAACATGTAAAGATCACTGGGCTTCAGGAGCATTTTCTGCTCATCACTTGAGTGTGATGAATTCACTGAGCTACAGGAGCATTTCTGCTCAACACCTGAGTGTGATGAACTCACTGAGCTACAGGAGCATTGCTGCTCAACACCTGAGTGCGATGAACTTCACTGAGTTTCAGGAGCATTTCTGCTCAGCATGAAGTGTGATGAATTCACTGACTTGAGCAGGCGCAAGGCGACCATGAGTCGCAGTAGCTTTTTTAGAAGGCTCACTGGGGTTAAACGCATTTCTGCAGGCCCCTGGGGCAGCTGAGAGCCAGTGTTTGTCCAAGGGTAGTCCGCTCGGTTTATATAAACACTGGCAGGAAGACGAAACCGGAGGGGCAACTGAGCGGCCCCGGAATGGTCATGAACCAGCTGGACCCAGGGGATGGAGTCTCCACTTGCCCTGGCTATAACTGTCGTGAGGCTCGAGGGCGGCACAATTGAGTAGAGCGGGAAGAGTGGAACAAAGCGTCCTCAGAAGATTCTGACTCCAAGGAGGAGGTGACGGGTGAGTTGTGACATTCAAGGGAAGCTTGCGCAACGGTCGCAATGTCTAACAACTCGAGGCACGAATGCCCGTGTAGTCGAGGGTCGCCCCGGCCCCCGTTAAAACACGCCCTTTGTACATGGCCCCTCTGTTGAAGAGGGTTTCGCAGCAGACCGGGATGAATTATAGTCCCACAGGGTGAGCTGCTCTGCCACGATCACCTCAGGACTCAATCATGAAGCTAGCGCTGAAGCGGTCACATATGGAGGAAGCCAAAGGCTGCAACTACCATATACCCCAGGAGCCTCTGAAAGTTCTTTCAGTGGGACCCTTTCTCACTTCAAACACCAGCTGAACACATTCTCATTGGAGAGACGTGTTAGACCGAGTCCATCTCCAAAACTGAAAAAGAGATACTAAGCCCTTGGGCGAGATTACTCTCTTCCAGTTGACCTGAAGACCCTACGGGCTCTGGAGCACTCCAGGGGAAGGACACTGTACTGATACTCCACCCTTACACGCAACACACAGGATGGCCTGCGGTGCGGAAGGTAGAGATCTGAAGCACATGTCTTTCAGGTTGGAGCTGCAAACCGATCTTGGGCCAAGATGGTCACGACCCACCACCTAGTAGCACGAAGAACGGGTTTACAACTGGCCTTCGTACCGGCTGGAGGAGCGGCTATATCAAATCCTTCGCCAGCAGGATAAGATAAGGACGCACAAGTCAGGAGCACTGCTCAACACTCGGTGTGATGAATATCATTGAATTTTCAGGAGCACGTCTGCTCAACACCTAATGTGATGATTATCACTGACTTGAGCGGGGTAGCCGAGCCTGAGGTGGGGCAGCAAAGTAGAGAGAGTGGTGTTAGTGTGCTGTGCAACACTTACCTGTCTCCACTAGCGGCAGAGGGCGCGTGAGAAGGCGGATGACCGGGTCCTCGAACGCACCAAGCTGCCTGCTGGCGACCAAGGGGGAGCTGAGGGGTGTAAGGCTATACAGGGTCACACCCGCCAGACTGGCCCTCTTGGGACCCAGGAACAGATGAAATTGCTCTCTCTTTGAAGTGTGGGTACCGCTTGCTCCGCTTTTTTTTTTTTTTTTAGGGAGCCAGCGGCGGAACAGACACACACACAAACAAAAGGCTCCACCCGGCCCTCACCCGGGGGGAGGGAGTGATCGTGCCACTCCAAGAGCATCTCATCCATTCCTGGGCGGCCCGCTCCGAAATGTCTTACGCTGTTGCTTGCCACCTGGCTTGGCAGCGCCTGGAGCGGGCTGGGCGTCTCTACTGCGGCCGGCTCCATGCTGAGGCCTGGGTGGAGGCTGCTGCGGAGGTCCAGCAGGAGCGGCGGCCGGGGAACACCACGTTGGACATCGCCAGACCGATCACGCACGCTACTACACTCGTGCCCCGGAGGGTGAGGTCGGATGCAGTGCGGTGCTCACCTATGAGCCTACGGTCTGGATTACCCTCGTGCATGCCATGGGTGCCCTAGCCTGCAGCAACGCCATGGCATGCAAGAGGAAGCGGCTTGCCCACAGGCTTTGTAAGCTCTGCCCGTTGGAACGGACGAAACTCACAGGCCTTAGGGGGGAGATGAGGATCCCCCCAAAAGGCAACGGCCGCCGGACACAGGTGCACCTGTGTCGACAGACCGCTCCAATGGAGGGACCCTTCGCAACCCTTCACCGTTCCTCCATCAAGGGTAATGAGGGGGAAAAGCTATTCAGGCAGTTTCTGGCAGAGAAAGATGCTGTTCACCACCTGATAAGCTCTCCATGCATTTCGGGAAAGAAAGGCACTGGGGCGGCGAGCTGAGAACCAGCGTGGCCCGCCCCAAGACACCAAACTCCAGATTCCAACCGAGACTGAACGGGACACGGTGGAGGTTCCACTCGAGCCCGGCAGCCTCGGCGGCCCGTTTCAGCATAGCTGATAATTCTGGATCCGGCTCGGGCAACATTGAACTCCCGGAGGGAGACAATGCAGCCGAGTCATCATCTCTAGAAGTCAGCTCACACTCCAATGCTGCAATCGACGTCCTGTCCTCCAGGGGAGCCCCGAGTGAAACCGCCGGCCCACCCATTACAGATGGACCAGCAGACAACACAGGAGGCTCCAGTGGTTGCAGTGGAAGGTAGGAGTCAGGAGCCCACAGGGAATGGTTACCGGGCGGGACATCCAACACTATCCTCCGGTCACCCATCCCACACAGCACCCGTGCAGGGTGGGGCATGGTAATGGGGACTCGCTCTCCGCGTTTAACGAAGGCGAGTCTCGCCCTCAACACTGCGACAGTCAAGTTCCCACAGTGAAAACATGAGCTGTCCACAAAAGCTGTCTCAGCTTGCTGTAAGCCCAAACACGTGACACAACCGTTGTGATCATCAGAGAGAGACAGGGAACGACTGCACACAGAAACGCACGGGCGGAATGACATCTTGAAAAAGACGCAAACGCACCCGTGTTGCTCTTTCAGAAAATAGGACCGTCACCAGTGCCGGAGCACACAGGGGAATGACCGCGGCAACACTGAACAGAGAACTGAAACAGTGAAGCACTCACTTTTCCGCCCTCTAACCAGCCATCAACACACACAAACATTTAGAAATTTGTTGCTGTTAAAACAGCAGTTGAGAGCTCAAAGCTCGCGATCACCGCTGCACTCGCGCTGTAGAACACCAGCATTGGGAGAGTCTTCCTGAAGAACACCGACACACTCGCTCGTTGTAGACAACAGCACTCTCAGAGACATCAAACGATCGGCTCCGAAGCGAAAGGCAACTAGTGCGTGCATCCACTTCCGTATTTATACCCGCGCCGCGGGGGCGGAGTGTGTGAGGCGAATCACGCACGCCAATTACATTGGCTCGTTCAATAGTACTCGAAGAGGATAGGCACTCTAGCGAGATCCCCATTCAGTCGACCGTCGACTACGTCTGACGTTATCGACTGAAAGGGAACTAAAAATATTAATAACTGAATAATACATAAGGATGCGAAAATGTTTGTCTGCGCCTGAACGAGAGCAAAAGTTGTATACCTACACCGCTATAGATATCAAAGGGCAATTGTTTGAAAATCTTTATCTGCTCAGCTTGATATCACTACCCAGCATGCCTGTTTCACACTGTATCTCTTTTAAAAAAAAGTGTTTGCTTTCATCTGGTGCAACTTGCTGTTTGTTGATTTCTTGAATTCATTGGTTATTTTGCACTTGTGGAGGAGAATTTAAGCTTTTTTTCATATTCCAAAAATACATGCGGACTCTTTCACCATGTGATCAACTGCCGCTGTGAATTTGACTTTGTCGATGCTGATGAAGAACTTTCACTCATTAGCGCGTATGTCTCTGAACCTCTCCTGCAGACAAGTGCATTCATCTTGTTCTGCTTAAATGCCACTTCTGCAGTCAGAGTACAGAAAAACTCGTAAATCTCCTGAGAACTGTTGCTCTGTCAACTTTTATTCAGCCTGGAAATTCAGTACTATCACACAGGAGCTAAAGCCCAGCACACAATGTGATCACGACATGGTTTTGCTCAACTTTTGCTCAACTGAGATTATTGCTATAGTAACCAGGTATGAAATCGTCCAGGTTTTCAGTAGGATTTGGATTATGAATTTTTTTAATGAGTTTGGCCAAATGGTTTGGTATGATACCGATCTGAAGGCAGGGAATAGTTGTGGAATAATTGTTTTACTTGACATCCAGTGTTGTTTGCAGCCTATTGCTTAGTGAAGTCAAGTCACATTTATTTATATAGCGCTTTATACAATACAGATTGCTTCACAGTAATTAATGGGGGAAAAAACAGTGTTAAAATAGTAAAATTCATCAATTATGAAACATATAACATTCAGCTATAAAGCAGCTCTACAAAAGACAGTGTCATTATTCATCTCAATTTATTTCATTGTTGATTCAATTCAGTTCAGTACCAGTGTCGACATTGCAAAGTATTTTAATTATAATTAAAAATAAAAAAATAAAGCCCTACATACTTGCATGAATACTAATAAATTAAAAACTAAAATAATTTTTAAATGCAACAAGTCAATTTAGGCACCATTATAATTTACAATAAAAAAAAACAAATATTTATTTAGATATTTTTTAAAGATTGCATTTATCAGTGTTATTAAATATGTAGTGTTTTTGAAGATTAACTTTTTTTGATAAGCTCATGTACATTTAAAACTAGGGAAAATTACCCCGTATAATTAAATATCTAATTTCAACCGATTTCACTACATAAAAAAATAAAAAAATCTAATAGCCTACCCAATATTGCATCCCGAAGAATTAAGGCTAATAATCCCCTAAAAATATAATTGTACAAGTTAGACACATGCATTGTTAAATTAACATTTTTTCAAATAAAACCAATAAGCTCAAAAGCTGTTGTACAAAAAAATGTATTCACGTAGTCATTAGATGTCATTGTTACAGCAGCATATGTGAGAATGTGTAAACATATGAGAGTTTGAGACTGTAATGGCAGATGTTTTAATGCCCTAAGTATATTAGTTTCTTAATATGCACACCTTTAAATGAGCCTTAGACTCTTGAGCCTCTTGTCAGTCTGTCTTCATTGGACACTCACACTAGCCAGTGAATAGCTGAAAGCTGCTTAGGGTGATACTGCAGAGGAGAGCCAGTCGTGAGGATGGCACACACACACGCGGCTGCCACCCGCCCACACGCCATCCTCATCCTCATCACAGTCTTTCGCTTTGACCGCACAGACACTTGCTGCTGTAAGCTGATTGTTGTACAAAAGTAAATGTGTGCTGATACTCAGCAGTATTTACTTTTTAAGTAGGAGCTGAATGTTTGGTGTTCCTACACGCCCCTTTTTGTATTGTGAGTGGTTGACAGTCTATATGTGTGAGTATTTGTGTGTGTGTGGCACTGATTCACCTCATCATGCTCTTCTGCTCCAGATGGTGGAAGCTGAAAAGACGGATTTCTCTGTGGCTCAGCTCTGCGATTAGTCTCATTTCCATTTCTCTGCTCATTTAACGGATTTGGTGTGGATGTGTTTCCATATATACATGGGTGTTTCTTCGAGTTCAGGAACTTTTATGTCCCAGGGTTTTGATTTTTGATTTTTATTTAAACTAATAGATTGCAACTTTAAAAAAATATTTTTGTTGCATGAAGATCACATGGCTACTTTTCAAACTTCTTTTATGGTCTGTATAGGTTTAATTGTCTTAACCTTGTGTCACAGACCCAGACTTTCAATAGTAAACTGTGAAAATGTATAAAATATTAATCATTACTTTTTTAAAACTATGATAATCTAAGCCAGAGGTGCCCAAACTGTTCACAACAAAGGGCCAAAAATCAAACTTGACAACAACAACAACAACAACAAACAAACTTATTCACCTCAAACTTTTGATTGATTGTGTACATTTTTGAACACTTGTAACCCTTAGTTACATCATGACCAACAATTTTTCCATTAATTCTTTTTTTTTTTTGTCAAATATGCCAAAAATGTGTAAATATTATTTAATTGTGTGTCTTTTGCATGCATAACATGCTGGCTATGGTATTAGTCTTATTCAACCATTTTAAAATGGCATTTCCAGAGAAATGAGATTTGTTCATGATAATCTTAAAATTAAAAGTTAGTGTTCTTGGTTACCAAGGAGACAACAGTGGCAGTGAAGAGCTGAGAAAAAATTGAGGCATATTGAGAGAAAAAAAATCTTATACCACCACCAGTGGTATAATTTTGTAAAATTATGCAAAAAATTGCTAAAATATTATTTAATTGTGTGTTTAGGATAAATAACATGATAACAATGAAATTAGTCTAAGACAAGGAAGTTGCCCATTTTAATCCAAAAGTGTAATTTCCACTATAAAGACTGATGATCTGAGGTGCTGGAAATAATATTTGCTAATGACTTTCTAGAGAGAAATTGTGGAATCCTGTGTTGCATAATATGTCCTTTGTTGGACATTGCTAATAGACAAATAAACGGGTGTGAGTGTGAAAAGTGTTTTTCAAGACTGTATATTTTTACAGTCCAGAAGGCCAAAAGTAGAAAAACACCTATATATATATATATATATATATATATATATATATATATGTGTGTGTGTGTGTGAGAGTGTGAGTGTGATTGTGTTTCTGAGCTCTTCAGCCTTACAGGAGAGGTTTATTTGGCTTGTGGCACAGTTCCTTTCATATCATACTCCCTCATCTGTTTCCTCTCTCAGACTCTCTCTCTCTCTCTCTCTCTCTCTCTCTCTCTCTCTCTTTCTCTCTCTCATGTTCTCTTCTCTTTCATATTGTTATTGAGCCAGAGATACGATAGCCCAGTAGACCTGACTCCCCTGAATACATCTCCCATAGCGCCAATTTACACTCTCCCAGATGACCGTGGTGTATGTGCTTGGTGTTGAGCCATCCCATTCTGTCTGTCTCAACCCATTGGTATGCTCTCCTTTTATTACCCACGCTGACAGAGACGAGAACATTACCCATGATTCCCCTGGTGCACCTCACACAGATGCTTGCAGTTGTTCAGAGGGACGGGGCTCTCCACGGGAGCTATATAGGCAGATTGGACAGGAGTGTAAGACGTGTGTTTGGGGTTAGTACGTTTTTTTTTAAAAGAAATTAATACTTTTATTCACCAATGATTAGGGGTGTAACTGATCGTAGTTGATGGACAGTATGGTCCAGGCTCCATGGATTGGCACGTATAATGAAAGTTTATCTTTTACACACGTTTTGTCTTGCCAATTTATACACATTCGAACAGAGGCAAAAGAGAACTCAATTGACATATCGGTAAGCCCCTCCCCTCGAACGCAGATGAGTCAATAGCAGTTAAGTATCAGTTGCACGGGGACGGAAGTCGTACATCTTCAGGTTTCAGCGCCAGCGCCATTGAGAAACATTGGAAGATCCGAAGCTCTCATCGGTTTTTGTTGTTTATGCTACAAAAATAATAAAACAATGTGTCTGGGGTACTTGTGTGCACGTTCACCAGCGCGATGAATATCTGCGCAATACGACTGTTTATTTATAATATCAATGATGTGAGCACAGTAACCTTGTTCCCTAAAGATTCAACCCCAATCCCAATAAAGACGAAAACGTTCATTTGCTTGGTGTCATTCTCTCATTAAGTTCATGCTAACATACACACCTAAATAGCTAACTGTTCTCACGTCATGTACAGTAGGTCAAAAACACCCAATGGCTCAAAAATAGCCATCTGCAACCGTGATGACCATAACATGAGGCTTCTCCCGCTTGCATTTTGATCTGTAAACCCTCGCTTCCAAATTAATCTTGTTACCTACAATATTTATTTTAAAATCTTTCATATATCCCTCCATGGCATATTTAAGTCCCACTTGAATGCTCCTCAACGAGAGGTGGTCCTTCTGTGTCCAAGATTTATCAAAAACATCTTGGAACAAGGTTTTCACACTGACAGCTGTCAATGTACAATTAGCAACTGCGTCTGTTTATCCGAGATAGCAACAGTAACTAAGGGGGGCGGGGCTTACCGATAGGTCAATTTGGTACTCACGTACAGTGCACGAACCTGAAGCGCACGCGCACGAGAGCCATATTTCAATAGCACACGAATACAGAATTGACACTTCTCTAAGCCACCCCCGAAAACCGTCACTGGCCAATCGTGTCTTAGGCCGTGTGTCCACCAAAGCGTTTTTAGCCGGCTGAAAACGCTAGACGCTCTGCTGAAAACGCCTAGCACTGGGCGCTTGAGAGCGTATGGGCAGCGCTGCGTTTTTTCAGTTGAGACGCTTTGTTGCTATGATACAGAATATCTGCAGCACAATTTACTTGTAACTGATTTCGTAGATAACTGTACTGGTCGTCGAGAGTTGAAAAATTTTCAACTTTGCTGAAAATTAATTTTTCATCCATTTTGTTCGGTTAGCTCAGCTGGTTGACGTCGTTGTACATAAAGAATGTTGTGACAGTTGGTCGTGTGGTATTTGTCCCGCCCCTCCTCCACTCTGATTGGACGGCTGTGTAAAAAGTGACAGTGATGAGTGCAGCGTTTTACCCAAAGTTGAAAATTTTTTAACTCTCAGCGACCAGTAAAAAACGCCGAACGCTCAGCGCTTGAGCGTTAAATACACGCTCAGCGCCTCGTTACACTCATGGCGTTTAAAAAATGCGGCACTCCCATTGAGAACAATTAGAATTTTAGGCCAGGAGCGTGAAAAAACGCTTCGGTGGACACACGGCCTTAGCAAACGTAACTAGGCGCAGGAGGTTTGGCAAGCTTTCGAGCGATGGAAACATGCCGATGCGTAGTGCGTATGGATTGTGCAAATCTTATACCCGGTATCCTATAAGTTTGGACGGGGTGGGGTGGAATTTTTTTCCTTCCCGAAAATCTAAAAGTCAAGGGGAGAAATGATGTACGTGGATCGAGCAGTGTGGGAGACCCCATTCACAACTAAATGTTGACAGGATTAACAAAAACACCTATTGCTTGGAAATAATGACAGTTCTTTGTTCATAATGCATAGCCTATATTTTAACGTAAAATAATACGATTAAAGACAAGACGGAGGCTCACTGACATACTTTAAAATATATTTCAGCAATTTGTTAATCGACGGCCTACCCCTGACTGAGTAACTTTAACCCAATCCGATCGCGGCTCTCCCGGTGTTAGTGTTATTCCACAAGATTTATGGATAACCTGTTTAATTTATAATTATTATATTATTTTCACATTTCACTTACCCTGCTGTGCACGAACATAGCTGTTCCTCAATTTGTGTGTTTCCCATCTGAATGGTCAGCGTATGAGGCGGCTGCTACTTGCGCAGGGACTATAGGCTTTAGCTTCAATTTTTATGAAATTATTCTCTAATCGGTTGCATATTATGTCGTGGATATATCCCTCGATTGCATACTGCAGTCCCTTTTGTCTTGCTCTCTCAGATATTTCACATGTTCGCCAAAAATGATTAATTATCTCATTGGGAATGTCTGACACCGGTGCATACACTGTAATAGACGTGCCAGGCGCGAAAGCTTGACGGGCGTAGCAACAATAACTAGGGAGGGCAGGGCTTAGCGAAGGGTCAAATGATTCTGAAAGCAGCCTATAGAGACCTGCTGCTGTCTGTCATTAATGGTAATCAAATGGGAAAAAAACTTATATTTAGGATGGGAAAAAAAATCTATATTTAAATTTATACAATGAACACTATACAGTGTTTAGCACTTGATCCAGTAATACTAAGACTTTCTCTTCTCTTCTCTTCTCTTCTCTTCTCTTCTCTTCTCTTCTCTTCTATTTATAAAAAAATAATATTACATGTAGCCTACTGCGTTAGATTAAACTGAGAAGGGTCATAGCACTTGCATATTGTCCTACTGTTAGTTTAACTGCTTCTATTGTTCTCATTTGTAAGTCGCTTTGGATAAAAGCGTCTGCTAAATGAATAATTGTGAATGTGTTATTTAATATTTAATTATTACATTTCTATACCTGAATACTACTGTTAGACTTTGTTATATTGTATCTTTCTATGCTTTTAACTAGTGTATTTGTTCTTATTTTATTACTGACTGTTCAATTGTCTTTTAAAACAAGTGAAAATTAAAAACCTTTTGAAAAATGATCTGATCCGTGACTCAAAAACCTTAATATGATCCGAAACATGAGTTTTGTGATCCATTGCAAACGTTCTCGGTTACTGACGTAACCTCGGTTCTCTCTAGAAGAGGGAACGAGTACTGCGTAATATCTTACGCTAGGGGAAAAACTCTTCTCCACGAGATATTGAAGCCAAAAATTATCCTTAATTTTGAATTCATGTAAAACGCGTTGCGGCAGCATACAGACATAGGCAAGACGGATCGCGTGCCTATTGGCTGACCTGCGGCAACAGCAGCAGCCTATCGAGAGAGGCCCTTCGTGCCGTCATATCCACTGGGGGCGCTTCGCGCCTACTTCGTCATGTCCCGCCGAAATGGGCGTGGCACGGGCCTATAAATACAGCTCGATAGGCTGATACAAACTGGTTTTTCATCACCAAAGCGAACCAGAGCGTGTTGCAGGTACAACAAGATACGCAGTACTCTTTCCCTCTTCTAGAGAGAACCGAGGTTACGTTAGTAACGGAGTACGTTCTCTTACGAGAGGTTCTCTCGTACTGCGTAATATCTTACGCTAGGGGAACACAGTGTAAAACGCTGTGCGTGCTGGGATCCAACACCAAAGTCCCAAGGGCGGGAGCCCGGGGCTCATATAGTGCATAATCACCAGGGACTCACAGAGAGTCTGAGAAGAGAGGCTAGAAGCGTCATTCCCAATAAGTAGCATCCTACGGGAGCTAACCGCATCAACAGTGTTCCACACAGTCAGGGTGAAAATTTACGGCCTGAACTGGGTAACAGTATGGGTCTTACTCAACGCCCATGGAGTTGTTATATCGATCAGCGAGCGGTGCTCAAGCGGTTTCAGCATTCTGAGCCGGAGCAATTGGGCAGACAATACTGTTTTTTAGACCGACAGTAGTTTAGCCTGTAAGGCGGGAACGTCTAGGTTATAAAACCTTATAAATGTAGACGGCGAGGCCCAGCCAACCGCCATACATGTATCCTGCAAGGTAATCCCGCTAGACCACGCCCACGACGAGGCCATGCCTCTTGTGGAGTGCCCTCTGACACCCAAAGGACACTGCAGGCCCTTGGACATGTAACCCAACGCTATGGCATCAACTATCCACCTGGATAGGCTCTGTTTCGAAGCGGCCAGCCCTTTGGTAGGTCCGCTGAATGAAATGAAAAGCTGCTCAGTCTTTAGAGCGGGCAGCGGGGCCAGACGTGGGCCCGCGCATCTCTGCTCTTGGAGAAAAACTTCGGACAATGAGCGTTTTCTTGGGACGCAAACAGGTCTACATGCGCACTGCCGAATGTCTCCCACAGCAGCAGGACCGCCTGCGGATGCAGAGACCATTCTCCTGCTGGAATATTGTTTCTGGACTGTCTGTCTCGTCGCAAATTGAGGTGAGATTGTGCTTAGCCCAGATCAGGAGGCGTTCCGTCAGCCTGTGAAGGTTTCGGGACCTGATGCCACCCTGGCGATTTATGTAGGCCACCACTGACATGTTGTCCGAACGGACCAATACGTGGTGAACCTTTACCTGGGAACAAAAATGCTTCAGCGCGTTGTCCACTGCCATCATTTCCAGACAGTTTATGTGTAGGAGCTTCTCTCGTTCTGACCACTGGCCAAAGAACGGTCTACCCTCGAGCAGCGCTCCCCATCCCAAGGTGGAGGCGTCCGTGGACACCACCTTTACGCTCGAGAGAGTTCCCAGGTTTACACCCGACTGATACCAGTCGGTTGCTTTCCACGGTTTCAGGGCTAGGACGCAATTCTGATCGATCTTGAGGCAAAACATCCACGCCCGAGGTGGTACACGCGCTTTTAGCCACAACTGCAGCGGGCGCATGCGAAGCAGACCCAGCTGGAGTACTGAAGATGCTGAGGCCATGAGACCCAGCGCTTTCTGAAACCTTTAGAGCGGGAATATAGTGCCGCGGCGGAAGGATTTCGCGACGCGCTGAATGTTCAGTCTGCGCTCCGGCGACAAGCGCGCTGTAATAGACAGCGAGTCCAGCTCTGTTCCTAGAAAAGATATTCTCTGACTGGGATACAGCGAACTTTTCGCCCAATTGACTGTGAGACCTAGATTCTCGAGGTGTTCGGGTAATATGGTCCTGTGTTCTGTGAGCTCTGAGTGTGATCGAGCTAGAATCAGCCAATCGTCCAAGTAGTTCAATATTTGCATGCCCCGAAGTTTCAGGGGCGCGAGAGTGTCCATGCACATCGTAAATGTACGGGTTTGTGCGACTGTGTATTGATATGCCTGGCCCTCGAAGGCGGATCTCAAGAATCGCCTGTGACTTGACGCTATTTGTATTTGAAAATACGCGTCTTTCAGATCTATTGACAGAAACCAGTCCCCTTTGCAAATCTGCGCATGGATTTTCCTGGTCGTGAGGATTCTGAACTGGCGTTTCACAAGCACTTTGTTCAGCTGTCTCAGATCTAGAATGGGTCTGAGACCCCCGTCTTTTTTCGGTACCAGAAAATATCTGCTGTATAGACCCACTTCGCTCTGAGCTTGAGATAAAGCTTGAGAACCGGCGAGCTTTCGCAGGCTAGAGAAGGCTCGGGGACCCGTTGAATATGGCGCGTTATATGGCGCGGCACTATAGCGGGTGGAAGTGCAGACTCTGAGAAAAAATGCCAGGCGAGTCCTCAGAGTCGCCATGGCAATAGCTCGCAATGATGGCAGCCGCCGTCAGCGAGGGCGAGAGCTGCATGATCCCCACCCAGGCAGGAAACGCAGATGACATGGCGGTCCCCGTCGAAGAGTGCGGCTCGGCACGAGCCACAGGAATGAGGCATCTTTAAAAAGACGCTGGCTCTTTTAGATAAGTCGCCGCGTCGAACACACACTCTCGGCAGAGTAAAAGGATATATACGCTGGAAAGCGCAGCAGGTACGGCGACTGAAGGCGGCGAGATGAAGGCCAGCGGCTTCAGTTGCAAAGGCTCGTCCCGCAGAATGCTTTTTCTCAGACGGCACGGCTTCTTCACTCCGGATCCAGCGATGCGTGAGCTTCGCTGAAGAGATGAAAAATCAGTTTGTATCAGCCTATCGGGCTGTATTTATAGAATAGAAAAAATGTCCAGTTTCCAATAAAATATTAAGAGCACAACTATTTTCAACATTGATAATAAGAAGAAATGTTTCCTGAGCAGCTAATCAGCCTATTATAATGATTTCTGAAGGATCATGTGACACTGAAGACTGGAGTAATGATGCTGAAAATTCAGCTTTGACATAACGGGAATAAATTACTTTTTCAAATATATTAAAATTGAAAACACTTTTTTTTCTCGAATAAATGCAGCCTTTGCGAGCATAAGAGTTTCTTTCAAAATCTTAACAACCCCGAAACTTTTGAACTGTAGTGTATTTTGATGAATGTTTCAACTGTCCATAAAATGAAAGTCAGTGGGATCCAATGCTGTTTTGGACCTCTCTGACTTTCAAACTATCTTGTTTTATTTTGTGTTCCACAGAAGGGCATTGTAATTTGGGGAACTCCTTTAAGTAAAATTTTACTTTGTCAGTTAAAATAAAAATTGATTTCTCAAACTTGAAAAGCGCATCTTACTTTATTAAGAAAATATCTTGATTGATCAAACTCCAACAACATAATGGTGAATCCCTCAAGTGCTTCTTAAGGTAATAATGCTGAGCAACAGTCATCAGAAGTTGACGTCATTTGAATGAGCATACACATATGTCTCCCTTTTGATTCCTCCATCCTTGTGTATAAGACTCCAGAAAAGGAACAATTTAAAAAATGAAAAGGACTTCCTGACTGTCCTCAACTTCTCTTCTTCCCTCATTGCCAGTGCAGTTCTTTGTTTTTTTTAAATGGGACATATCATGCTTTTAAATTGTTCCTTTTTTACATATAAATCATACATTTGTGGTCTATGTAAAGCGGAACTGCAATGCTTGGGTCTGAATTCCTCCTTATTATAGATCCACAGGCCCTTTTTCTACCCCTTTTCTGATTTTCGTCTGAGAGCAACTCGTTTTGGTGCAGTCTCTTTAAATGCAAATGAGACACTTCATACCCTGCCCCCTCTCCAGGTTGCAGAGGTGACACTCGTTTCAACTCCACCCCGTTCTGCCATTTTTGTAGTTTGATAGTAGAGATACGATTATCTAGCGGCACAGAAACTTTTTTTCACACGTTATTAACAAAATGTCAACAACGGAAGACTTGTCCATCAAGCCTTACATGTTCGAGCGAGAGCCGGACCCGGAGCGAGATGAAAATGAAGACGACGAACCTGCAGAACAACGTCTTCATATGGATGTATCGCAATGGTATATTACTGTATTTACAGTAACTTCTCCATCCATGCCCACTACTACAATACTGCATGTTTTACAACGACTATTTAACACTCACAAAACAAAATATAAGTTATGTTATAAACAATTAAAGAAAATCATTAAAGTCTGATAATATTCTACGTTTAGAAAAGCATCAGAAAACACAGCAGCTAAATGACCATTTTCATGATGAATCTCAACAACAGTAATATTGCTGCAGACGTGTACTTAAAAAAAAAAGAAAGAAAGACAAAGGTACTGCTAAACCATGACCACCGTGTGTTTTAAGAAAGTAAAGTACTTTATTTTTATTAACGTTATTTACAGCTTACCGAAGTGCTCTGTTAGTCGTCTCCAAAGATAGAAGGAATTGACCCCTCAATCAGACGAAGTCTATCGACAAATCCTTCTTTATACTGGCGGAGGTTGCTGAATTAACGTTAGTTATCCTTGTAGTGCTTCGCGCACACAAAAATTACTTTACCCACAGATGTGGGTACATTTCCATGAAAAATAAAACTCAACCAGGCACTTCGAAGAGGTTCTGATGCTGGGAGACGGTGTAATGAAGCGTGTGGGTTACATCCAACAACCGAACATTTTGACTTACCCTATCGTAACTTCTGCATCCTTGAGCTTGAACTACAAAATCGCAGCGAGAAATAAAAATGGCGGATTGCTCGAAGTGTTGGGCCGGGAGTCAATGTCCTTATTTGGCAGTTCCGCTGCAAATACTGTGACCTAATTGTTCAAAAAAACGTCACAGAGAATATAAAAATCGGAACAGGTTGCAAAATATGACCAAAACAGAATATAAAGATATCAACGAAGCAACTGAAGAGACTAATTTCAACTTTTCTGTACTTATAAACACTCCAAATATACAACAAAATGCATTTACGGGCTAAAAAGTGGATTTAGCATGATGTACCCTTTAAGAATGAGCCACTGGAAGCAAGAGGGCTGTTGAGTTATTATATTTATTTTTTATCTATGTCTATATATTTCTATCCGCAGCTGATATTGGCTCAGAAAATTGAGCATCATTAGGATATTTATTTTGAATGAATGTGATACAATTGTAGGTGGATTTAATTCTTCCTCTCCAAATGATTTTACTGAAAAAAGGGACACAAAGGTGCATTATAGATAAACAATATATTTGACATTCACACAACATAAAACATGTATATTTTCTATTTGCAAGTAAAAAACTAATTATATTGTGTGTCTTGCTCCAGTAAACACTCGCTCAGTCTCTCTCTCTCTCTCTCTCTCTCTCTCTCTCTCTCTCTCTCTCTCTCTCTCTCTTTCTCTCTCTCTCTCTCTCTCTCTCTCTGGTGCATGCTGGGATTTGGGAAGGGATTGCATGGGAGGATGATCTAGGTGAGAGGAAATTTTCTATTTTCACTGTTTCTTGCTTTTTCTTGTATTCGATTATTTAAATTGAAAAGAAAAAAAGTTTTTTTTTAAGTAAAAAAAAAAAAAGAGTTTGTTTTCCGCGAGAGTTGTCTGGTGTCGGAGGTTGGGATGGCGTCTCACACTCACAGGAGTGTGCAGGCGTCAGGCCTGTCGCTCCGGCATGGGATTAGGTGTGTGACCCAGGCAGGTGTGCCTGTTGAAGATGTGTTACTGGACGTGGCAGAGCGCGTGGGGCATGAGAATATCATTTCGGTGTCTCGAATGAACAAGGCCGTAGTGATATTTATGAAAGAAGAAAATCTGGTTCATGGTTTGATCGAGAGCGGGATTTCGGTAAGTGGCACATTTGTTCCTGTTCAACCTTTAGTTTCAATCACGACGAAGGTGACTGTTTTTAACGTTCCGACTTTTATTCCTGATGCCGACATAAAGCGAGAGATTTCTAGATTTGGAAAACTTGCCAGTGGAATTAGAACGGTTTCACTTGGTTGTAAAAATGCAGCTTTAAAACATGTGTTGTCGTTTAGGCGACAGGTGTACATGTTTCTAAATGAACCAACGCTGAACATCTCCTTTCGCTGTGTATTTGAGGGCAAGTCGTACATGATGTATGCGAGCACGGGAGAGATGCGGTGTTTTGATTGCAGGAGTATTGGACGTGTTAGGCTGTCTTGTTCTCATAGAGTTGAATCTGAGAATGAAGCAGGTCCTAGTAATACTTCAGATAAGAGGAAGGAAAATGAAGTGCAAAAGAGTAATTTACCAAATGAAGCAGCAGTGGAAAATAATGAGGATCAGAATGTGGATTTAAATTTGAAGGAAGGAATGACAGTAGAAGATTCGTCCCATAATACTGAAAAATAATCAGAGGAAGCTTCTGGTAGTAAGACAAAACAGGGAAAAATGAAGAAAGTTGATGTTGTAACTGATGTGGCGGTTGAGAGAAGCACTGTGGTACAGGGGTCTGAGCAGGGTGATACTGTGGAGAGGTCAGAGAATACAAGCCAGACGAATGTTGAGGCAAACGGTTTGAAAGGTATAGTTTTGGAAAGATGAAAGATAGCATCTTTGATTAAGAAGGTGCAATCAGAAATGGTTGATGAGGAAATGGATGATGATGGCGATGATGATGATGATGCTAATGGTGGTTGGTTGTCTGATTTCTCAGATGTGTCAGATGTTTCGCAAATAAGCTGTGAGCATGTTTATTCACTAGATTAAATAAATACATTCTTGGACGAAACCTTTGGAAAGTCTGTTGATGTGCGGAATTATTTTTCTGATCTGAAGAGGTTTGAGACTTCTGTTCGGCAGAGGAAGGTTGGAGAAGATGAACTCAGTCAGAGAAAGAGATTTCGTTTAAAAAAGTTTCTTGCAAAACTGCGAAGGGATAAAACCCCTTTAAAATGTAAATTCAAATAATTGAATCAATGGTTTACATATCACTCAGGATGACTTTACTATACTCTTTATTTCTTTCTGTCTCTCTTTTATATCTCTTTTTATTTTTTATGGAGATGATAAGGGTAGCCTCTTTAAATATTAATGGAAGGAGAGACAGGAGCAAGAGAGCAATGGTGGCAGAATTAATTAATATTAAGAATGTAAATGTTTCTTTTTTGCACCTGAGACCCGCAGTGACAGCTGCTGTCAAACTAGCTAAAATGGAGGGACGCAAGTATCTTTGCATCAGAGCGGTCATATGAAGTCGAGAACTTTTCTCCCCCACCTTCACCTGAAGTGGAGGAGGGAGAATTGTCTGTGGATACCAGCTCAAACTGCGGTCTTAACTCCCGCATCGCGATCGGCATCCGATTATTCTTATATTCAGTCATTTTTAGGTATTTTTTCCAGGATTATTATTACTATTACGTTCATTATATTTTGCTGCTATGTGAAAAAAATAATCAGCAAATCGCGCCGGCGCGTTTGTCGACGCCAGAGGATTAACTTTAGCCTAATAAGAAGGAACATAAATTGTGATTAAAAACATATGCTTCCTCACATCATGACGCCGCTGCGGTGGTGTTGTTCTTGCAGGAAGAGAAGCGTTGCACGTAAAATGCAGGTTGCACACTGGAGCGATAGGCGAGATTAACTACCTAGGCTACACGAAATAATCTAAATAACTATATAAATGCTATGCTAACTAGATGCTAATATATATATCTATCCTGATTGTTTTCAATACTTGTAATTCCAACTCCTGACTTGCTACAGTAGTTTTGACGGAACCAGATGCTTTTATACAAGGGGCTGCCAAGGGCGTGGTGAGCTCACACCAAGGGCGCGTGACAGAGTGACGTCAGAGACTATTCTACGTCAGAGAGTACCCCTACTGCAGGAGCTTTCAGTTTAACCTGAAGAGGGCAGCACTCAGACGTTTTTACACCATATATTTGAAAATTAAAACACTTTATACCCAAATGTCAAAAAATGTACTCGAATCAATGAACAGCATTTATGAAGCTCCATTCTTATAGATAATTAACTAAAAAAAAGTTGTTTTAGTGTTTATTTACCCTTTAAGTGCTGGAGTAGCTATTCTTTTTTCAAAGAATTTGAACTTGAAAATTTTGTGAACTGAAGAAATAGAAAAGGGTAGAGTTTTAATGGTTGCTGGAGAACCATTCAGCAGAAGGGATGAAATCTCCTGCTGTAGTACAGAAGCCTGAGCGGCGCTGTCGACTACAGTAGGAAAGACCCTGTTGAAGCAGGGGGGGTTGAGACAAAACTGAAGCGTGTAGCCAAGCAGCTGTTTTTACTGAAAGTTAATTAACTGGATTTGAATCATTTGACTCCTTTCTACCAATCCATGCTAAAAGTGTGGAATATTACTTTTTCTGTGACCAGAGAGATTTCACGACCACAAGACTGGATTATGGGAGAACCACTGTTTCATAACTCTTTGATACAAACAAACATTTTGTCTTCAAGCAGTTTGAGGAACAGTCTGGTCAGAGCGGGATGTACGAAGATCGAACATCTAAGGGATGGCAATGGGTGGAGGACGGCAGATTCAATTCAGCACAAGACAGGAATATGTTCTTTACGTCTCTTGGAATAGATGTTGGATGAAGTACGCTCAGCGCTGCCTGGAGCCTGCAGAGAAGCATTAGGAGCGCATTCGCAGGGATGGAGCTACACATTTCCAGCAATACGGGTCTCTGCTGCACAGGAAAGTCCGGATGATGTAGATACTTTTGTGTCCTTTAAAACTCCAGAGTTGGGATTATTTGAAGACATTGGCAAAAAGGCACTATACATTGTGTGTGTTAAAGTGTCTCATCAAACTGTTTTGAGGAGAGTTAAAACATGGAGGTGGACAGAAGTGTTTTGGCCAGACTTCCAGGATGCTGGAGATCTCTGATCCCCCCCCCCCCCCCCCCGATTGAGAAACATACAGCAGATTTACAGTGGAGACTGATGTATGGTATAATAGCTACAAACAGACATGTGGCGCACCTGAATCCAGAAGTAGGGAGGGAATGTCCTTTTTGCGGAACGGAGGAAACAGTTGCGCATTTGTTTAAATACGGTGTGAGAGGCTAAGAGGTCTTTTTTACTTTTTAGAGGTTTGTTTTGAAAACATGGGTGAGGAATTTTCCTATCAAGTTTTTATTAGTCGTCCAAAGTACAAAGTCAGTGATCGAAGAAAAGTGGTTTTTCTAAATTACCTTTTGGGAACGTCTCTGGTTACTTGCGTAACCTATGTTCTCTGAATAGGGAACGAGACGCTGCGGAAAGCGCAGTGGTATATCCTCTGGATGTGCCGATTGCCTGAAGCCCTATAGAATCACGCCAATTCATTGGCTGATGGCGCTCGCGCAAGCTGGCTCCGCCCCGACGCTCTTACGTCGTAGCATGACGAACGCGCGCGCGCCATCCTCTCCTCAGATTTCTCTGCCGAAAAGAAGAACTGTCGGCAGCGCGAGGAGCTTGGCAGCGAACGCAGCGTCTCGTTCCCTATTCAGAGAACATAGGTTACGCAAGTAACCAGAGACGTTCTCTTTCATAGGTTCACTCAACGCTGCGGAAAGCGCAGTTGGAACGAAATACCAAACTCGCCAAGCTTAAGAGCTGCCATAACTGGTAACAGACCAAATAATAATAACCATGACCGGTTCAAGCAGATAGAACCTGGGAACCTGGAGTCATGTCAAGATCTAAATTATAGAACCTCACAAAGGTGTGCGGAGAGGACCAACCACACAAATGTCTTCCAAGAGGGCCCCTCTAAAAAGAGCTTGAGAGGAAGCCACACTTCTGTGGAATAGCAACCACACTCTGATGCTAAGAGGTGAAGGCAAACCACGCACCTCGTAAGCCAGCGAAATAGCATCCGTTACCCAGTGGGAAATCCTCTGCTTTGATGCCGCAAGCCCGCGGCGGCCAGCACCAAAACACACCAAGAGCTGGTTAGATTTCCTCCAACCGCCTGAGCGATCTACATACAACTTCAAAGAACGGACCGGGCAGAGCAGGTTAAGTTTCCTTTCTTCCTCAGAGGCAAAAGGAGGAGGGTGGAAAGCGTTAAGGTTAACAACCTGAGAGCGGAACGCCGTGGAAAGAACCTTGGGTACATACCCCGACCTTGGCCTCAAGGTAACCCTAACCAGGCCAGGAGCGAAGTCCAAGCATGACTCACTAATAGAGAGAGCCTGCAAATCCCCCATCCGCTTTAGTGAAGATAAAGCCAACAAAAGAGCAACCTTAAGAGTCAGAATCCGCTCAGGGGCTGACTCCAAGGGCTCGAAGGGAGCCTCTGTCAAACCCTCCAGGACGACTGACAGGTCCCACGAGGGAACACCAGGGGGGCGAGCCGGTTTCAGGCGCCTAACCCCACGCATGAAGGCCGAAACTAACCTCAGTTTCCCCAAGGGAATCTCATCTGATTCTCTATGAGCGGCAATAGCTGCGACATATACTCTGAGAGTGGTAGCAGCCGCTCCGGAAGCAAACTTTTCCTGCAGGAATTCCAGCACTGAGCCTACTGGGCAGCCAACTGGGTCCCTATCATGTGCTAAGCACCATGCCTCGAATACCCTCCACTTGGAGGAATACAGCCTCCTCGTAGAAGGGGCTCTAGCACTCGCAATGGTCTCCTGAACGTCGGTTGGGAGATCAAAGCTTAAAGTTAACGGAACCTGATAGGCCAAACGTACAGCTTCCAAATGTCGGGGCGAGGATGCCATATCCTGCCCTGAAGCTGGGAAAGCAGGTCCTCCCTGACCGGGATCTCCCAGGGGGAGGATACCAACAGAGGGATCAGCTCCGAAAACCATGGCTGGGACGGCCAGAATGGGGCTACCAGAAGGAGGCGGACTCCGCTCTCTCTCACTCTGGACAGAACCGCCTGGATCAGCTTGATGGGCGGGAAGGCATAGAGTTTCTGCATCAGCCAAGGGTGGGCGAATGCATCTATCCCCAACGGAGCTGGAGGGCTCAGGGAGAACCAAAGCGGGCATTGGGACGACTCCTGAGATGCAAAGAGGTCCACTTCCGCTTTTCCGAACCTCTCCCAGATCAGGGCCACCGTCTGGCGGTTCAACATCCATTCCCCAGACCTGAGCTTCTGCCTCGACAGGAAATCTGCTGCGAGGTTCAGAATCCCTGGGACATGAACTGCTCTCAGAGAGAGGAACTTGTCCTGGGACCACAGAAGAAGGTGACGCGCATGCCTGTCTAGGGTGAGCGAACGTGAACCCCCCTGTCTGTTTACATGGGACACTACTGCCATATTGTCCGTTCTGACAATGACATGGTGCCCTTCGAGGAAAGGGAGAAAGTGGCAAAGAGCCAGGAAGACAGCCCTCAGCTCCAAGCTGTTTATGTCCCACGAGAGGGTCTCGCCAGTCCAAACCCCACACGCTGGCCTGCCCTCGAAAACCGCTCCCCAGCCGGTCAGAGAGGCATCCGTCGTAACCATTTGACGACGGAATACCGCACCCATACCAACTCCTTTCTGAAGGAAGAGGGGGTCCCGCCAGATTGACAGGGCGCGAAAGCAACTGCGCGACACCTTCAATAGGCGAAGGGCTGGCCCCGTGGGCCGAGCCCCTGAGAGCTTCATCCACCACAGAAAAGGTCTCATGTGGAGTAGCCCTAGAGATAGCACAGGGGAGGCCGCGGCCATAAGGCCCAGAAGTCTGCGGCAGGTGCTCACGGAAACATGCTGGCCTAGCGCAAAGTGGGACAGACATGTCTCCAGACTGGAAATCCGTGCAGGAGCCAGACGGGCCTGCATAAGAACTGAGTCCATGTGTACCCCCAAGAAAACCGTGCTCTGAGCTGGAGTAAGAACGCTCTTCTCCGTATTCAACCTCAAACCGAGAGACTGAATATGACGGAGGACAATGTCCCTGTGGTGTCACCAACTCTCTGGAGTGGGCTAAAAGGAGCCAATCGTCCAGGTAGTTGAGTATATGGATGCCCTGGAGCCGCAACGGGGCCAGAGCAGCATCCATACACTTTGTGAACGTCCTTGGCGCTAGAGCGAGGCCAAAGGGGAGGACCCTGTACTGGTACGCTTTCTCTCCAAAGGCGAACCTGAGAAACTTCCTGTGTCGCCGTACGACCTGGATGTGGAAATAAGCATCCTCGAGGTCTACTGTCACGAACCAGTGCCCCAGCCGGATATGAGATATGATGGCCTTCAGCGTCAACATTTTGAATTTCCCACTGTAAAGAGAGAAGTTCAACCGGCGAAGATCTAGTATCGGCCGCAGGCCGCCTCCCTTCTTCGGGACCAGGAACAGCTGTAGAAGCTCTGTTCGACTTCCCCCGAAGGAATCTCTTCTATCGCCCCCTTCAGCAGAAGGGATGAAATCTCCTGCTGTAGTACAGAAGCCTGAGTGGCGCTGTTGACTACAGTAGGAAAGACCCTGTTGAAGCAGGGGGGGTTGCGACAAAACTGAAGCGTGTAGCCGAGACGAACTGTGCGAAGGATCCAAGGCGATACCCCTGGTAAACTCTCCCATTCTTGAACGAAATGTGATGGAGGGAGAGGAGTGTTGCAGTGCAGGGGACATACCTGAGATAGGGTGTCGCGCTGTCCATGGGGAGGCGTGATTGACCGTGGAGGAGAGCGCTTGGCGTCCTGACACGTACTGGGGGGTACCACCACCTGGATAGAAGTAACTGGGTCCGCCTGCTTAAGAGGAAAACGAACTGTGCCTCCGAGGAAGCGATTGGCGGGTATAACGTGCGCCGGGAGCGAGGGGAGAAAGCAAGACGCGTCTCCTTCCTCCTGCTCCGGACTGGGTGAAGAGAGTGAAACAGGACCTGCACTTCCAAACACACTGGGTGGCGAAGGTGACAGGGTTGGAGGAGGAGAGCTGGTTGGAGGAGGGCAGAAACGCTTGCCCGGTCTGTCCCAACTTCGTAGATCTGGTGCGGCTCGAGGAGGCTGGAGCAGCTGATTTGTTGGACCGCTTCAGCTGAAGGCGCTTGTGAGGGCGCTGGCGGGGAAACGGACGACCTCGGGCTCCCCACACCGTAGTTGGTGGGGGATGAGCCGGGTCATTCCTTCTAGTAGGGAATTCAACCCTATGAGCAGAGCGTTCTCGGGTCTGAGAAGGGGGAGGGTTGGAGTCTCTTGGCTCTCTAGATCTCCTGGGCATAAACTGCCTGAGCGCGGCCGACTGAGACTTAGCGGCACGGAACTTCTCAACCACCGTGTTGACCGCTTCCCCGAAAAGACCTGAGTGGGAGATAGGGGCGTCCAGAAGAAAACTCTTATCCTTTTCTCGGATCTCCGTGAGATTCAACCAGAGGTGGCGCTCTGCGGCAACCGAGCCCGCCATAGAGCGACCTACAGCCCGAGCAGTGTGTTTGGTGGCTCTTAGGGCCAGATCTGTGGCTTTGCGAAGCTCTTTGACAGCCTCGGGCGTCAGTCCCTCTCCTTCGTCCATGTCCTTAAGGACGTCCGCTTGGTAGGCGTGTCCTCGACCGCTGGAATAACGGAATAACCCTGCTCCACAAAACCCACAAGGTTGGTGAAGTCAGCGGCTCCCGCATTAGTTAGGCGTGCGGAGAAAGGCTGCTTCCAGGATCAGGAGATCTCGTGATGCAGATCGCTGAAAAAGGGCAGCTTTCTTCACTCTGGTCTAGAATTAGGGCCACTAAGGAATCTCTCGTCGAGTTTGGACGATTGAGACTCACGGGGCTCAACAGGCCAGTCTATAGAGAGCTTCTCTGTAGCGTGCGAAAGCACGTCAAAAAGCTCAGTGTAGGCCGGAGTAGACCGCGCGTCCTGGCCGCTAGGCGAGATAACGTCATCAGTCAAAGCAGGCCCGAAATCCTCGGAGTCGGAAGCTGCAGTGTAAATCACGTCATCCAGACCGAAAGAAACCGATTCGCGGGCTCCCGGGCTGGGGCATAAATAATCATGCGCGAATTCAACCGCGCCACGTGCGTGCTCGGGGGAGGGAGGGAGAGAAAGGGCGAAGCCCGTCTGCTCGTACTCAATATCCTCGAGCTCAACATCCGAGCCCCAGGCCGCGGATCCACGAGAGGCCTCAGCGGTCTCGGGAGCGCGACGGGGGGAAACGAATGACTCCTTCTCAAAAACCGCGAGTCTAGAGCGGAGGGTTTTGAGAAGGAGATTGTCACAAAATTTACATTTTGACAATCCTAATACAGCCTCACGCGCATGCGAAAAACCCATACATTTAACACACTTACTGTGAGGGTCGTCGTTCGAAATGAAACGAACGCATGGCGGAGAACAGCGTCGATAATCCATGACACTTCACTGTAAGGAGAACAGAGTTCCACTTATGCCAGTCGCTGAAGTGTTGAGACGAAAGCTGTAGTTGAATTAGAAAAATTCGGGCTCAGAAAAACCGAACGAAGGGAAAGATGTAGGGCTGCAACTAACGATTATTTTGATAATCGATTAATCGGACGATTATTTTTTCGATTAATCGATTAATCGGATAGAAATTAAATTAGTTTTTTTTTTATTATAACTAAATAAAACCGTAAATCAGGGTATTTATGTGTAAAGGTGTACTTTAAAAAGTGCAAAAGCCACACATTGAGTTTTACTAATATCAATATTTGCATTGTTTTTAATGATAATTGCTGATGGCAAGTTGACAAACATGATTATTGTTAAAAAAAATGATATCCAACATATTATGTTTTAACACAATTTTTGTTAAAACAAATTTACACAGACTTGTTGTTCAGATGTGAATATCTGAACTAAAAACAAACTAAAAACATCTAAAATATATAATTCATTTAATTTTTATTTAAAATTAATTATATATAAGGAATATAAGGATAAAGAATATAATATATATTATATATATAATATATAAAAGAATATAATATAAGGATAAATTGATTAAATAAATATAGAAAGACTGAAAACAATTGTGTGAATGTAGAGCCGCAGTAGATCGCGTTTGAAAAACAATTAAAACTTAGTAGACAAATGCTATAAAAAGAGAACGGAATGGAGGTAGCGTTACCCAGCAAGCTAACAGGCTTGAGTAAAGGACAGGAGAAATTATGCATTAGTGCACAAGCATTCGCTGAAAACCACTGAGTACAGTGACTAAAAAACAATATTTTACTGATGCTGTTATTAACTGCCTTTGTATTTAATGCTTCACTTTGTAAACACCGTTTTAATTTAACCTATTTCTGCGGTAGCGCTATTTTAATCCATCACTTACGTTGCGAGCGAACTGATTGCACAACCTGATGCTCGAGACAAAATACAGACATCCCGGAAGTCCCGGGAGTCTCCCGCATATTGATTGCGGCTCCTTGATGCCCGCGAATTTAGTTCAAACTCCCGAAATCTAGAGCGCGCAAGCAAGAGCGCGCGCGCTACACGGTTTGGAGCAGTCTCTTCTGTCTCGCATAGACAGAAGAGACTGCTCCAAACCGTGTAGCGCGCGCGCTCGGCAGAGCGCCTGAGGGAGAGAGACCTTGCGTGTGTGTGCGTACCAGTAAACGCTCCCCGTGACGTAAGCAGACCAACTAATCGATAATGACATTCGTTGACAACGATTTTCATAATCGATTATTATCGATTTTATCGATTAGTTGTTGCAGCCCTAGAAAGATGTGACCGCTTCGTGAAGGCAGAGAAATCTGAGGAGAGGATGGCGCGCGCGCGTTCGTCATGCTACGACGTAAGAGCGTCGGGGCGGAGCCAGCTTGCGCAAGCGCCATCAGCCAATGAATTGGCGTGATTCTATAGGGCTTCAGGCAATCGGCACATCCAGAGGATATCCCACTGCGCTTTCCGCAGCGTTGAGTGAACCTATGAAAGAGAACAGCTAAGATGGCAATTTGAAGGACAAGGAAAAATAGGATCTTGGGAACTGGTACAATTGATGCAGAAAGAGTTCTGAAAGGGATGGTGGCTGCTCGTATTAAAATTGAGTTTGCTTATTTCAAATTAGTTAATAATATTATGGATTTTTCTGCAATGTGGTCGGTAGGAAGTTTTTTGTGTGAGGTTGGGGAGGATGAAATGTTGGTTTTAAAGATGTAATGAAAGGGCTGTAATCTGTATTGATTGGATTGTGTTTTAATTTATTTGTAATATTTTTGCAGATTTTTGGATGACTTATTGGAATGAAATATGATAATTGTTAAAATATATATGTTTTAAGCCTCTCTCTCTCTCTCTCTCTCTCTCTCTGACATACACACATTCACTCACATACTGAATAAACTGTTTGAAGAGAACACACTGTGTAGTCCTGCCAGTGGGTTTCCAAATATAATAACACTGTGTACTGCCAGATATGGGCTCTTTTATTGCGTGACTATGACGTAAATTACGTAAAAACACTGGGATCACTCTGTACTCCTGTCCAAATTTGGACTAACCTGCCAGCACTCTAACCTAATTAAAAACATGCACATACACGCTGAGTCACCGGTGGATGTGGGAGGGAAGAGATATACCTAGGTATTTATATGGTACTCACATTTGCTGTACTCTCATCAAACCCTGTGTAGGTTTGATATGAAGAAACATGCATGGCAACTCAGCACTTTCACAAAAAAATAACAATGCAAAAATTCCTATTTCACTCTTCTTTTTCTTTTCACCATGGAGGCCTATGGCAGCCCATAATACCGCTTGCGGGAAAGTTATTAAATTTGGCAAACAGATAGAGGAGCATAGCAAAACAGTTAGCATAGCAAATTTGGAGTCTCTAACTTAAACCCTCTAGCGCCACCAACCGTCCAAATTTGCACTAATGTTTATGCTACACTCAAAATAATTACTCTTTAAACTAACTTAATTCAATTATGGACAGTGGTTCCACACAAGCAAATTATTTTGTATTAATGTTAATGAAATTTTTGGAATCTATGTAAGCTCCTTGTGTTGTGACAACTCAACTGAATGAGTCCAAACAAATCAATGGAATTGCTTCCCTGTAACTTAAACCGGTTAAGTTTAGTGAACATGCATTAGTTTATTTAAAACTGCATGGAAAAATAAATGTATGTAGGATTTACATGATTTCTCAAATGAATTACTAGACTACAGTTAGCCATTAGCTAATAATAGCACTTATTAACATACTAAATGCTATGATTTATATGATCTTTCAGCAACAAGAAGAAACCCTATTTGAATCAGTCCACATCCTAACCAAATGCTCTACTCTTCTCCACAATGGTAACCCACTGTAATTTAAATGGTTCTAATAATTGCAATGTAATTGAACATTAAACACAATTACACACTATAAAGTCTTCCCCTTTCCTCATTTTCTAAAAAACACATAAAATAACACCATTTCAACATTTATTCTGTCTTAATTCAGCTATATGCGAAGCATGCTGGAAACTAACAAGCACCGCCCAGTTTCATTTAATTCAACACAAATCATTAATGTAATCCAACACAAACGGATTAAGTAAACTTTAATTTTACATATTTAAGCAGATTGAACACAATCAAATTAAGTTTTTGTTTATCACGAAATTAAACCATTTAAATTAGTTTAACGATTAATAATTAAGTAAAGTGGAAAATTATACAGGTTAAGTTAATTAAACGCAATACAATAGTGTTTTGGTGGTAAAAGAAATATATGTGTGTTACTGTAACAAAACATATTTGGGTAAAAAGAACAGTGCCACAAAACCATTTTTTGAGTGTAATAACCATTGAACCATTGTCATTTGCGTGGATGTGAACATGCCTTTTTTGCTAGTTTTGGAGATGAACAGATGGTCTGTATGGAAAAGAGCTGCATGAAAATGATCTCCGCTAAATATCTCCTTTGGTGTTTCACAGAAGAAGAAAAGTCATACAGGTTTGGAACAACTTGAGAGTTCTAATTTTATTATATATAATTGTTTTGTGAACTGTTCTTTTAAGCTGGTTGTTGAATACAAATTTATCATCTTACACTATTCTGAAGTGATGACAAAAGCTTTTGTTAACAGCTTTGCAAGTTAGACAGTACATTGCAGAGACATTGACATGTACATGCAGACGTTGAACAGAAAGTGGGATTTATTGCTGTCACTAAGATGTTGTCTTTTTATATAAAAATTGCAGATCCAGTCAGATTCTACTCTATTCCAATTTTAGATTGCTTTGTTTCCAGACATCATATGGTAGCACTCAGCACGACAGCAACTTTCAATGGAGCATCTCCAACTGCTTAGCCTTTCATTACCTTTTCTCTCTCTGTCTCTCTCCCTCTCTCCCTCTCTCGGTCTCTCTCTCTCTCTCTCTCTCTCACACACACACACACACACACACACACACACACACACACACACACACACACACACACACACACACACACACACACACACACACACACTATTTGTTCAACCCCTTCCACCACATTTGCTCCATAAATTACTACTCCATGATTCCCATAGGGGAGGGAGAAGTGGTGCCCTGGGTCTCATGTAACAGCATTTCTTTAATAAGGAATTTTCCTCTCACTTGTGCAAAGGGGGATGAGCCTCATTAGCTTTTTCTCATTTTGGTTTATAGGTGTATGCGGGTGTATGCCCACATGCATAGTCTTGTGTAGCCACATCTTTGACTAAATGGCAGATCTACAGTAAATTTTGTGTGTGTTTACATGGTACTTAGGGGCAGGGTTATGTGAAAAGGATTATACAATAACAATGGCTAGCGTGAAAAAAAATAATTTAAATAATGGCATGGTAGCATCTATAAATGTTGTACTGAAAACATTTTGTTGTATTTAAAAAACATTATTTGACTAATTTTGTCAAAGTCCCCATCGTGCTGACAAAACAGCTCTGATGCGTCAAGGTATGGACTCCACAAGTCCTCTGAATGTGTCCTGTGGTATTAGGCACCAAGACAATAGCAGCAGACCCAGGAGAAGTCCTGCAAGTTGCAAAGGTGGAGCCTCCATCGTTTTTGGTCCAGCACATCCCATAGATGCCTAATTGGATTGAGATCTGAGGAATTTAGAGGCAAAGGCAACACCTTGAACTCGTTGTCATGTTCCTCATACCACTCCTGAACAAATTTTGCAGTGTGGCAGGGTCCATTATCCTGCTGAAAGAGAGCAATGACGTCAGGGAACACCGTCATGAAGGCGTGTACGTTAGAGGCCTGTAATCCCATGGTCGATTGCGGGATCAGTGGGATCCAACGCAACATCAGGACAAGTTTTGAATTGCTGAGTGCGGATGCAGGGGGGAAGATACTGAAATGTGTGCGGGAAGCGAGAGGAAGAAATTACTTATGCATTCAATATAATTATCTAATTATAACAGCATGCAGAAAGTGTTGTGTTGTGTGTTTGTGGAAATGGGACAAAATAGCCTATGGACACAAGAATAAGACAGAATCTAACTGGACCGGGACTGAAAAATCAGCATAGAAAAATTCCAAAAAAAGTATGAGTGTGGAAAGTTCTGCACGTGATCTACTGACAATATGCAAATTAAATAACAGGTGGGCAATTCTTAGACTATGGGCACTTTCATGTCCTATGATCATATTTTATAAAAAACATTTAATTTTGAAAAATTCACACTTTCATAGTTAACTTTACAATGAAAGTACTTTAGGAACTTTTTACCGGTAGTCTACGATGATTTTTTTCACCTTTTTAAACATCATTATAGATGCAAATATTGATGTGTTGTGCTTGTCCCACACCCAGACTTCTGGGGCCTCATGTATCAATCTTGCGTACGCACAAAATCTTTGCTTACGCCAGCTTTCACGGTCGGATGTACTAACAGTGAAATTAACGTGAGAATGTGCGTTCCTCCACGCCAATTTCATGTCTGGCGTACGTACATTTCTCATAGTTTTTGTCCGTTGGCGATTCTTACAGGCAATGAAGTTAAGTTGCAAACATTACACAGCGGATTGTTCTACAAGTCTATCGCACTACCACCTGTGGGAAGCATTGCTATTAATTTGCAATATATAAAATAATTTACATATATTGTCACAAGAGCATTATGGGAATATTCTATCAATTACGCAATTAAGTAAGAACATATAAAAGCATATGCAAATTGATACAACCCTTAGTCTATGGCAATGGCAGCTTTGGCCTTATTAGAAGACATTGCTATGGCAGAATCCGAAGAGAACGAGTTTTTAGGGACCACAATGATTTTCTGGCCCAGGATGATGACTGGCTTATCAGCCGTTTCAGATTTCCAAGGGCTATCCTCTTGGAGCTCTGTGCGGAGTTGGAGTTCGAATCTAGAGAGAGAGAGCGAGGAGCCACGCAATACCCGTTCCCTTGCAGGTGCTGACAACACTTGGTTTCCTGGCAACTGGTTCTTTCCAAAGGGAACTGGCAGACCACTCAGGAATAAGCCAGTCGTCTTAGAGCCGCACAATGCCAGCGGTATGGGTCGGGATCTTCCGCATGTTTACCAGGTATAAGGCTCCCATATGTTTCAGTTGACCAGCCAAACATTAAAACGCAATTGCAGCGATAGCCGGTTTTCCTAATGTAATCGGAGCGATCGACTGCACGCACATTGCTATAAAGGCGCCATCTGAAGAATAATTTGCATATGTGAATCGGAAACATTTCCATTCAATAAATGTGCAGATAATATTGTTTACCTTTGTGGCAGTCCTGTAGTAAATCCGAGTCTCCCACAGCAGCAGATACTACTCCAGAGAGTAAAGTGTCACCCATAATTGAGGCAACTCTCTGCTCAAAGGGTGTAAGTTCATCGACCTCTTTACCACTACCTGTTCTGCCCACACTTTGTCAGTGCGCAGCAGTTCTCCATTTAATGTCCAGCTTTATATCAGACCATTTCTTTTTAAGTTCATTTACAGTGCGACTTTCAGATCCCACCGCATTGATGGCATCAGCCAAACTCTCCCACTCATATTTTTTCCTTTTGTTATTAATTCCGGAGGACAAAGTTCCAAATATTTTTTGTTTCTCGTTTCTACCTCCGATAGTAGCACCTCCGATTCACTTTCAGTAAAGTTTTGTTTCTTGCCGCTTGCTTTAGCCATTTCTTACTCCTTTCTTTTGCCAAAGTGGACTCATTACTATATTTAAATGTATTTAATTAAGGGAGGAGGCTGGGTGGGGCGTTGTGCTCGTGCATGTGCGCTGATTTCTACGTTAATTGGGATGTACAAAGAGAATATGCGTGGGATCCTTCGCACGCAGAGATTCATACATCTGTTTTTTTTTGTGCGTACGCACATTTACAGCTTTGTCCGTACGCAATGTTTTAGTATGAAAGTCTTTGTACATGAGGCCCCTGATCTTCAATAATGAAAAAGACTTGTCAAATTTTCAATATGACTGTATACAGTATCAGTAAAATTATCAAAACATTTTTAAGGTCAGGAAACTATTAATGTGATTTTATATACAAAATGTAGTTGTCCCACCGTATTGCCGTCATTTCCACCACAACGCTGTAATGTTCCTTTTAAAAGGTTTTTTTGAAAGATTGTTTGGGTAGTTTCTATGTAGATGAACAATGACATCACAGCACATGTCTGCCATGGAGGAGATTTTTTATTTCTTCACCAACTTGGTGAAGTAAATTAATTTACTTAATCTACAAATCTATAGTAATTGCAGTATAGGTATAAGCTGGTAATACTATGTGTGAAAGTGATCTTACACTATTAATAAATGATCTATATCATAATATTTTAAAATAATAATCAAATATGTACATGTGGTGAAAATGACCTTTGTTCAGTGCGGATCGGAAAATATGTCAAAAAATAATAATTGAATATGAAATGAATAATTCACCTTGCATGATTCATTTAAATACTCTCCTCCCATAAATTGTGCATCTGAAAGGGAAATTCCTACAAATGCATATGTAATAAGGTCAGCCCCAAAAATAACTCTGTCCACGCCTTATTTTTCACTGTGTGTCTTTAGTAAATCCTGACAATAGTTTTTGAATGCCAAAAGAGGGTTTGTGCTAGCGGAAACTGTTAGTAAATCTGGCCCATAGTCGTGTATCTAGATAAACACAGACTAAAATAATTTGTTTGTCCTTGCTTTTAGTGGTTGCGTAAAGTCAGCCAATCGGATTAGTGCTTTTCAGTTTTCTGTGCAATATGCATCAGATGATCAATGAATAGACTGTAGACAGGCTGCGGCAGTGCCATCTGAAGCATGTGCATGCTAACATACACATCCCTCATCTTTGATTCATGTATCTGTAGCTTCACATGTTGAAATATGCAGTGCTGAGTTATTATTGAAAGATGTGCACTTTTGGTAATATATGTTATTTAATATCTGGAGTTATCACAGTCCACAGAGTAAACTTATTGAAAATGAGTGCTGTCTCACACATGGTTATCTGAAGTTTCTTCAAATCAATATTGTTGTGCTTTTCACTGCATTGCAGCTCTTCTGTTAGGGTTGTGCTATAGTTAAACTCTAATGTATATTTCATGTACTTATTTCCCCTGCCTCACTGATTGTGACGCTGAGGGGGTGGTGCATCTTTTTCTCAGAGTGCTATATTACTCACAGATAAATACACACTCAGCCTTCTCTCACTGTACATATTGCGTAGAGCATTAAATAGGATATTTAGTTACTCGTGAAGTAAAATGAGCTAATATGAGATAGCCAATGCGTGAACACACCCCCACACAAAGTTACTCACATTTCCACACACACACACACACACACACACACACACACACACACACACACACACACACACACACACACACACACACACACACACACACACACACACACACACATATACACACATACACACACACACACACACGCGCGCACGCAGAAACGCAGCTGTGGTTCTGGTAGGAGGGGCCCTTATGTCTCCACTGTGAGGTTCCTATATTTAGAAAAGTCTATAATTTGTGCGCAGGGCTTCACAAACACTAAATAGTCACCAGGGGGACATGGGGGTAGGGCTAAGGGCGCCATAGGGAGAAATGAAATGATGTATCGCTCTAATCTGTGTTCAAAAAATACTATTATCCACCCTCCTAAAAAAAGGTTTGTAATCATCATCAAATGCTCTGATATTAGAGCAAAGTCCAAAAAAGAACCTGTATAATGGTCAGTTCAACTTAAAAAATGGAAAATTGATCATAATTTACTCACCCTTGTTGTTCAAAACCTGATACATGTATCACTAATGAGTATTTTGCTCAATGATGCATCACAAAACAAATGAGAACCAATGGTGTTAATCTCCACCTTCTTGGTGTCACACTACAATGATTTTGCAACGATTTTGATTCAACCCAGTGATTTCTGTAGATTATATCAGGGTTTTTCAGTCTTTTAGATCCCATGGACTCCCAAATATGATCATCCTTGTTCAAAGGCTCCTCAGCCTAAAGGTGCGGTTAGATTAGCAAAATGTTACAGCCAAAAAAAAGTCCATTGTCAAGAATGTAGTGTTACATGAAGCACTGCTCACACAGAAGTCACTTTCAAACCAAGAAGCTCAACACGACAAATTCGCGTGACCAACTTGAACATGTTGCGAAAATCTCCCTCGCATGAAATTCCCGATTGCATGGATTTCTGGGTTTCGCCTGTAAAAACCTCACCTTAAGAATGAAAAGGTTTATACTTTGAAAAATTCAAAAGATAAATGCTTAAAATAGTATTCCAAATATATTTGTGTCTGTTGTTACATTATTACATTATTAATACTACTCACTATAGTAGTATTAATTTATATTTTTATATCAAATTTTATTTATTTCTTAATTATGTTTTTAAATCAAATTTGTTGTTTAGGTTTATCTAATTTGTATTATTTATTTATTTTTACATTACACTGTTTTTCTCTATAAATTGTTCTGATCATTGCAACAGTATGCAGTGACCAGTGACAAAAATGAATTGCTTCCTTAGTACAGTAATGCACTTAATAAGGAAGTTATGTCAGGGAATAAAATATGAGTCATTGCCTGGAAGTAAATTACATGATTCGTTAAAAACCACTGATTTGTTCTTGACCGAAATAGTACAAAATTGTCTGGGAATAATGACAAGTGACATGAGGGTGAGTAAAAGATGACAGATGACAAATTAGCTGTCTCTTTAATAGCTGATTATTGTGAAATTGCCCTACAACGTGCAGTAGTGTGACAAGACATGTTGATTCCAGTGTTGTGATTCTGGTTCTGTGGCTCTCAGGCTGTGAGTCACTTGAGATTTAGCCTGGCGTCCTTTACGGCAAGTTAAAAGCATGTGCCAAATTTTTGCTGATTGATTTTTTTTGTCCTAAGCAGGTATAATTGTGTTGGGTTCCGGCCAAACGTAACCAGACAGGCTCTTTAAGCGCTGTTCGGCACCAACCTGACTGAGACAGCTGCCCAAGCAAGACTATTTTACCCTGCCTCTTTTTCAGTGTGATTTAAAGGTTTGGTCACAGCGCAGCATTGCACTTTTATTGTAATATATGCTGCTAGTCACCCATGCAGGGCGAGCCGCTGCTTGTGTGGACTTTAAGTTTAATTATTTTCACTTTATTTGAGTTATTTATCTATTACCCAAAAGCATCGGATTGATTCCCTACTGTTTTCCAGTTTCTTTCTCACATTGCTCCTTCTCTCAAATTCAAATGAGAGTCTATTTAATGGCGTATTTTCTGTCCTTTGCTTTAATGCAGTGCCAGATTAATCAAGGGGGATTGTTTGGGCTTACATTTTCACAATGCTGATGCGGTCTGCCAAAGTACATGAGTCAGCTTCAACTGTTGCTCTTCTTATCCTCATGCTCAGTGCCAGGCTTCAGTATAATGCTGCACTAAGGTACCATTCATCCCAGTGGCGTAAATTTAGTGCTCTGATTGGCCGTTGTCTATACGCCAAGGGTTTTAATTAGTGGATGTGGTTTGATGTGTCGAGACTGCAACAGCAGTGGCCCGGCATGTCCTGCAACCTGCTCCCTCGTTACAGTGCTGCAGAAGGCAAGCATGTGGTCAGACTGAGCTCTAGATATTAGGTTTTGTTAGAGATGCAATGATATACAAAAGATCTGGCTGATTGCGTTAGCCTGATAATTATTTTTATGTCATGAGACGGATGGCTGATATTAAAGTTCGATACTATTTTGACTAAAACAAAAAAATAAAATAAAAAAAATGTTATTTTAAATTTTAAAGTTCCCATGTAATTTTTTATCTCTTAAAACTTTGATCTCATCTTTGATCAGCAAAATGACATATGTAAACGTTTTTTTTCCTGTGAAAAAATGTGTTCATGCCTTAAAATAGCTTGAATGTAACTACACAATTACTTAATTTAGTATACATGGAACCATTAATATGCTAATTAGCTCCGCCTCTATTCACTCACACCAGCTCCGAGATCCACTCTGTCAGCTTACGTAAACTCTGCACATGTATCGCTCTTTACAACGTTGGACACATAGTTGCAATTATTATGATTAGCCTTTTGCTTGACTACGTCATCAAACAGCTAATAATAACCATGTTCCATTTGCCACCTCAGAGTCAGATGGCTGCCTTTTAACAATCAGCATCCTTAGAAACGCTTATTTGAACAACTCAGAACGTCATTCACATAATTCACCCCTAAAATTAGGCGATTTTTCATATCAACAGAAAAATATATCTGGCTTCTCTTGAGAATCCACTGCTTCAGAGCGGTCATAGTTAATGATATCCTAAAGCCCGCCCGCAAGTTGACGTGATTAGTTACAAGGTAGTTTGTCACATAAGAAACACCAACGATTTCAAACCACGTTTTTGAGACTGTCTTTAGATAACTGTGGTTTTAAAGAGAAAATACTCAGCAATGGTGCTGACTTATGAATTTGCACATGGTTTGTCTTAAAGCATATTAAAAACACCACATAGACATAAAAAACATAAAACATTGATTTTCACCACAGGGGGACTTTAAGTGAATTAGGCATTACAACATTATAATTTATGCTATGAATAATGGGTATTAATTTTGAGTTTTTTTAAAGATTACATTTAACCATGTTATTAAATTATGTTTTTTAAAGATTAAATTTAAGTGAGCGTTAGATAAAAAAGAGAGAATTAGCATAACACAATTAAACATAAAACAAACATGTTGAACAGCTAAACAGATGATTTAAAATCAGCCAGTAACCAATATGCTACCAATAATTTGTATGCCTTGTTTTGTCATTTTTTTTAAAGGTCCTATAAGGACATGTGGTTACACTTTATTTTAAGGTGCTCGTGTTACAGTGTAATTACACATTTAAGTAAATAATAATTAACTACATGCACTTACTATAGGGTTAGGATTAGGATTTGGTTTGTTTCATTTAATTATGGATGACGTACTCGGTTACATACGTAACCTTGGTTCTCTCTAGAAGAGGGAACGAGTATTGCATAAGTTGCTTACGCTACGGGTAAAGTCATCTTTTCTCGAGATATTGAAGCCGAAAATTATCCTTAATTTTGCATTTATTGTCAACACAGTGCAGCAGCCAGCAGACCTTGCGTGCTCATTGGCTGCCGTGCGGCAACTGCTGTAGCCTACCACTGAGCCTGCGCTTGATGTCGCGCCCTCAACGCGTAACAGCCCGCCAGAATGGGGGTGGCTTAGCGTATAAAAGCCAGGCTCGGAGGCTGCATCACTGGTTTCATCAGCTGAAGCGAAAATCGCTCGTGGCACCTGCACGGCCGGGTTACGCAATACTCGTTCCCTCTTCTAGAGAGAACCGAGGTTACGTATGTAACCGAGTACGTTCTCTTAAGAGAAGTTCTCTCGTTGTGCGTAAGTTGCTTACGCTACGGAAACCCATTGTCAACGCCGTGCGTGGCCAGCATCCACTTCATTAGTCCCAGGGATTCCCGGGGAACATAGATAAGTGGGAAACAGGTGGCCAGCAATGCGGGCCAGCACATGTTATAAGCACATACAGGGTATACAGAGCGGCGTCGCCAGTCCATATAACCATTCACCATATAGTGCAGCTCAACCAGGAGAGCTAATGTCGCGTGAGAGTAATCTGCGCATGATAAATCTGGGCAGGATATACACACCGCTGACACTGACAGAAGTCTAGCCTGCAAGGCGGGAACTTCCAGGTTATAAAACCTAACAAATGTGGATGGAGAGGCCCAGCCTGCCGCCTCACAAATGTCTTGAATGGAAATTCCGCTGGACCATGATGCCCAAGGGGCATTGCAGACCTTTAGACTTATAAGCGGATGCGATAGCTTCCACTATCCATCTGGACAGGCTCTGTTTCGAGGCGGCGAGACCCTTGGTGCGTCCCAAGTGGACGGCGCCGAGGAGACATGTGAGTGGAGCCTCGCGGAGAATGTTGCGTTCCACGACTTCGAAAGTTCGGTATGAAGCTCTGGCAGAAATGGCGCCGATCTGGAAACGGGCGGTGGGCGGCGGCCGTGAAGGAAACAGCCGTCGAGCCTATTGGGCGCGGGCTCCTTAGGCGGTGACCAATCCAGGCCGAGTTGGCCAACGGCCCTAGACAGGAGGCGCATGAGCTCAGTGTCCACGCCAGCCCGAGTCCTGCTGGATTCCTGGATCGAGGAGGAGGCGGAGTGATGAGAACTCGACCACTCCTCGCTGTCCGATGCCAGGATGGAACAGCTGTCACCTGGGTCCATTCCTTCAGCTTCGTCCCCTGAGGCGGCGGAGGTGAGGGCCGAAGCCGGCAGCTGCGCGTCCGGGAGGGGCGGAGAAGGAGAGAGTGAGGCTGGCGGGATGCAATCCGGCGAGCACTTCACTGTGGCCTCAGGCTCCGGTATCCTCTGCGCACGGTGCTTCTTCTTGCGCGGTCCAGAGGGCGGAGTGACAGCGTCCGCGGTGAAGGCTTCGAGTCGAGCCCGCAGGGTCGACAGCGGGATTGCTTCACAGTGCTTACAGCCGCTCGAATCCAGGGCGAGGGCTGCGTGGTCTAGGCCCAGGCAGAGAGCGCAAATCACATGCCGGTTTCCTGCGCTGAGCGGGGCTCTGCACAAGGCACTGGAAAGGCGAGGCATTTTAATTAAAACGCTTGTGCTCTTTCAGAGAGAGAGTGAGCGTTCCGATGGCGAACACTCACAGATAGGCAAAAGCACAAAAGGATACTCAACGCCGGATGGTGTAGCAGGCACGGAAGGCTGAAGGTGGCGAAACGGCCGGCTTCTTCAGGCGCTTTCCTCTGCGTGCTGGTCGCTAGTTGAAATCAGTGATGCAGCCTCCGAGCCTGGCTTTTATACGCTAAGTCACCCCCATTCTGGCGTGCTGTGACGCATAGAGGGCGCGATGTCATGCGCGATGCTCAGTGGTAGGCTTCAGCAGTTGCCGCACGGCAGCCAATGAACACGCAAGATGGCCTGCTCTAGGTCTGCTGGCTGCTGCACTGCGTTGACAATAAATGCAAAATTAAGGATAATTTTTGGCTTCAATATCTCGAGAAAAGATGACTTTACCCATAGCGTAAGCAACTTATGCAATACGAGAGAACCTCTCGTAAGAGAACTTTTAGTTATTACTACAGTAACTACAAGGCAGCAGAGCCAATCATCAATATTTCAGTTTTGTTATTATTTAGTTTTAGGAAATTCACGGACATTCAATGCTTGATATCCCTGATACATGCAGTGAGTGAGTCGGGCAGGGATGGCCTATCAGAGCTGGTGGTAAGATAAATTTGAATGCCATCAGTATAGCAATGAAATTGAAGTCCATTCATGTGTATGATGTCACAAAGTGGAGTGGGCCAAGAACTGAACCTTGAGGAACACCCTGTGTAAGCGGAGTAGTGGCAGATCTATACCCTTGTACAGTGATATAATACTTTCTGTTGCTGATGAAGGAAATGAGCCAGGACAGGAGATAGCTGAACTAGTGATGCCAATATCAGAAAGGCGAGAGATCAGTATTTCATAGGCAGACTGTGTCAAATGCAGTGCTTAGATCAAGAACCATCAAGATGTTTAATAACGCTGAATCCATGGAAAGAAGACTGTCATTAACCACCCGAAGAAGCTTAGTTTCAGTGCTATGTAGATGGGCAACATCCTGACTGAAAAGGTTCAAAAAGACCATTTGCATCTAAAAATCATCTCAATTGCGAAGCCACAACCTTTTCAAGAATTTTGCTTAAGAATGGTAAATTAGATATTGGCCTGTAATTGTCCATGTTTAGATGGTCATGGTCCATTTTTTAAGAATGGTGGTCACCGCAGCCATTATTAATTCTGCTGGAACAATGGCTGATGCTAAACTAAATTTTATCATATGTGTTATAAAGGGTGCAACGTCTGGGATAAACATCTTAAACAAAACAGTAGGTAGGATCAAGCTGGCAGGATGTGGAATTAGACTTCACAATTAGATCAGTTATGGCAGCAGAGGTAGTCAGAGTGAAAGCAGAGAGAGTTTGTTGAATGAGCTGAATCAGCTAGCATCAAATTAACATTTGAGTCACTTGTATGAGGGGTGTCTTTAGTTATGGATTCAGTGATTGACTTCAATTTGTCTGATAATATTGATAAGTTATTCACAAGCACCCTAGAGCCAGAAATAACATGTTGTGGTGGATTAGTGAGATTGTTAACCATAACAAAGAGTGATTTGGGCCTGCACATGGAATTCTTAATGGTAGAGGAGAAATAAGAGGATCTTGCAGCGTTGAGGGCTGTACGGTAGTTGAGCAAATGTTCTTCTATAAAAGCCAGAGAGTGCACAATGAGTCCAGTTTTCCTGTGCAGTCTTTCTAGGCTTCTAACTAGTAAGCAGGAGCATGCTTCTCAAGTATTTGGGTAAAAGCATTATTATAAATACAGCAGATCTCTGACAGTTAATAAACATTCTGACAGGGTAGAAGCCCTTATTGAAACAGAGAAAGAAGATGGATTCACAGAATTGATTTTACGATAGGTGAGCATTTTCTTTACTGGTGATATACCTAGATATTGGAAAACTAAAACTGAAGTTTATGAGTTTGTGATCCGAGAAAGCAAAACCAGAGCCACTTACAAGAATATTTTATAAGCCTGATGTAGGCTACATATGAGACCCAATTGATGACCCCTGGAGTGAGTAGCAAAAGTTACATGTTGAGTTAGGTTGAAACAGTCCACCACAGACATCAATTCATTGCATTGTGCAGTGTTTTCATGTATATTAAAATCACCAAGCAAAATAACAGATGACTAACTAACACAGACAAGAGTAAGTAGCTCACTAATCTCTTTTTTAAATAAATAAGAGTGAAATTTTGGAGGTCGGTAAATTAAGATTACAGCAGTGTTCGCAAACCTGAAGATATAGGCTACGTCTGCAGGTTCCAAGGTCGGGATCAAAACGCAATGGTCTTAGATTTCCAAAGTTGATTGCATGATTTTCCTGCTGTGTTTTACTAGAAGCATGGGTGTTGGTACAGATAACCGGAATATTATTTAAAGATGAGCAGAGATAAGTCCGAAGTATCTTCTGTGAACTGTGTATTTAGCGAGGTCGGCGTAAAACTCCAAGTTGTTCACACCATTTATAAATGTCCAGAGCCAAATATCGAATCCACAATCCACAGAAGGGAAGGCTACCCAACAATACCAAGGATTGACACCACAAAATGTTAGAGAGTGGATATTCACTATCAGACGTCGCGAGGAATATAAGGATACGAATGGAGAGGGCTCGCTGCCGATCAGTGGTACAGGATCACGGAGAATGGCAGGTAATTTATCCAAAACTTAAAGGGGTGTATAATGCCCTTTTCACAAGATGTAAAATACGTTTCTGATGTCCCCAGAGTGCGTATGTGAAGTTTTAGTTCAAAATACCCCACATATATTTTTATATAGCATGTTAAAATTGTCACTTTTTGAGGAGCTCCGATTTGTTTACCAGCTTCGATTACCTCACACAGACACACACTGAAAATTTACAAAACTTTTAGCCTTTTACACCGCCGTCACACTGGCATTTGAAATCAGCTCCGTAATACGCAATACGCCCCCAGCGGACGTCGTACTACAAAGTTGAAAAGCGTCAGAAGCGAGTAGTACAAAAATGGCTGTTTTTTTTTTAACAGATGTTACTGTTCTTGTTAATGAACATAAAAACCTGCATATAACTCAAGATAATACTATACTGTCAACTCACTGTCAAATATGCGTTTCGAGACAAAACATGTCAAATTAAAATTGCAGCCTGTGCTGCAAACTGTGCTGAAGATACATGCCATCAAAGTCAAACACAAACCTGTTTCAAGACTTGAAACATGCAGAAACTAAGAAATTATTTCAGGTTTGTTTATCAGTACCATAGCAACGCTAACTTCCGCTGGTATTTTCGGATAGGAACCGTCCGTAGCCTTTCGCAAGAGTTAAATTTTTTGAACGCATCCGGATGACCGACTGACACGATTTTCTTTGCACCGCACTCGTTCGGACCCGTTTCGGACCCGTTTGTGGGGTCTGCGAATCTCCATAGGAAATAAATGACTTCCGGTCGTTTCGGAGCCGTATTGGAGCTAATTTCAACTGCCAGTGTGAAGGCGGCGTTACACATGAGCTCTTGAAGCTCTGCCCCTTGTGATGGGAGTAGCAGCTCATTTGCATTTAAAGGGACAGACACAAAAACGGTGCGTTTTTGCTCACTCTCAAAAAAACTGAAAATTTCGAAAACTTTTAGCCTTTCATGTTCAAACCGGAGTCAGACAATGATAGAAGCCATGTTTCCATCCTCTTGTCAACCGAATTATCTGAAGTTCGGTAAAAAACTCATGCGAATAAAGCTGGTGAAAGTGTGTTTCCATCCAACGGCTTTAAAGCGAATAAAAACCTGTACGTAATGACGTCACATGCTGTTTTGCGATCAAATTGGTATATCGAATTGATTTGAGACATTTTAAGGTGTTTCCATTCATTTTCGCACTGAATCGAACAACATTCAAGCAAACTTTTGCGAACAAAGTTTTGCTAGACAAAACGGAGCCTAATAGTGCTTATGTGCCAGCTGATAGCGACATATGTAAGGGAAAATGTATATGCCAGGCGGTTGTTAGCCTGAAGGGGTTGTATTCGCTAACAACCGCCTCGCTATACATTATCCTGCTTATTACATGGCTACCTACCAAATAAATCAATACTTTGACACAAAATATTAACTTAAAAAGGAGTTTATTGATTTAAAACGAGTAGTGCTTCTGCTAAAGAAAATAGTCTGTTCCGTCTCTGAACTGCGTCCATGGCAACGGTGTGTTATACTTAGCAGCTCCGCAGTCTGTTAACAAGAAATAACACACCGCATTCTACATTAGAATTCAACCAAGCCACGTAATAACAAGCAAACCTAACATAAGAAAACAACGACTCTATAAACACATTGCTATGATGATGCAGATGCACGTAAATGCCCGACGACAACGGAGGCAGCCTGTGGTGTGGGAACGACAGCGCTCCATCAGTTCTGGGAGATCGTGGTTCAGAGACACTTCACGGAAACCCTTTGGTTGAAGCATTTTTTTGCTTTGTCCACTTACATCTGTCTTTGTTGACATCCGCCATGTGTGCGCAAACAGAGCGGGAACACTGGCCGGAAATGAACTCGTCTTCTTCTATGTTTTGTGGCGTGTTGCAACCATAAAAGGGCCTAAAACTTAATCGCAATTCATTATTTATTCGGCAAATAACGTTTCCATCAGCTTTTATCGCATTTGCCGTATATCGATCAAGATCAAATCCGATGAGACCGAACGTATTTCATTTGAGTCGATATTCATGAAATTTAATCGTATTTTACTGTTTCCATAAGGCATTTTCATTCGATATCACTTAATTCGGATAAAAAGGTGTGGATGGAAACATGGCTAGAGAGACTCAAGAGGAAGTGACAACATGTAGCCTAGAGTGCAACAGGACATTTCTGAATGGTTAGTTGATGAATTTATATTACTGATGTGGAGTTAACTCTCTTTTAGTCATTGATTAGCATATTCAGTCATGATAATCTATAAATCGCATTCCCAGGGGCGGGGTTTATGTAAATTCTAGGGTTGGTGATGTCACTAACCCGGGAGGAATGTGGTGTAGTCCCTACCAGCCGTTTGTTGTAGTCCTCAAAAAACAATTTCTTTGAAAGCAAATATCTTCCTTTGCTTTGAACTTTGTAACTTTGCAGATGTTGTTTATGCTCAAACAGCAACATTACAAACTAACTAAAGTTAGAAAAGTGGAATCATAATCAACCACCCCTTTAAACACACTAGTAGAGGTGTCAACAATAATCGATTCGGCGATGCATCGCAATGCGGGAAATGCACGATTCAGCATCGATGTGGCAAAGTGCCATAATCGATTATGTTACTGTTTATTTTCTGGCCTTGGACAATAAAGTTTTGAAGTTTCTATTACTTCTGGGGCCATAAAAACAACAATAAAGATGGCTGAGGTGGAGGGAGATGACCGCGATAGACGGGTAATCAAAAACGCACCCAAAGCTTGGAAAGCGGACATCTGGGCACATTTCGGATTCTACGAAGTTAATGGGAAACTAGATAAGACTTACGCAGTGTGTAAAACCTGCCACATTAAATTAAGCATGTTGGCAATACAACTAACTTATGGTCACTGCTGGGAAAAGTTGTCTGTTAGCGCTCTATTTAATTTTAAGTAGTTCTAAAGCAGAGAGAAGAGAAACATTTGTCAAGCACTGAAAGCAGTGATTTATGTTTTCTTTTTCAGGTTTGAAAATGCCATATCCAATACCCTGTAGCATTCAATTTTAATTTATTTAATGACATTTATGTCAAAGATACAGGAGAGTTATAATACACACAAAGCAGCTAATAAAATCTGTTGTTCAATATCTGACTGCTGGTATTGCCTCATGACTGATGAAAAATGTGCGTTGTGTGCAGTAGAATTTTAATGCATCGCAATGCATTGTTGAATCGAATTGTTACCTGGTGAATCGTAATCGAATCGAATTGTGAGGGCAGTGCCAGTGCAAACCCCTACACACTAGTGTGTAAAGCAGTCCAGGAAATGATCCAGATCTGTCAAGTCCCAGCAAAAACATATCCAAAAACAAATGTAACAGTCAACAACAGCAGACAGACAGGTACCAACATGAAGCAGCAGCACAAGCACGCCACACCGGCAGAGAAATGGCAAGCTCACGTCAGGCCTCGTGAGTTGTTTGAAATAAACACAATTTTAATAATGATTGAGTATATCATAAAACCATCTTCCAAACTGTGTTTTTGCCTTACCTTATATTACTATGGTAAGTTTAAAACAATAATGAATGTTCTTACTCATAAGACTATAAGAATATATTTCAGATATCGGCCTTTTGTTGTTGACTGAGTTTTGCTGTCATTAGTGATGTTCGCACTGACAAGATGATTATCTGTAACTATGGGCACAGTCTTGTGCCTCAAGATTCATCCGCACGGAATAGTAAAGCCGAAGCACAATCCACATGATTATCGTAACAATGTTCCTCCGCATGTAACTTTTAGTTTTATGCTTCAACCACTAGAGGACCAAAAGTTACCCTGCGTCTCAATGTCCATACTATCCATCCTAAACATTGTGGATACGTGCTCACTATAATGGGTAATATTGCCCACAACCCATTGCTCTTTGGAGGAGGAATTACAAACACAAGTAAAAAGTGTAAAAAAACCCTACAAAATATGGCGGATATGCGCGACCGACGGCGAGAGGCTTAGATAAAGGTTTGAGTGACTAATCAAAGTTTAACCTGGAAAAAAATAATTGATTTAATGTTATCAGTGTTATATTTCATCTGCAATAACAATGTGGACTTTTATAAAGATCCGTTTGGCCAGCATCATTATGCATTAATATGTGGGGAGTTTTGGAATGAAAGATTCAGATCTCATCATTATGCATTAATATGAGGGGAGTCTCTGAATGAAAGACCCGCGACTGTAGATCAACGTGCTACTGCATTTCTCTCCGATACGGTAGGAAATGAAATGAAATGTGGAGGATGTTAACTGTGACAAGATGATTGACAGGCCAGTTTACTGTGACAGGATGCGACAGAGAGCAACCATTAAAAAGACACAATTGTATGACATGATAATATGTCCCAAAGCTTGTTTACTCTTCTGCTACACACTCAAAAGTATGTACTTTTTATTTACAAAAAGAGTACATACTTTTATGGCATAGTATAAGTGGGCGAATTGAGATGCAGCAATAGTATAGCTTTAAAAAAGTTTTACTCCTAAAGAAATTAATACTTTTACTTAATTTTAGTAGGCTACTTTTCTAATCTGGGATTTTAAGTAATTTCTACTCCTGGGAGTAAACAAAGTTTTATTTTATTTTATTACTAAAATAAGAATACTCGTCTTAGAGAAAAAATGCTCGTGGCAGATGTTTGTGCAGGTGCTAGAGTGGAATAGATATCACTTTCAGATAAAATGGCTTGAATTCCCTCTTTAGCTCTCAGTAAAAGCTCAGCTGTTCCAGTAGCAATCAAGCAGTTACTTTAATCAACACCATGTATCGAGTTTACTGGTCTGAAATGTACATTTTGGTTGGTTGTTTGGTTGTATTGTTTGGTCTTGTATTATAAAATTTTAGAAATGCATTACAATCCCCTTCAATCATTAGGAAAAGATGAATTCTCCTCATATTTTTCACTTTGAGTGTATTTGAGGTAATAACATTTTATGCTTGTACCATGAGACCTGAAGCCATCTGTCTGTTTCTGCTTGACTAGCTCAACACCCTCTCCTGTATACCACTGGAAAACATCTCATAATGATGTAATCAAACTGACGATTAACACACTTCCCTGAAGAGACTCTCATCCACTCAGTCCTGTGGGGAAGTTATTCAGTTTAAAGTCCGTTTCAGCAGAACGTGTCTGCGTGTGTGTGAGGTAGAGTTTGCAGGACGTTTCTGTGAGGGAATATCTATCTATCTATCTATCTATCTATCTATCTGTCTGTCTGTCTGTCTGTCTGTCTGTCTGTCTGTCTGTCTGTCTGTCTGTCTGTCTGTCTGTCTGTCTGTCTGTCTGTCTGTCTGTCCGTCCATCCATCCATCCATCCATCCATCCATCCATCCATCCATCCATCCATCCATCCATCCATCCATCCATCCATCCATCCATCCATCCATCCATCCATCCATCCATCCATCCATCCATCCATCCATCCATCCATCCATCCATCCATCCATCCATCCATCCATCCATCTATCGACAAATCCATCTATCCGTCTATCCTTCTGACTGACTGAACATATATTAGATAATATTAAATTTATAGTGTATAATTCATGTCCCTGATTTCAGACTCATTTTCTTGAACTCGAAGACATGCGTTGAACGTTTCTATTAGCGAGTCGTCTCAGACCTCTGTAACAGTCAAATTAAACTCTTGATCACATGCAAACTCATGCCTATACTTTCAAACTGGATGTATTGCAGTGAAAATTTCATAAGGATTGAACAGAGCTTCATTTTTGTACGTTTTAATGGAAAACCAAACTGTCATTTTGAGATTACATTGTTCTACTCCACAAGAGTGAATCCAGACTTCCTATGTTGAGCGTGTACGCCAGTAGTAGAGATGTTCCGGCTGATTGTGTTATGTATTCCGCTTGTGTTTTGTGCCCTTTTTATAACGCTAATGGCTTGCCTTTCCCGTAACTTCCTGTTTGTCTCACTGTTTATTTCTAGAGAAGAGGAAAGGCTATATGTGAACAATTTTGGGGCTGTTTTTGATGGATGTTTGTGATGCGGCATGTGTGTTGGTGAGGAATAGCAGCACCCTCTAACTGTGATTAATCAGACATGTCACAAAATCTATCAGTACAAGCCTTTTCCAGCTCACAGTTGCCAGCAAAAACCAAGAGAAAACAGAGATCACTTCTTTCTCTCTCTCTCTAGTCAGGAGATAGGGAACACACACATATAAAGCATATTTTAAAAGCTTCATTATAAATGTAAATTTATTTGTATCATATTACTGTAACTCCAATATTAATATATTCCTGTAGTCGCTGCCTAGCTTTTTCGTGATAACATTCCATGGGAAGCTATAATGAGCAAATGACGTGGTCTTTCATTGCTCCCTTCGCCAAGTGCGTTCCAAACGGCTTCTTTTATGACACATAAGTGCCCTGCTCCCTCCAGAATCCCCACTTCAAGGGCTCTGGATGCTCACTTCCGATTGGAATGTGCCCAGTATGTTGGAGTCATATAATAGAGTTGTGTGACAAATAGAATAAATTTAAGTTGTTATTCACTGACAGTAAGCTGTTCATTGTTGCGATCAGTTCATTGAAAGAGCTTGAGAATCGGATCAGAAACATTTGTGAATAATTCAGACACTTTTTGTGAACTTATAACTAACTGATTCATTGACATATAATATAAAGCATAATGCTATTAACGTCAAGCACGCAAAACATGCACATCTGGATTTTTGCCGTATGAGACAAATGTGAGCCCATGTTTATTTGTATATAGCGCCTTTTTCCACATGTCAGTAGTTTTAGTTTTGCTTTAAGTTTGTTTATAATGAATAGATATACACCTGTGTATTGTTTCTCTCAACAATGCACTTAAAAAATAAATCCAAGCTGGTGAGACAAAGTCTAAAATTTAAAAAAAGACTTAATAATAAGTAATAATGCACAGAATAGTGAAAAGTATTGCTGAAAATTGGGGCTGCACAATATGAAGAAATGTGCGATATGCGATAACTCATAATGCGATATTCGATAATGCTTGAAGTGTGTAAAATAAACTTAAATTATCTTTAAAATACATTTAAAATTAATTATATAACCTACAGTACATACATGTTTCACATTCTTTTTATGACAAGAAAACATCCCTACATCCCTCGGAAAGTGAACAGTGTTTTACTGTAGCTTAAGAAGTGTTATTTTAACAACCACGGGGTTTAGGGTTTCAGGTTATCCTGCATTAGGTTTATTTAACAACAGAAACGAAATAATCAAATGTAAAAATAAAACACTGCTTAGTTTTCACTGTATGAATTAAATACTGATTCGTAACTTTCTACAAAAGTTATTCAGTCAAGAGCAGTGAGTGATTTTTTCTTTGTCTTTTGTTCATGACCCCAGTTATTGCAAGCCGTTACGATATGCATATCGCGATATATACATTTGCAATATTTCGATAATTTCAAAATATTAAGCAGCCCTACTAAAAATAGTCTACAGTAACTAAATGGATTATTCTACACAACATTTTCTTTTTGCAATTTGTTTTTAAGCTTATGAGAGTGTCATATATTTAGCTTACTAACATGCTAATATCAAACTGTTGAAATCAGTAGCAAATGTTGTTCTATTTTTGTGGTACAAAAGTTAGTGTCGTTCCATGTAATTTAGTATGCTGCCTATGTAGACTGTAGACAGCAATGAGCTTCTCTCTCTGTCTTGGTCTTGCGCACACTGTTCTTGTACTACTTTGTAAATGTTTCTGATTTGTGTTTGTATAATCACAATGTGTTCTATGGGGTGCCTGTGTGTGCACACGTTTCTGGGTTTGTTTTCACGCACTCAGCCTCTAGCTGCTGTTGTTTATCATCAGTCTGTCACCTTGGGTTAATGCCTCTGCTTAGTGCTTGACGAATGCTGCAAACCATAGTGTGTGTGTACTGTATGCGTTTGACTGTGTGTTTATATCTAACTGATGATCTCAGACTCATCGCGTCGGTATTCACTGCACAGCTTGTGTTTAGTACTATCAGTTTGATGTGAGAGGTCTGTCATGGTCTGGTGCTGCTGTATATGAGAGGGAATCATGTTAAGTGTGTCAGCTCTGCACATAAACAACACTCTCTAATGAGAAACTAATCATCAGTAAATATTTGCACTTCCACACATGGTCTCTCTCTCAGCAAACGGACTTGTGTCCACTTGTTCAAGACTTCAGGGTAAATTTTCATGCTCATTTGAAGTGAATGGTTGGATTCCAGAATCAACTGCCACTTCAGAATATATCCTTTGAGTGGTGTTTTAATCAAGTTATGAATAAATATTTATCCTTCCAAATATTGAACAATTTGAATGACTTCAAGCTTATGAGATTAAAGTAGTTATAGAATTACATGTCTGCTCACTGAAACATGCTCTCTCTTTGAGAGAAGTACCCAACACATGTTAAAACATATTTATGCTTCTTCTGAAGCTGACCCTGACAGCCTAGGTCACTGGGGTTACTCAGGCCTGACACCTACGTTACTTCATCTTCAATCACCAATCACTAGAGAATAATGACGATTGACTGAACCTCTTACTGAGAGAAAGTAGCCTATCTTATCAGTATGTCGTGGGAAAATTTCCTGATCAGAGCTAGACATAGAGGTGTGTGTGTGTGTGTGTGTGTGTGTGTGTGTGTGTGTGTGTGTGTGTGTGTGTGTGTGTGTGTGTGTGTGTGTGTGTGTGTGTGTGTGTGTGTGTGTGCGCGTGCGCGTGCGTGTGTGTGTGTCCTTTTGTACAGGACCAGACATTCACGAGGTGAACAACTGGTACGCAGGGGAGGTGAAATGACCATCTGACAAGACACCCTGGAGCCCAGAAACTTAGATTGGTAGGCTCAGTGGAAATTTTATCTGTGCCTTAACCAATCAGAATCATTCAACCTGATGTGTTGACCTGTGTTGGGGTAAAATTGCTGTTGTTTTGAGAAGTGTAAGCTGAGCGGCCTACAAACTCCTTGCTGAGTGTGAAGCTGACTTCTGCTAATGAAACTGCAAACTATTCTTCAGTGAAAAAAAATTCTTCAATTGATTGCATCTCTTGACTCCTGATCTTCATTCATCATATCTGATCCTTGGGTCTTAACTGTAAATAACCCTACAGAAGACATTACTTGTCTGTTTTCAGTGGTTTAATAAGATTCTGTAATTAGAGATATAAGTTTTGTTATGGACAATAACTGATAAATTATTTATTTATTTATTTTACAAATTATTGTTATTTAAAGTTATCATGAGCTTTAATACAATTCACTGTTTTGAATACACTTCTGGGCTAAAAATAAATGTGCCAAGCCCAAAATGTCTAAACACTAAGCTTTTAATTGTCTTAAACAGACATAATTGGTCAGAAAATTAGCAACATTTTAGCAAAAGCGTTACTTAAAAAGCCATTGCTGTCACAGAAAAACATCAAATACAGAATAAAGTTTTTTCAGAATATGGGAAGTTGTGTGTGGACTGGAGTGATGAATTACAATGAAACACGAGTTGCATGATAATGCTCGGTGGCTTTGAAAATCTGGTGAGAAATATAATAATAATTACATCTCTAACACAGTGAAGCATGGAGGAAGAGACTGTGTTATTGTGTGAGGAGCCTTTTCACTGCTGTATTGGTGAACTACTTCACTGTGAAAAGTCATTTAATGCTTTGGAGTTTAATTTTTAATTTAATTTTAATTTAATTTTTTGCACAAATGAAAAGTTGTTAGAGGAATGATCAGGTGTTATTTTTCAACAAGACAATACTCCTGCCCAAATTACAAAGACAGCCAAGAAGTGGCTTGAGATCCATCAGAACCGTGTTTTGGCCTGGTCAGAATCCAGATTTGAAACCTATAATAAATATTTGGTCTCACATTAAACTCAAATGCACTGGGAGACATTTTTCTACTACTCATGAATTGTTTGAAGCCATTAACATTGAGTGGAACAGCACTGACTCCTGTAAAAAACTGTCTGCAAGTCGGGGAAAGTTATTCTGTGCTGGGTTACTTAATCTACAGTATTTGTGCAGTTCTTGCTAACTTCCTGACCAGTATTTTGTGATTAAAATGGACCATTAAAAGACCACTCAATATTTTGTCATTTTTGGCTTGGCCCATTTTCTTTGCCCAGGAGTGTACATAAATAAAAAATATCTAAAATCGTCATTTTAAATGCTACATTTAATGAACAATTCATTACAAGTGAATTAAGCATCTCAAAATTATAATATACAGTATAAAAAATGGGTATTCATTTTGAGATTTGCTTTTAACAGTGTTATTAAACCATTGTTGATTTACTTATTTCATTTAGAGTTTCAATATCAGTACATCCCTAGATATTTGTCATTTTTAATCCAATTTTTAGAAGATATTACAAATATTACAATGATAAAAAAATGTTTTTTAAAAATGTTTTACTGATGAATTATTCACAGTACAACAGGGAATATGATTTAAGACTGTAAATAGAACAAATTTTGTGCTTTCCAGTTTTGCCTCTTTCTATTTGGGAGTTTCACTTAATTGCATTTAATTATTCAATCCCATTACTGATTGGTCCAAAACACTCTGCATTATTTCTATCTCATTTCCTGAATGAACAGACATCCCACCTCTCCTGAAAGGTCTGGGAGTCTCCCGCTGCTCGCATATTGATAGCGTCTCCCAGACGCCCGCAAATTATATACAGTAATTATATAATTTTATAATATTGAGGATCGGGGGATGGGGTGCTATCTCCCAGAAATGGGCTTTTGCATGGTGGGATGTCTGCTATTTTTCATAGACATGTACTGTAAGGCAGAGTTGGAGGTTATTTATATTATTTTTAATAGTAAGGTCACCTGAGAGGCATTTATTCATCACTCCCTTTTACTGCATTGATAGAGAATTTCTCATATTTATATCATCCTCGTATTTATTTATTTATTTATTTCAGAACAACAGCTCATCACACACAACTCAATTTTGACTTGAACAGCCTCTTGTGTCTAATGGTAGCTTGTTATCAGTTGATTATTCTTTTGCCTTGCGGCCAGTGTGTGTGTGTGTGTGTGTGTGTGTGTGTGTGTGTGTGTGTGTGTGTGTGTGTGTGTGTGTGTGTGTGTGTGTGTGTGTGTGTGTGTGTGTGTGTGTGTGTGTGTGTGTGTGTGTGGCCGTGGCGAGTAAAGGTCAATGTGAAATAGCACACTGCCACTTCAACGGCTCATTTTAATCATTGGCCTGAAGAGGAAAAGATCATTAGAGAAAAGAGAGGAGGAGAATCTGTCATTATGAACTTTTGTTTTGCTGCATGTTTTTTGTTTGTGCTATGAATACTAAACACAGTCTCTGAAAGAGCACTGATGATAGAGTGTTGAGAATAGATAGAATAGAGAGTGACTTAGACAGCCATGGTTGAAACAGAGAAATGTACCAGAAGCTGAGACCAAATAAGGAGAAAAGGGAAAAACCTGTTGTGAAAGGAGTAAGCAGAAAATATGCTATAATTAAAGGGATAGTCCACATAAAACGGAAGATTATGTCATAAATAACTTGCCCTCATGTCGTTACAAACCTGTATGACTTTTTTTCTCTCTGGGACACAAAAGGAGATGTTCAGCAAAATGTCTATATGCTACTCTTTATATTATAATTAGATTAGATTAGATTAGATTCAACTTTATTGTCATTACACAAGTACAGGTACAAGGCAACGAAATGCAATTTGGGTCTAACCAGAAGTGCAATAGCAGCAAATGCAGGATATACAATGGTTCCGTAAGTGCAGTACATGGATATGTACTGAATAAATACAGCTAGATATGTACTGAATATAATATACAGATGGCTATTACTATAAACAGAATTTTTACAGAAATGTACAATGAACATAATATACAGATGATTATTACTATAAACAGAGTTTACAGGTGAATGTGTACTATGAATATATATACAGATGGCTATTACTATAAACAGAATGTGAGCTTAGTATACTAATGTGATATATATAGAATGTGATAATATACAGAATGTGAGCATAATAAACAGATGGTTATTACTATAAACAGGATTTTCAGATAGATATATGTAATAAGTAAGGCTAAATGAGCATTATAACAATGGATTTAAAGTAGTGCAAATTAAGTTGGACAGAAGCTATCCGAGTAAAAGTGCAATGGAAAGTAATTGCATATTACAGTTAAAGTACGGTATTGCAATGTATATGTATACAATTGGTACTGTAAATAAACAGTCGGCAGTGCAAATTGATATTCTAGTCAGGTGAGTAGTGCAAGATGCATATGTAAACAGTTGTTACTATGATAATAGTCAGCAGTGCAAATTAACATTATAGCATTGCAAATAACCAATAACAAAATGGAGTTAGGTGTGAGGAGGGAGAGGAGAGATTATCAGTATATGAGGGGAGTGGGATCAGTGAGGGTTAGAGTTCAGTAAAGAGACAGCTCTGGGGAAAAAGCTGTTCTTTAGTCTGCTGGTCCTGGTCCGGAGGCACCTGAAACGCCTGCCGGAGGGCAGTAGAGAAAACAGTCTGTGGGCTGGGTGAGAGGGGTCCTTAAGGATGCTGCGAGCTCGGTGCAGACAGCGTTTCCTCTGGATGTGCTCGATGGCAGGTAGTTGAGTCCCAGTGATGCGCTGGGCGGTTTTCACCACCCACTGCAGTGCCTTGCGCTCTGCAACAGAACAGCTCCCATACCACACTGTAGCACAGTTGGTCAGGATGCTTTCTATTGCACAGCGATAGAAGTTCACCAGGATAGTCGAGGAAAGCTAATTCTTCCTGAGTGTCCTCAGGAAGAAAAGGCGCTGGTGAGCCTTCCTGACCAGGCAGGAGGTGTTGGTTGTCCAGGACATGTCCGCCGAGATGTGGATTCCCAAGAACTTGAAACTGGAGACACGCTCAACAGCCATTCCATTGATGAGGATGGTGTCATGTGTGCCTCTTGACTCTTTTCTGAAGTCCACGATGAGCTCCTTCGTTTTGGTGGTGTTGAGGAGCTGGTTATTTTCAGTGCACCATGTGGCCAGGTGCTTGATCTCCTCCCTATAGGCAGTCTCATCGTTGTTGCTGATGAGACCAATCACCGTAGTGTCGTCCGCAAACTTGACGATGGAATTAGATCCGTACACAGGCTTGCAGTCGGAGGTGAAGAGGGAGTAGAGAAACGGGCTTAGCACACAGCCCTGTGGTACACCAGTGTTGAGTGTAATGGACGTGGAGCAGGTGGAGCCAGATCGAACATTCTGGGGTCTGTTGGTCAAAAAGTCCAAAATCCAGTTGCACATGGAGGTGTTGATGCCCAGGTCTCCAAGTTTGGCTATTAGCTTAGTTGGGATGACAGTGTTGAATGCTGAACTGAAGTCAACAAACAGCATGCGTGCATAGGTGTTCTTTTTGTCCAGATGTGTGAGCACAGAGTGCAGTGCCATGGAAACTGCATCCTCTGTGCTCCTATTGCTACGGTAGGCAAACTGATGTGAGTCCAATGTGGATGGTAGAGAGTCTTTTAGGTGTGCCAGGACCAGCCGCTCAAAGCACTTCATTACGATGGGTGTGAGTGCTACAGGGCGGTAGTCGTTAAGGCACTTCGGGCTGGAGTGTTTTGGCACTGGCACAATGGAAGTGCATTTAAAGCATGTTGGTACTGCTGCTTGGGCAAGAGACAGGTTGAAAATGTCTGTAAAAACCCTATGGCGAAAACTCCAGGCACGAGGGTGCAACCGACAGGGCCTGCAAATCTCCGATTCTCTTAAGTGAGGAGATTGCAAGCAGAAAAAGAGTTTTATACGTGAGAAATTTCTCAGAAACTTCCTCAATAGGTTCAAAGGGGGCCAAAGAAAGGCCCTCTAGTACAATGGCCAAATCCCAAGTCGGCACCCTCGTACGAACTGCAGGCCTCAGCCTCAAAGTGCCACGAAAGAAGCGAGTTATAAGTGGGTGTCTCCCAAGAGAAACTCCACTGAAAGGGACATGGTAAGCAGCTAGTGCCGCCACATACACCTTTAGTCTGGAGGGGGATAACCCTGCAGAGAAACGCTCCTGCAGAAACTCCAGCACTGCACCCACTGGGCCGTTAACTGGGTCCTGCCGGTGTTCTGCACACCAAGAAGTGAAAAGTTTCCACTTCAGGGCATATAACTTCCTCGTGGACGGAGCTCTGGAGTGAAGGATGGTCTCAACAACCTCAGTTGAGAGACCAGATTCTATGAGCTGGGCCCCTTCAGAGGCCAATCCACAGTTTCCACAACTCTGGGCGGGGGTGAAATATCGTACCGCCCTCCTGAGAGAGTAGATCCCTCCTGATCGGAATCTCCAAGGGAGAGCCGTCCAGAAGAGATATTAGGTCCGCGAACCATACTCGGGCCGGCCAGAACGGGGCTACTAGAAGTAGGCTGACCCCGTCCCGGCGAACCCTCTCCAGAACTCCTGGTAGCAGAGCAACCGGGGGAAAGGTATACAGACGTGACCTCGGCCACGGCTGTACCAGAGCGTCCAACCCCAGAGGGGCTGGCTGACTGATGGAGAACCACAGATGACAGTGCGTTGTCTCCTTGGAAGTGAATAGGTCCACCTCGGCGTGACCGAAACTCAACCAAAGGAGCTCCATCACCTCGGGGTGGAGCCTCCATTCCCCCGGCCTCGGCCCCTGCCTCGACAGGGAGTCTGCTACCACATTCAAATAACCAGGAAGATACATAGCTCTCAGAGACCGTAACTTCCCCTGGGACCACAGGAGGATCTGACGGGCCAACTTGTAAAGTGGACGCGACCGCAGGCCCCCCTGATGATTTATATACGAGACCACCGACATGTTGTCTGACTGAACTAACACATGATGACCTCTGAGGTCTGCTAGGAAGTGTTTCAAAGCTTGGAGCACCGCCAACATCTCTAGACAATTTATATGCCATGATAGATTATGGTCCTGCCACAGACCTTGGGCTGGACGACCACTCATGACCGCCCCCCATCCTGTGAGGGAAACATCCGTCGTTAGCGTTACGCGACGACAAAGAGCCCCCAACACAGGCCCTTTGGATAGGAACCAGGTTTCTTTCCACATGACCAGAGCACGAAGGCAGCGCCGCGTGACTTTGATCGTGCGGAGGGGATTTCCCCTCGGGGAGAATCCCTTGGTCCGGAGCCACCACTGCAGTGGTCTCATGTACAACAGGCCACAAGGTATAACGTTGGACGCTGCTGCCATCAGACCCAACAGTCTCTGAAACTGTTTTACAGTGAGTAGCTGGCCTAGCTTTACTTGTTTCATAGCTGAAAGAATCGAAGCGATGCGGGTCGGAGAAAGTCGCGCCTGCATCGAGATCGAATCCCAAACGACACCCAGAAAAGTGGTCTTCTGAGAAGGAGATAATACACTTTTCTTTGCGTTCAGCCTCAACCCCAACTTTCTCATATGAGCGAGAACAACATCTCGATGCTGAACCGCCATCTGCTCTGTCTGAGCTAAAATCAACCAATCGTCGATGTAATTGAGTATACGAATGCCCTGAAACCTCAGGGGCGCTAAAGCTGCATCCATGCATTTCGTGAAAGTGCGGGGAGGTAAAGCTAGGCCAAATGGAAGAACCTTGTACTGGTACGCCTCGCCCCCGAAGGCGAACCTCAGGAACTTCCTGTGTTGTGGAAGGATGGAAATATGGAAGTACGCGTCCTTCAGATCTATCGTGACAAACCAGTCCTCGGATCTGATTTGTTACACAATCTGCTTGATAGTGAGCATCTTGAATTTTAGCTTCCCTACCGAGCGATTCAACAGGCGCAGATCTAAAATTGGACGCAACCCCCCATCCTTCTTTGGAACGATGAAATATCGGCAGAAAAAACCTGACTCCAACCTGGGAGGAGGAACCCGTTCTATAGCCCCCTTTTGAAGGAGCGCTATCACCTCTTGTTCCATTACCAGAGCCTGCTCGGGGCCTACCACTGTGGGCAGAACCCCTCTGAATTTTGGTGGACGACACCTGAATTGGATAGTATAACCCTTTTTTACTGTGTGCAGAACCCACTGAGATATTTTTGGAAGGCTTTTCCACTCTGCCAGAAATACTACTAAGGGTACCAGTCTCTCGAGACTGGCCTCTGGTGTAACTTGAGCAGCAAACACAGCGCCCTGTAGCGGCGCACCGGCAGGGAACGACTGGCTTAACTGCTCTGAGACCCTCCTCAGAGGGGGCGAGCGTCCCTCGGGAAAGCGCTCGCTGGGACCGTCTGTGCCCCGGCATGAAGGCGGGGTTGGCAGAACGGGCCCCTGAGGGCACCGAAGAAGAGCGGACAACGTGTAATGCGGTGAACACCTCTCTCCCACGGCAGGGACCACCATCAGCATCCTGACGCCAGTGGCGTCAGGACACTTCCTCTTTGCCAAAGCCTTATTAGCCATAATAACTGTCCTCAGATCAGTTTTGCCAGAAGACTTCAGCTGAGAGTGCTGCGTCTGGTCCCACTGTTTGGAAGGGGGAGCGCGAGACGCGACACTCTGCTTCTGTTGCGCCCTATGTGAGGAGCTGACTGACGGCCTGGACTGCTCCCGCCCAGCAGTACCGGGGACATGAATTTTAAGAGGCATACATTTCCGAAACGCTACCGACTGTTTCTTCTCTTCCTGAAATCTATCTATGACAGTATTTACAGAATCACCAAAAAGACCATGAGGAGAGAGCGGAGCGTCCAAAAGAAAAGCTTTGTCTTTTTCTTTCATACCAGAGAGATTTAACCATAGATGCCTCTCTGCGGCCACCAGGGTTGCCATAGTACGGCCCATTAGATTGGCCGGCATCTTGGTGGCGCGCAGAGATAAATCTGCAGCCTGACGCAGTTCGCGAAGAGTGCTGACCTCTTGAGTGTCACTCACATCCTTTAATAAGTCAGCTTGGTATGCCTGCAAGATGGACATCGTGTGCAGGCACGCCGAGGCTTCACCGGCCGCCGAATACGCCTTACCCACTAAAGCTGATGTACTTCTAAGAGGCTTAGAGGGTAAAAGTGGTGCTTTAAAAGAAGATGCAGCTTCAACAGAAAGATGACTAGCAAGCGCCTCTTCTGCTTTGGGCATCGCCCCATAACCATGAGATTTAGCCCCCACAATGTTTGAATAATTGGAAGTTTGAGGGCTAAAAACACGATAAGAGACCGGCTTTTCCACGATCTCGAAACCTCTGTGTGGAGATCAGGGAAGAAGGGTAAGCACCGGCGTGGAGGTTGAGAACGGGAAGGCAAAAATCTTACATCTAATTTAGATTTTTCTCTAGACTCCTGCCTAACAGCTGGCCTAACATGCTTAATTTAGAAACAACACGAGTGAGCACCTCCATAAGCTCCTCACTTTCGGGAGAGCGAGATGGCGAATCATCGACATCTCCCGCATCCAGACTAACAACATCCAGATCCTCAGAACTGGATAGTTGCAGTACTGGGGCCTCAGTTCGGGGGGAAGAAACCGCAGAGCGTGCTTCCGAACCCGAGACTGAGGCACTGGATCTAACAGGTAAGGGCTGAGATAGGGCAGAGGCCGTCTCAAGCCCCGCTGTTAGATCCATCTGCGATCCCCACGAATGACGTCGCCGCTCAGCCTCGGCATAAGCGGGACCCGATCCGCGGGGATCGCGAACCGAACCATTCTCCTCAAAGAGTGATCGGCGGGAGCGGAGCGTTCTAAGAGGCAAACGCTCGCAATGCTCACAATCAGCCCCCTCGAGAGCTGACTGGGCATGCTGCACTCCCAAACAAACAACACATAAGCTGTGTGTATCCCCGCTCGTTAAATAGCGCGAGCAGGGAGGAACACACTTCTTAAATTGTTGTTCGCTCGCCATTGTCTCTCAATATAATATATATATATATATATATATAGTTTTTTGAAATAGTGAAACTCCTGCTTAGTGACAGACAAAAACACTTGAGACAGATCCACATATAGCGCTTACTGAAGGCAAAGAACTGTCGCGCTTGTGTTTTGGGGGTGCTTTATAGTTTCCTGGTCGATGACGTCACCCGCCTATGACGTTCCGTCTCTCCATTGGACTGATTCCATACGTGCTTCATGACGCACACACGCAGAGGCATTCCCACAGCTTGACGCAGCTCGAGTTCCCTTGAAAGGGAAATGGGTTTGGAATACATGTTTTTGGATGAACTTTTCCTGTAAATGGTTGGAGACATGGACAATAACAGGGCTGCGAGGAATAGATTTACAGTCTGTTCAATGGGCCTCATTCCCGAAAAGGCAGAATTAATGTTCGTATGAATCAATTGTAAAACCCATGCTTACATGAATTATTTAATTGATATAGTAAATAGGCAAGAATAATTTTATGGAGGATTTCGATATAAATCCAATCTACTCATGTCTAAATGTGCTCTACAATTATCTAACTTATTCATACAGCCTAGAAAACATTTGGTAATACATCTTTCCATACATTTTTTAGGGGGGAGATAACATGGTATTAAAATTAGACATGACATATGACCTCAAAACTGTACGAATAAACTGAGCCTCGCTCAGCCTCATTTTTGTTCACATTCAATTAAATATGTCATGCGAGTATATTAAGTATAAGTTGAAGAGCAAATTTGAGAAAGTTCAGACCTGCTGGTGTCCTTTAAAGGTGATGTTTACAGCAGCAGACCTGCCTTCTCAGAACCCATTTCTCCTCTTTTTTTGTGTGGCGCAGAACAATGCTAGAGGAAGTTCCTGTTTGAAATATCATCCCTTTATCATTCCTTTCTTTGAAATGGTTTGGATATTGTGGGATAATACAGCGCCTCTGTCCAAAGCAGAAAAAGGTTATTGAAAAAGTCCCGTCATTTATTTTCTCTGAATATAAAAAAGGTCTGTTTGGTTTTCAGTGAGTCACCGTCTATGGTGCTTGATGGGAACAGTGTTTTCCAGCATGTGTAAGCAGTTTCCACCTCTTTCTTTCAAGAGCACTGTGTTGATCGAGGGGCAAGAAGGTGCACAAATAGAGCTGAATAACAGACTGTGTCATTTATTGGTACAAACACATTCTCTTCCTTGTTTGGATGCTCTCTATCCCTTTAAAGCTGTGCAGGCATCCTAAATTTCATCCTTCAGTGAATTATTGACATTTTTTCTCCTTCTCCTTTTAGACTTTGTGGAGAATACATCCTGCTGTTATCAGTTCCATAATCTGAGAGCCTCTAGTGATTTTGAATATTGATTGTGCTTTTGTGAAAGACAGAAATAAGTGGCCTTTAAATGGCATGATGGGCGATGATGCCTGTGTTATCAGCAGACTCTTGTTGGGACGACTGAAGACTTCAAGCTCACTTATTAAAACACTGCTCCCATCTCCTGCCACACCATCTCTGAATCTCTCTGTAAATATCAGTCATTTAACTCACCTGTCACACTAGAGATGTAGCACTGCTTTTGGAGATAAATCAGTTCTGGCTCTTTGACAGTGATCTTACTTCAGTTCAAGATACATCAAATTCCTGTCTAAATCACCATTTGGACAATAATTTTTGTAAAATGATGCTTTAACGCTATTACAACTTGATTAGTTTTGTAAAGCAGGAATTGTTTAACTTTTTGAAGCCAAGGAACGACAAATATGTGGATCCCCTTGTGAAGGACCCACTTACTAAATGCATAAAAACCCATTAATACTTTCTTCCATTTAAAAACGAATGCTGATAATTGAATAAAATAATCATGATAAATAAAATGAATAATATGTGACCACTTTTCAGAAAGTAGAATGAAACTTTTTTATTATTAATATCTCACATGAATTTTGTCTTATACCCTCAAGGACCCTCCCTGGAGCCCAATTTGAAAACCCCTGCTTTAAAAGACATTTGAGTTCCAATTATTAACTGATGATGTCTTTCACCTGTACATTACCATTGAAAAGTTTGGGGTATACATTTATGTTTTTGAAAGTCTCTACTACTCGCAAAGACTGCATTTATTTGATCAAAAATACAATAAAAACAGTAGAACTGTAAAAAAAAAATACAAGTTATAATAACTGTTTTCTATTTTAATATATATTAAAATTAATTTTCAGCACCATTACTACAGTCTTCTGTAATGACACGCACACAAAAAGGTTATGATTCAAATGCAGTGGTTTGATTGGGGCAATCCAAAATCGTAAGTATCCAGGCAAGGTTCAAAATCCATAACAAGCAGTCCAAAAACAAGAAACAAAACAGGAACAGATCTCCAAGGTGCGGTTGACACAAAATAAGGACTCGACGACAATCACAGAAACAAATATATACACACAGATACTAACAAGGTGACGGAAAACAGCTGTGTGCAATAATCAATGAGTGACAAACAGGATGATGGGAAATGTAGTCTGAGTGAAGGACACCGAGGTGGAAGAGGACCTCTGGTGGATACCCAGGGAAACACAAACCAGACACCGTGACATTACCCCCACTCTAAGGAGCAGCTAACAGATGCTCCTCAGAACCCACCAAAAACAAAACAAAAAAACAAGTCCAGGAGGGAAGTGGAATGGTGGAGGATCAGGGGGAGGGATGGGGGGCCAGGTCCATGGAGGGGAACAAGAACAGGAATGGATGACTTAACAGGTGACCAGGGTGACGCAGACAGTCCATCGGGCAGCCAGGGCGGTGAAGACCCTGCGGGGGACCAGGGTGGTGAAGACCCTTCGGGCGGCCATGGCGGTGAAGACCCCTCGGGCGGCCATGGCGGTGAAGTCCCCTCGGGCGGCCATGGCGGTGAAGACCCCTCGGGCGGCCATGGCGGTGAAGGCTCTGGGCTGGACGGGACCAGCGGTGAAGGCTCTAAGACGGCGCTGGCGAGCGGCTTGGGCGGAGCCAGCAAGGCGAGGAGCTTGGGCGGAGCCGACAAGGCGAGGCGTCTTTGTGACGCCGTCAGGGCAAGCCGCTATGGTGGCGCCGTCAGGGCAGGCCGCTTGGGCGGCGCCGTCAGGGCAGGCCGCTTGGGCGGCGCCGTCAGGGCAGGCCGCTTGGGTGGCGCCGCAGGGCAGACCGCTTGGGTGGCGCCGCTGCAGACCTCACTGGATGCTTTGGGGTCTCGACTGCAGGCCTTGGAACAAGCTCCGGGTCCTCCGGGACCACCGGGCTTAAGACCCTCGAAGTCGGGTCCTCCGGGATGACAGCGGGCTGTTCGGGGATGGCCTCCGGGACGACTGCGGGCTGTTCGGGGACAATCTCCTAGACGACTGCGGGCTGCTTGGGGACGGCCTCTGGGTGTTTAGGGGTGGTGGACGCCTGCCTCCTTCTCCTTTTCTGGTGATGAGGTTGGAAATTGGGCTTTCCACCTCAGCAAACTGACGGTTGCCTGCCTTGGTCTCCTCAGTCCTTCGAGCAGCCATGGCAAAATAATAAAATAATGTTTTCGGAGGCCACGTACTGCTGGATCCATTCATGGTCGAGTCCTTCTGTCACGACACGCACACAAAAAGGTTAGGATCCAAATGCAGTGATTTTATTGGGGCAATCCAAAATCGTAAGTATCCAGGCGAGGTTCAAAATCCATAACAAGCAGTCCAAAAACAAGAAACAAAACAGGAACAGCTCTCCAAGGTGCGGTTGACACAAAACAAGGACTCGACAACAATCACATAAACAAACAGGGTATATATACACACAGATACTAACAAGTTGACGGGAAACAGCTGTGTGCAATAATCAATGAGTGACAAACAGGATGATGGGAAATGTAGTCTGAGTGAAGGACATCGTGGTGGAAGAGGACCTCTGGTGGATACCCAGGGAAACACAAACCAGACACCGTGACATCTTCAATGTCACATGATCCTTCAGAAATCAATAATATGATTATTTGCTGCTCAAGAAACATTTCTTGTTATTATCAATGTTGAAAACAATTGAGCTGCTTAATATTTTTGTGGAAACTGGGATTCTTTGATGAATACAAGTTTTGAATGACAGCATTTATTTGAAACGGAAATATTTGAAATAGAAATATCTTGTATAATTATGTCTTTACTGTCACTTTGAATCAGTTTAATGCATCCTTATATGAAATTAAGTCACATTTAAAAAGTATGTGTAAAAAGATTAGTTACATAGTTACAATGTTATTCAGTGAAGGTCAAAATAAATTAGGAGAATTGTTGTGAAAATATATATATTGCAATCATAAATATTCTTATTTCAAGATTTGAAAAAATTTGATTTCTCAGACGACCTCCAAGTCAGCCAAAATGCAGTAGATAATTTGATCTGTTATTTTTACCCAAGTATTTTAACTAAAGGGAAAAACACAGACATGTTTGATTTCGGATGGGATTAAAATCACAAATGTCTGTGCTAGTTGCCTCCTCAGGGACAACTAGTCCCGAGCGAGTCTCTGGCTGTCATTCCTCTAGTCTGATGTCTCCCTGTTCTGGGTTCAGTGTCATGGTACATGGAATATTTGAAAGGATGCTGTGAACTCAAAGCTGAAGATCAACTGCAGGAATGATCATGTGCTTTGGCTTTAGGCAAGGCATCTATTTTGGGAGAAGCTTAACCAGTTTATACATCCAGAAAGAGATGTGATGAGATTAAGACCATATTTCCGGCTTGGAGTCATGAAAATAGAAGAGGAAGACCAGCAGCAGGTGGTCTGTTTAATAAGGGTCATTCTGTCATACTGGAAGGTTGGAAACAGCTGTGTGATCGGACGAGCACATTTGTGCATTTGTTTACCAAATTACTGTTGCCATGTGAATTAATACATGATTTGTTTGTTCAGTTGTATGCTCTGGTTTTGATGCAAGCTTATGCATGTGTGTTTTTCTCTGCTTTATCTTGTCAGGCCACTACTTCCTAATTGTCTCAGAGTATGTGTTTGGTTGCTATGGGGTCTCCCTGGGCGACGAATGTTGATCAGAACAGAGAGCTCTAATTAGAAGTGACTGTGTGTGATTGGACAGTGCAGTCTGCAGGGGGTGACGAACTCAGCGAGGGTGCAGAGGGGAGAAATAGATGAATTCGAGGTGGGTGGGTTGAGTTTTGATTGATTGGAGAAAACGGCTTGTAGATGAAGGCTTGGGTGAAGGTGATTCACTCACTATATATCCTTGATTTTAAAGCACTGTGCTCCCAGACTACCATTCCCATAACCCAATGGCATTTATGTGTTGAACAGCTAGCATGTGCTGTACTGTCTGTCACTGAAAGTTTGACTTTATATTCTTATTTGGGTGGTTGACAAGATGTGCTTTTTTTAAGGTCCAGTGTGATAAAGACAAACTGACTTTGTTTTTGGTCAGTGTTTAATCATTTCTAGCATGAACATCATTTTTTTTTTTTTTGAATTCTGAATGCGCATATTGTGTAACTGAAATGTGTTTTCTTCTTGGCACACTTTAAAAAAGTCTTTAAAATAAGGAGCTTAACCCTATAAATCCTACTGTATCATTCGTAGGAAAAAACAATCCAAGGCACTCGAGTAATTATTTTTTAGAAAAATATAAAAAGCCTTAATTCTTTCATGGCTTAGATATTTGATACGCAAATATCTAAAGCCTCTAAATTATCAATGTGATCAAAACTAACTGATAAACCTGTTCTACACAATCCACTGCATTCCTTCTTTAATCAGGTTAGTAGTTCAGACTTGTTTAGTAAGTAAAAGTCCTTTAAGTATAGTTCTAAAAATTTCCATCTTCTGGTGATTGGTATAAGTAAACATAAAGATAACTTCTACATTATTAGTAGTATTTCAAAATGAACACTTACTGGACAGAATAAAAAAGAAAGGAAACAAAACTTACTGGACAGAAGCAAAATAAGTTTACCTGATTATTCATAAAAAATGTTTTTTTTTTATAATTGTTAAAATGTGAGTATATAATACATCAGTTTTTTGAAGAAATTGTATTTGTACATCTCTCAGTCATCGTATTGCATTATATGTTTTGCCCCAAAAAACTACAGAGCTTTGATCACAAAACTAAGACATATCATTGGGCGATATAAAACGACAACTAATAATTATATGCATTTTATGTAAGTGCATTGATTTATATTACCAGCATCAATATGTCAGCGTACTTTTTGGCCATAACAACTGCACAAAATTTCAAATTCTTTACTCAGTGTGGGACTTTTAAAATTGAGGTATTTTCCCCCCTCCTCGATTATGAGCTCCATATTTTCCATTTTTCATATTCTCCATATTCTCACTTTATCGTACTATAAAGGGACATAAAAGTGTCAAATATGATACAAAAAAACACACATGCAAACTTAAAAATATATATATATATATTTTGTCTAAAGGTTAAACTTGTTCCATTAAAAAAACAGATTATTATTTTGTATGTTAGGCTTTACGGGGTTAAGATGTATGGAATACATTTAAGCAAACAAATCTGTAGTCTGTTTATAAAAGCATTGGATATGGTGCAATGTGGTTAAATATTTTCCCATGCAGAAGGAGTGACTGTTAAAATAATGCTGAGTTCAGTTTGGCCGCGGATTGACCTAACAGCGTGAAACACAGCGTGACATTAAATCATATGCTTAGACATTATTTTGCTTGTCCCACTGTATGATAAATCAATCACAGCTAAATTGTATCTAAGCTATGTAACGATAGACAACGATAACGATAACTTCGACTATGTCTGACGTTATCGACTGAAAGGGAACCATTTCCAAAGGCTTGTTTAATTTAGATGAAATATATGGCCAGGGACTTGCTGTGAAAGAAAGTTCTTTTTAAATACAAAAAGTTAAAGTTTTTTTCTGAGTAGCCAGGCATATGTACAGTGCAATATATGGATATTATTTTTGATGTCTTGTGAGAGACAGATTGCTTAACGAGTGGTTGACATTCAATAATGAGTGAACACAGACATTTGGATTTTGTCTGTTGTCTGACAACTGACACCGTGCCCTAACCAGACACTATGATATGTTTCTAGCAACAGGCAATTTGTTCTTTCGCACTGGACTGATACCACGCGCCGTCTGACATAAAGATTGACAGTAATGAAGAGTGATATTTTGGAGATATACCACAAAATATATGACAAGCATTCAACAAAATGGCTTGCTGATTGTTTTCTCTGCTGTGAAAACTGAGGAATGTCTATCTGTGGAATTGCTTGATATATTACACATTTTTATAGAAAATAGGGTAACACTTTATTTGACAGTGTCCTTGTTACACATTACATGTAATTACTGTAGTAGTAACTATAAATTATGCACAATTGCATGCAACTAACTCTAAACCAAAACCTAACCCTATAGTAAGTACATGTAAATTGTTATTACTCAGTCATTAAATGTATAATTACACTGTAACATGGACACCTTTCAAATAAAGTTCAATTCAATTCACATTTCTTCAATTCACATTTATTGGGGGGGAGGCCTCGCATTTCAAGTTCGCACAGGGCCTCACACCCCACCTCCGACAGCACTGATTATAGGGTGTTTTCACACCTATTTCGTTTGAACCCTTTAAACGCTCTCGGAGCGGTTCAGCGTGTTTATGTGAACAAACCAAGTGATCTCAGACCCCCATAAAGGGACCAAAAAGCAAGCGGTTCATTTGTGGGTCCGTTTGTAGTTCGATTTCTTTGTGATATGTGAAAGCGACGAGGTCCCGGTCCACTTAGCGTTTCGTTTCAACATATGTAGCTACTACTTTTGAAGAAATATCGCACTATCCTGCTACAGTGTATTCTATGCAGTTCTGGCGCTTCCGTCCCAACATACTGTACAACACGAAATATATTCACTTCACATGTTAACACAGCGATAGTTACACTCACATGACACTGCAGTTATTCGCAGTCATGAATGTGTATAATTTGCATGCGTAAATAAATGCATAACATAATGTTGCATAACATTTCATTCGCATGCTGTTCTGAGCGTGTACACACGAAGTGTGCGCACTCTAGAAGCTTGCAGCGCATGAGTACTGAGCTAATTATCTTTCGCGTCTTGTTGGGCTTCAACATTAAAATACACAAAAAAATACATAAACATAGTTGGTTCTGTCTAAAGTGAAAGTAGACAGTTGGAATATAACCGGGTGTGTGTCTTTATCCGTTCTGCGTGAGCTCTTAAAGTGTCTTTTTACCATTGCTAATCCACTAGAAGAACTTCGCCATGATGTGGAGATATTATGGAAAGTAGGCATCCTTCCTTTCAGAAATGAGAAAGTCATTACTAGGTCCAAGCAGGACCAAGAAGCTATGGACTTGTCTAAAAGAGTTGATGTGGACGGTGTGCAAAGATATGCCACTCTTTTATGCGTGCTGCTTCTGCCATAAGGTTACGAGCCTCATCAAATGTCTTCTCTCAGATGTATCGAGCGACGCCTCCAAAGAAATCCTAAAGCTGCTGTGTATGACCAAGAAATTGCTAAGTTGGAGGAGTCCGGTTATGTTTCCAAAGTGGAACTTCCTCATGACTCATCTAATGAATCATGGTATATTCCTCATCATATTGTGGAGCATAATGGGAAAAAAAGAATAGTCTTCAATTCCTCCTATCAATATAACGATGTGTCACTTAACATTCAACTTCTTCCTGGTCCACAATTGGGCCCTTCCTTACTTAGTGTCTTACTCCGGTTTCGTCAGTGCCCATTGACAATTAGTGGGGATATAAAATCTATGTTCCATCAAGTTAGGCTACTACCAGAAGACCGTTCTCTTCTACGCTTCCTGTGGCGCAATATGAAAAGGTCAAATCCACCTGCCAATCTACTAATGGCAAGTTTTGCCCTTTGGCACAGTATGTAGTCCATGTTGTGCAACATATGCTCTACAAAGGCATGTCCACGATCACCAAGAAGGATATGAAGATATAGTGAGTTCTGTACTTCAGTCATTCTATGTGGACAACTGTTTAGAGAGTTTCCGAAATGTGCAATCGGATAAGAAGTTCCTAGACCGAATGCGTTCTTTACTGATGAGTGAAGAATTTGAAATCAGACAGTGGACAAGTAACCAGCCTGATGTTGTCATACATCTTCCCCCTTAAGCCAGGTCTGAGAGTGCTGAACTGTGAATCAATCAAGACCGTTTGGATAATAAAGAAGGAGCTCTGGGTCTGAGTTGGCACTGTCCCTCTGATTCATTAGGGTATCGATCCCGAACTGTGGAGTATAAAACAACAACCCTGCGTAATATATATAAAGTCCTCGCTAGTCAGTATGATCCCTTGGGTTACATAACCCCCTTTACAACGTGAGCTAAAGTCATCATACAACAATGCTGGATAAAGTCCCAGCCAAATCCTATTCAACAGGCTTCCAGGCCAAATCCTATTCAACAGGCTTCCAGGCCAAATCCTATTCAACAGGCCTGGAAGGCTTGGGAAACCGAGCTTCCTGACCTGTCGTTGATACAGCTTTCTTGTTGTTATTTAACTTTACCTTCCAACCAAATCACATCCAGAGAGTTGCATATTTTTTGCGACGCCTCAGAGAGCGCATATGGGTCAGTAGCCTATTTGCGAATGGAAACTGACAAGGGTGTGGTACATTCTTCCTTCATCATATCAAGATCTCGAGTTGCCCCCAAAAGGCAAATGTCCATCCCTCATCTTGAACTTTGCGCTGCTCTAACAGGTGCACATCTTTGTAAACTCCTGCAGAATGAATTGACTCATCCTTTGACAAATATTGTCCTATTGTCCGATTCGACAACTGTCTTGTCTTGGCTGCATTCCCTCTCCTATGTTACAAAGTTTTTGTAGCTAATAGAGTCACTGAAATCCTGGAACTCACTGATCCCTTTTTTTGGAGGTATATACCTTCTGCACAGAATCCAGCAGATGACATTATGAGAGGCAAAACTCTTGTTGAGCTAGCCAAACCTGATCATAGATGGCGACAAGGTCCAATGTTTCTGAAATTTCTTCCACATGAATGGCCCAAAAATCTAGTATCTAGACGTGCTAGTCCTGATCCTGAGCTCCGCAAACCACTCTTTTGTGGGTTAACACAATTGGATGATATTGTACTACCAGATCCTTCCTGTTTCAAATCATGGTCAGAATTACAGTGACAACAAATGAGTTATTGCGAAAACATTGACAGGACCTCTGTGACGCCTCTTCAGTCCAAAACCTCCTTTTGAGACAAGCCCAGCAACAAAGATTTCCCTCTGAGTACCAGTGTTTAAAGGAAGGAAAGCCCATTTAACCTCAAAGTTGTCTCCTTACACTTTCTCCCGAGTTCAATGAAGAAACAGGACTTATTGTAGGGGCGGTAAGCTCAGACGTGTAGAGGATATGGAACCTGGCATGGTTCATCCTATCGTCCTCGACCCCAAACATCCATTATACCATTTAATTATCAAGGACTGTGACGAGAAATTTTTCCATCCTGGTCCAGAGAGAATTTTCTCAGAACTTCGGCGCAATTACTGGATAATTAGAGGGAGACAAGCTGTAAAAAAACATCAGTCGTCTTGTCTGCAATGTAGGAAGTGGAGAGCTAAGCCATCTATCCCTCAAATGTCAGATCTTCCACTCTCCAAGCTCCGGTTGTTCAAACCTCCCTTTTGGTCCACTGGAATGGACTGTTTTGGTCCCTTCCATGTCAATATTGGCCGTAGAACAGAGAAGAGATTGAGCATTCTGTTTAAGTGTCAGACCACTCGATGTCTGCATCTTGATTTGTTGAGCAGTTTAGATATGGACAGCTTTCTAACGGCCCTACGCCCCTTCATATCGAGGAGAGGTATGAGATTCTTTGTGATCAAGGAAGTAATTTCCGTTGAGCTGCAAGAGAATTAAAGGAAGCTTTCCAGAATCTTACCTAGTTACAAGTCAAGTTGGAAAATCAGCAGATTAAATTCAAGTTTAATCCACCACAAGCTCCTCATTTTGGGGGGTCATGGGAAAGGAGGTCCGTTCGGTTAAAACAGATTTGCGGGTGGTACTTGGCAGTCAAACAGTATCAGAGGAAGTCCTGCGGACAGTTTTGACAGAAGTTGAAGGAGTGTTAAATTCAAAGCCACTTGGTTACGCCTCTTCAAACATTTCAGACCTCGACCCTATCACTCCAAATCTCCTCCTCATGGGGTGGCGAGATTCTTCTCTACCTCAGGTGATTTATGCCAATACTATGCTCCTTGGCCGCAGATCTTGGCACCACAGCCAGGCCCTCGTTGACTAGTTTTGGACATCCTTTATCCGATATTATTTATCAGGTCAGCAGCTCCATCAAAAATGTAATCGAGAACAACCTAATCTAAATGACTCTGCTGTTGTGTTAGTTATTGATTCTCAACTTCCAAGAGCATCATGGCCCATTGGCAGGGTAGTACACCTCTTACCTAGTCAGGTTGATTCCATTACCTGAAATAGATGCGTAATAGCAAATACTGTACATGATTGTATTTGGGGGGCGGCTGTTGTGAATTTGGCCCTTTTCTTTAATTTTTTTTTTTTTTTCTCATATACATATATATTTGTACAACATATCCCACAATTACACCACTAAATTTAGTGCACTACATTACCCATACATCCCTTGGTCTAGGTCTATAAGTAGACCTCATTTCCTTTCTTTGTTTCTTTTGCATTGGTGAGGTGTGGGTGTTTGAATGGACACCCAACCATGTCCTTTGAGTCCTTTCCTTAGGATGCGTTAAGTAAGTTTGTTTTGCCAATTGTATTGTTTGAATTTGTTTATTCAAATTGTTTGGATTGAGTATATATATGTTGTTGATATTTTTATTGATGAATTATATGAGTTTGATTTCCTTCATTGTATTGTTTGTAGTGGCTTAGGACCATCTTGTACATCCTGTTCATCCTGTTCATCCTGTCCATCCGTTAACACCTGTCCATTTGCATTGTGTGAATCAGCTCCATGTGAATCTATGAACTTCATGTCATGTGAATTACCCAAGACTTTATCATCCTGAACTTAAAATAATAGATAGCAAAGGACTGGTATTTGTCCCGTGTTTTAATCAGAAACGCCATCAAGTTTCTACAACTCCAACGAACTTTGGATATATTTAATATCTGATATCCTTCAGGTTTATTCAATTTCGTATTTGAATGGTGCTGTTATACCTACTGTGGCTGAAAAAAACAAAGCAGTGTTTATTTCATTTGTATAGTATGTTTCGTATTTGTAATGTGCAGCTTTGTTCTTATTTTTAATAACAAAGATAATAATGACAGAAAAGATTTTTATCTTCGCCCACTATAGCCTACATGGTCTGTCTTTAATTGTCCTGTTATATTTTGTTACCTTGCAAGGCTTAGTTTTACTAAGTACTGCTCAGTCACTTGCAAAATAGTAAAAACAACATGAAAAGAATCGTGATAAAATCATGAATCTTGATTTTCCTGAAAAAATCGTTATATGATATTTTTTGACATTTCGGCCACCCCTAAAAGACGGTATACAAGAAGAACAGTGGTACAGTGCCACATAAAAGTTAAAAAAAATATATAATAAAAACGATAGAGGTACATGAGCACCTGTGACCCAGGAAAGTCTCAAATACACACACACACACACACAAATCCAAGGTTATTCACACGTGAATGATGATTTGCACATTCACATTCAAGGATAAACCCGTAAATTTTAAACATTCAAAGGTTTTTGTGCACAGTTTTGTATCTACGAATTTTTTTTTACATTTGTGAAATGTATTTTATGAATATATCATTTTATTTTGCGCATGTGAATTGCTTTTTGTGAATATTTTTTTGTTTTTTTGTGCACATGAATTTTGTTTCATGCATTTGAAATTGTCTACGCAATTGTAAATCAATTTTTTGCGTGAATTAATAATGAGACTGATCTGCTTCCATATTCTTGTCCCTTCTACGACAACCTGGATGAAATTTTGGGTGCAAGCGCTTGTCTGACAGATATTATCGAAGGTAGAAGTGTGCACATGCAAAATGCACAGAAAGCTGGGATCCAAGTTCTTTTGAGGTTGTGGTGTGAACAAGAAATGGTCTTAGATCACTTCAATGCAGAAGAGGTACCAGGACCAAAAGGACTGAGTTCACTTTCAGCTGGTTCGCTTTCTGGTTCACTTTAAATGAACTGGGTTTGGTTCTTTTAAAACTAACTATTATGGAAACACCTTTAGATGTAATTAAAGAAATGAATTACTTACGTAATTATATGCAGGCATTTTTTTAAATATAAGTAATGTAAAAACAGTTTCTTAAGCCATTAGATGCACTGTTCAGATATTTCTGTCCTGCTCTTTCGTTCAGTCTCGCTCATGCTTTACACCGTCTTGAACATGTCAGACCATATCAAATCAAACTGGAGAAATCGTTTTTGGTTATCAGAGTGAATTCATTGAAGAGGATGAAAGTGAAGATGGTGGTCATGACCTTTAGTGTTGTTTTCCTCTGTCATTTACTCACAAGCCTTGAAAGACCTCTTACTTTCACTCTTGCTTTCTCACGGTCTCCTCTCTTTCTGGGTGATGATGTAATATATGTGTAATTTTCCAGTTGCTAAAATACTTTCTCCTTTCATGGTCAGTACGGATTTTAAATTGACGGTTCGCCCCAAAAATTAAAATTCTGTTATTGTTTATCTAAACTCGTGTTGTTCCGAACCCGTATTCCGGGTTGATTGGGGTTGAATGGAAATGAAAGCGTAAGCGTAAGTTCTACCAGAAAGACTCCATTGCACGTCACTAATTTATAATTCCACGCTACCAATCACAGCTCGACATCGAATATAAAAGACTGATCCTACCGTTCCATGTTGTTGCCCGCAGGTGTCGTAGCAAAGTTTTCCCCCATGCTCCCCACCACCACCAGAATGGCTCCCGTCCACTCGTCGGGGGGTAGGCTCCACCCCTGCCTCTAACATCAGGCAGGACCTACAAGCTAACCTTCAGACCCTGACGGAGGACGAGGCCTACGCCAAAGAACGTCCTGGTTGCGTATGCAACCCACCGTTCCCTGAAGGAGGGAACGGAGGACGTAGTCGACGGTCGACTGAAATGGGATCACGCCAGGGAGCCTATTGTCTTTGAGTATTATTGAACGAGCCAATACACATTGGCGTGCGAGATCTGCATCTCACACTCCGCCCCACAGCGCGGGTATAAATACGGAAGTAGATGCACGCACCATTTGCTTTTCGCTGAGGAGCCGAGCGTAACTCGGAGTCAGCGGGGGTCCGGCGGTAGTGGCAAGGGGACTACGTCCTCCGTTCCCTCCTTCAGGGAACGGTGGGTTGCATACGCAACCAGGAATGGGATCACCCTTTGAACACGCCACTAACGCTGCCACCTTCCAGTGCATAGACAAAAGCCTTCTGATCCTCCCGACGTTTTAGCGGAAAAGGACAGGGCTTAGGCCAGGAAGTCGCTGCTGTTCCACAAGACCCACTCAGTTAGACTTGGTAACACTGGGAAAGCGTGCCCAACATCGGAAGGAAGGGACGCTGTGGAAGCCCAACCAACCCGAAAATAGGGGGGGGGGGGAATACGCATATGAACTGGGCGGAGGACCGGGCAGTATAACATATGGAATATCACTGGGGTGGCTCCAGCCTAGAGAGGGAGGAGACAACACCGATTTACAGTGACGGCAGGACTCTGCCAAGGGAAAGACACGGGCTCACCTTGGGGAGCCGTATCGTGGAAGAATACACATATGGGGTCGCCGTAGGGACCGCAACATATGGACCCAGCCAAACACGGGTTCCACACTGCATACGAGTGGTAGGCGTAACACCGGACGTTCCGCCACGTCCGACGTTGGAGGGGTGCGGAGGAACTCAACAGGTTCCGGATAAGGGAATTCAACTGGAGCAAAATGGCGCACGTATCCGGTCCGTAGGAGGGGAATGGCGCAGCAAGCCGACACTGAACCGGGTCTCACGGTGTTACTGGCTTCTATGAGAAGAGAGCACACGGGAAGCAACCGGTTCGACACGAAGGCTATAGAATCTAGCAAACGTATTAGGTGTCACCCAGCCCGCAGCTCTACAGACATCTGTCAGCGAGGCACCCTGCGCCAACGCCCAAGAAGCGGCAACACTCCTTGTGGAGTGAGCTCGCAGTCCGGGGGGACAGGGTTCACCTTGGGACTCATACGCCAAGATGATGGCATCCACTATCCAGTGGGCCAACCTCTGCTTGGAGACAGCCTTTCCCTTCCGCTGATCTCCGTAACAGACGAAGAGCTGCTCTGAGGTCCTAAAGCTTTGCGTTCTGTCCATGTATAAGCGCAGAGCGCGAACGGGGCAGAGAAAAGCCAGGGCTGGGTCTGCCTCCTCCGGGGGCAGCGCTTGCAGGTTCACCACCTGGTCCCGAAAGGGGGTGGTAGGAACCTTGGGCACATATCCAGGCCGGGGTCTCAGGATAACGTGAGAGTTAGCCGGCCCGAATTCCAGGCACGATTCGCTGACCGAAAATGCATGCAGGTCCACTACCCTCTTGATGGAGGCCAAAGCAAGCAGGAGAACTGTCTTTTGGGACAGAATTTTTAATTCTGCTACCTGCAAAGGCTCGAAGGGCGGTCTCTGCAGTGCGGTTAGCACCAGAGATAAGCCCCAAGAGGGTATAGAGGGGGAGCGAGGCGGATTCAATCTCCTCGCTCCCCTCAGGAACCTGACGATCAGATCATGCTTCCCCAGGGATTTCCCGTCTACTGCATCGTGATGTGCGGCAATAGCGGCAACATACACTTTGAGGGTGGAGGGGGACAGCCGACGCTCCAAAGCCTCTTGCAGGAAAGAAAGCACGGAAATGATCGAACACCTTCGGGGGTCTTCTCTGTGAGAAGCACACCACTCAACGAACAGGTTCCACTCCAGGGAGTAAGCAAGCCTCGTAGAGGGAGCTCTCGCTGAAGTGATGGTATCTACGACTGCCTGTGGTAGATTACCTAGAACCTCCGCGTCCCGTCCAGGGACCACACATGGAGTCTCCAACAGTCTGGACGCGGGTGCCATATGGTGCCCCGTCCCTGAGAGAGTAGGTCCTCTCTCAGAGGAATGGGCCAGGGAGGAGCTGTCGAGAGGAGAAAAAGTTCGGGGAACCAGGTTCGGTTGGGCCAATAAGGGGCAACTAGCAAAACCTGCTCCTCTTCCTCCCTGATTTTGCACAGTAGTTGTGCCATCAGGCTCACTGGGGGAAACGCATACTTGCGGAGGCCCCGGGGCCAGCTGTGAGCCAGTGCATCTGTGCCGAGGGTCCCCTCGGTGCGGGAATAAAACAACTGGCAATGGGACGAGTTCGGAGAGGCAGATCTATCTGTGCGGCCCCGAAGTGGCCCCATATCAGCTGGACCACCTGGGGATGGATACGCCTGACCCTCGAACGCGAAACGCAGGAATGGCCTGTGTCACGGCAGGATGGAGACATGAAAGTACGCGTCCTTCAGGTCTATCGCTGCAAACCAATCTTGGGGACGGACACATTGGAAGTTGCGTTTCTGCGTTAGCATTCTGAACGGGAGCTTGTGGAGGGCCCGGTTCAGGACTCGCAGGTCCAAGATTGGTCGTAACCCACCACATTTCTTGGGTATAATGAGGTACGGGCTGTAAAAGCCGGTCTTCATATCGGCTACAGACACCGGCTCTATCGCGTCCTTCGCCAGCAGGACAGCGATCTCCGCGCGCATGACAGGAGCAGATTTGCTCGACACCGAAGTGTGGCGAATGCCACTGTACCTGGGCGGACTCCGGCGGAACTGAATCGTGTAGCCGAGCCTGATGGTACGGAGGAGCCAGCTGGACGGGTTGGAGAGCACTTTCCAGGGCTCGACGAACCGGACCAGGGGGACCAGAGTCACCACAGGCATACCCGGGGTGGGGCAGCGAGGTGGAGGACAGGGACCCGGCTCGGAAGGCCCGTGGGCGGCCCGAAGCGGGGTCTGAGTGAGCCGTGCTGCACTTACCTGACTCCACGGGGCAACAGAGGATGGGTGAGAAGGCGGATGACCGGGTCCTCGAACGCATCGTGTTGCCGGCTGGCGAACAAGAGGGGGCTGGGGGGGAGCAAGGCTGTTCCACAGGGTCGCAAACCGCCAGCCTCGTCCTCTTGGGACCCAGGGATGGACACTCGCCCCCTGGCTGGGCAGTGACTGAGACGGACCGGGCGGCCTGCCTGCTGCTGGTTCTACGCTGGGGCCTGGGTGAAGGCTGTTGCGGAGACCCCGCGGAACCGGAGGCAGCGGCAGGGGGACGCCCTCGGCGACGAACGGGCGGAGGGACTATCACCGGCGGCAGGGTGGAGGCAACAGCGGGCCGCCGGGATAGGGTGTGTCGGGGAGCCTCCGTCCGAAACTGGGTGGCAGAGAACTGTTGGGCGCAGCTCTCCGCCACGTCGCCGAACAACCCAACCTGGGAAATTGGGGAGTCCAGGAACCGAACCTTGTCCGCATCCGCCATCTCAACCAGGCTGAGCCAACGATGGCGTTCCTGGACCACCAAGGTGGACATCGCTAGGCCGACCGCACATGCCGCGACACTCGTACCCCGGAGGTCGCCCTCAACACTACGACAGTCATGTTCCCACAGTGAAAACATGAGCTGTCCACAAAAGCTGTCTCAGCGTGCTGTAAGCCCAAACACGTGATACAACAATTGTGATCATCAGAAAGAGACAGGGAACGACCGCACCCAGAATAGCACGGGCGGAATGACATCTTGAAAAAGACGCAAACGCACCCGTGTTGCTCTTTTAGGAAGTGAAAAACTCTCACCAGTGCCGGAGCACACAGTGGAATGACCGCGGCAACACTAACACAGGAATGGTTTACCCTGTGTCAGTGAAGCACTCACTTTCTCGCCCTCATCCGACCGTCAGACAAACAAACATACAGAAACTTGGTTGCTGTGAGAACAGCAGTTGAGAGCTTGAAGCTCGCGATCACCGCTGCACTCGCGCTGCAAACACCTACACCAGGAGAGACTTCCCAAAGAAGCGCCGACACACTCGCTCGTTGTACAACAACACTCTTCAGATCCAGACATGAAGCTCGGCTCCGAAGCGAAAGGCAAATGGTGCGTGCATCTACTTCCGTATTTATACCCGCGCTGCGGGGCGGAGTGTGAGATGCAGATCTCGCACGCCAATGTGTATTGGCTCGTTCAATAATACTTGAAGACAATAGTCGTCGACTACGTCTGACGTTATCGACTGAAAGGGAACTCAGAGACGGAGCTTGTCGAGCATCTACCTTTATTTTTGTCTGTAAACTCCTTTCACAAAATAAATTCTTTTTATTTGAGAATTCTTCTGAGTCTTTATGGTAGAACTGCTTTGCAGCACCCGCCATGCAGACTTAAAGTGACTTGTGGTTGTCAAGCTCTAAAAAAGGACAAAAAAATTCTTACCAAAAATGTTTTCACACATAAAAAGCCACAAAAAAGAGATAAAGTAGATTTTGTGTCAGAGTGCAGGTTAGAGCATTGCTTTCACTGTTGCTTTTGAGCCTTAGTCAGCATTGCAATAATCTCTGAGCAAATATTGCTAAACAAAGTTTTCTAATAGAGAATAATATTCTCTACTAGAAAACTTTGTTTAGCAATATTTGCTTAGGTAGTTAATGAGGTGACAGGTTATTGACAAAACTACATTTCCCATCTCTCTCTGTCGCTGCACAAAAAGTATAAGCTGGATTTGAATCATGTCAAAGCAGTCATATGTGTGAGCACATGTGGATGACACCATCATTTTCTGTTTTTCAATATTCTGAAGCTGAAGTAGAGGGATGTCAATTAAAGCCAGTGTTATTATAGTATTATTTGTGCATTATAGTATTTATACATTTTTAGAATATGTTAGCTTATATTTATCAGTTTTACTGTGTCATTTTATTTGACTTATTTTTAAGTTTTTCATTTAATATTTTATTTGATTTAAGCTTTATTTTATTTTTTTGTTATTTATAATTTTAGTTAACAATAACAAGACTGATTTAGGTGGAAGTAAATTAGTATTTATAGAACATGAGATATAACTATAAGGGTACAATTTGGTTTGTCTGCATTTGCTGTACTGTTGATGCAGAATAGTGATAAAGCTTGCTAGATAATACTATTAATTTATCAATTTTTTAAGGAGATGGTTTGTATGACCAAGCTACCTTCCCATCATTCTTTGCGAAAACCAATTACACACCTAATGCACATACATTGCTCTTCATTTTAATACATTAGAACTAAAATAGCTTTTTCATTGGAGAAGGGCAAAGCGAGAAAGAATTAAGAATTCAATAGGAGCTTTCTCAATGGTTGATTTAGCATGGTCTAGGCCATTCAGCAATCAGCAGTATAGTATATATACTATATTATATATAGTATATTGCTTCTACAATAGATGTTTACTAGTGCCTTGTTTTTTTATTTTTTTGGAGGGCACTTGAATGCATGACCAGGACTGCATGTAATCTCTGCTGCCACCTAATTTACTCCCCGGTATCTCTCCCTATCTGTCTCATTTGTACCGCATTTAACTCTAGTCACAGGTTGCTGTCCCAGAGTACTGCAGATGTCTGAGTCAGCAACTGCTGCAGTCATGCTAAGAGAGAAATAGACAGAGACTGTGTTTTACTAACATACATTATCTCTCACAGAGTGTTCTTAAGTGCTCCATATGGTCATCATTAATGATGTTTCCTCCTGGGATTATCCTGATGTCTTCATGTTTGTGTTTCCGTGCTGTAATAACTCAAACTCTTTCATCAGTCAGAATCAATACTCCTCCTATGCCCTCTCTCGCATGCTCACATCTCATTGACAGTTCAGTTAAATTAAGACTACCCTCAATATCAGGATGCTTTTCTCTTCAACCATTGAATGTACATCTCTCTCTCTCTCTCTCTCTCTCTCCCTCTCTCTCTCTCTCTCTCATCTCCATTAGCTGTTGGCTGTGCTGCAGCAAGGCTGTTCTCTTTGCTGATGCTGCATTTCTCTCCACATTCATATTCTAATTTCACTGCTGTGCTGTATTTTAGCATTCCCCTTGAAAACTTCATGAAGGTCACTTTTACATTAGAGTTTAGCCTAAACTAAACTAACAGCTTTTTCAAACATATTAAGTTATATCAGAGTGGGATATAATGTATTTTCTCTGGTGCTATGCTTAATTGTAGTCATGCATTACACACATTGGATTATTTACAGTTTTAGTTAGCTAGTTGTTTTCACAATAAATTCCGTTCCCTTTCGAGGGAACTCGAATTGCGTCGGTGACGACACTAGGGGAACGCCCTTCAGCGTAGCGCGTCTGAATTTATGAATGAAACCAAATCCAATCCTATTGGCGTTGCGTGATGACGTAGCGTGTGACGCCATAAGCGGATGTATACAAAAGCACGCCGGCACACAGAAATGTCAGCTTTTTGCTATTCAGGAAGCGCTCTGTGTTGTTTGAATCAGTTCGTCTTATTTGGTGTTGTTTGTCTCTACTGTTGCTTTGTTATCATGGAAAGTGAGCAATTTAAAAAGTGTGTGTTCCCTTGCCCTCGTTTTATCACGGCGGGGGACACACACGAGATGTGTGTGTCATGTCTGGGAATGCAGCACGCTCAAGCAGCCCTCGAGGGGGCTGCTTGCGGCCTCTGTGAATCTCTTTCTATAAGAGTGCTGCGTTCCCGCCTGGCCTTATTTAATAAAGATGGTCAGATGCGCGCTCCCCGAGGATCAGGTCCCGCATCTGCCGTGGCAATGCGGCGGCTTAGATCTTGGGGCTCGCGGAGAGAGCTTTCAGAGGAGGTCGGGACTGCCGAGGCACTTTCCCGATCTTCATCTGAAAGTTCAGATTCCCCTATCCCCCGTTCGGGAGCCCGCCCCGCGGCTTCTCCCGTTCGGGATGTAGAGCCGGTGTTGCAGCTGTCTGATTCCGAGGATTTAGACGTGCTCAGCATCGTGGAGGAGAATCTTCACGAAACACACACACACACACACACACAATCTGCACCCAGCAATGAGGAGCTCTTAGATGTGGTGACGCGGGCTGTGGAGAAATTAAATATTAATTGGCCAGAGGGGAGGCATGATTTACTGTTCCATGATTTACATAATTCTTCATGTAAATCCGGGAAAAACGGTAGAGACCGGCGTGGAATCTGTGGATGGTGCTGCAGGAAGCGCTCATCGAGCTTACTTTTAGCCCGCGCTTCCTGCAGCACCATCCACAGATTCCACGCCGGTCTCTACCGTTTTTCCCGGATTTACATGAAGAATTATGTAAATCATGGAACAGGCCATTTTCAGCGCGCCTTTCTAACCCCCCTATATTGAATTATAGCAACGTTATGGGGGGTGGAGAGAACGGTTATGGGATGATGCCTCGGGTTGAGGGGGCTTTAGCCAGTTACCTCTCACCCGATCTTGCATCATCTCTTAAAGCACCGGCGCTGCCCTCCAAGCCATATCGCACTACATCTGCTCTGGTGGCCAGAGCTTATATGGCGGCAGGTCGGGCTGGTGCGAGCCTGCACACGATGGCCATTCTGCAGGCGTACCAGGCCGACCTCCTCAGGGACATAGACCAGGGCGAGGGCCCGACAGTGGAGGATATTGCTGAGTTACGCAAAGCCACAGACCTGTCTCTCCGGGTTACCAAGGAGACGGCCCGCGCCATCGGCCGCTCCATGTCTGCACTGGTAACCACGGAGAGACATCTGTGGCTTAATCTCTCTGGCATTAAGGAAAAGGACAGGGCCTTTCTCCTTGATGCACCTATTTCCCCCTCTGGTCTGTTCGGCGAGGCAGTTAACGCCGTAGTCGACAGATTACAGAATACTAAAAAGCAGAGTGAGGCTTTTAGACAGTATCTTCCTCGCCGGTCGAGGTCTAGGAAATCGGCTGCTAAAGAGAAACAGCCACAGCCGTCATCTAGCTCCTACCGTCAAAACCAGAAGGGGAGTGTCGCTTCTAGAGGTCCCCCTCAAAGAGCTTGGGACTCTAGGCCGCGTTCCCACCCTCAGCCTCCTGAGAAGACGGATCTAAGAACCATCATCCAGTCCAGGAAGGCGAAAGGAAAGAGGTCCTAACTCCCCTCTCTCCTCGGGCCCTCAGGATGCTGGGCTTCCAGCGAGCACACGCTGCTCTTTCTGCCCCGAAGGCCTGCAGTCAAACAGCGTTTGGGTTCGCACACGGTGGGTCGTTGTCGGTTTTCCCCTGCCGGTCATCCGCTTCAGGGTGCCGTCAAGGACTCGCACAAAACACCGGACCCCAGTGGGGGGCTGTGAGGGGCTGGTTCCTTTGGTGAATTTCGTAGAAGCATGGCAAAACCTCACGAATATTTCTCCATGGGTCCTGCGCACTGTAGAAAATGTGTACAGACTGCAGTTCTGGGTCCGCCCACCAAATTTAAACGGGGTGGTTCGGACGGCAGTGCACCCATAGCAGGGTCTGGTGTTGGAACAGGAAGTCAACTCGCTGCTGGAAAAAGGGGCCATAGAGCATGTTCCCCCACCAGTCAGGGAGTCCGGGTTCTACAGCCGGTACTTCATAGTTCCAAAAAAGGATGGAGGGTTGCGTCCAATTTTAGATCTGAGGCATCTGAATCGGTCTCTGAGGAGGTTCAGGTTCAAGATGCTCACTATTCCCACCATCGTGAGTCAAATCCGAGGATTGGTTTGTAACGATAGATCTAAAAGACGCCTATTTTTACATCTCCATCCTTCCATCGCACAGGAAGTTCCTGAGGTTTGCTTTCGGGGGCGAAGCTTACCAATATCGGGTTCTTCCATTCGGCCTAGCACTCTCCCCTCGCACTTTCACTAAGTGTATGGATGCAGCTCTAGCATCCCTGAGACTCGAGGGCATCAGGGTGCTCAATTATATCGACGACTGGCTTATATTGGCCCAGTCGAGAGAGGTGGCGATTCGGCATCGAGATGTCCTCCTCGCCCACATCCAGAGCCTGGGGTTGAGACTCAACACGAAGAAGAGCGTGTTGACACCAGCCCAGAGAACCACGTTCCTGGGAGTGGTGTGGGACTCGGTCATGATGCGGGCACAATTGTCTCCTGCTCGGATCGAGTCTATCCTGACCTCAGTGTCCAGGATAAAGCTAGGCCAGGCTGTCACTGTCAAACACTTCCAAAGAGTGTTGGGTCTCATGGCAGCAGCGTCCAGCGTGATACCTTCTGGCCTGCTACATATGAGAGCCCTGCAGTGGTGGCTGAAAGCCAAGGGGTTTTCCCTGAGGGGAAATCCGTTCCGCTTGATAAGGGTTACGTGCAGGTGCCTTCGTTCCCTTTCAATGTGGAAGAAACCTTGGTTCCTGTCCCAGGGTCCCGAGTTGGGAGCATTATGTCGCCGAGTATCCGTTTCGACAGATGCCTCTCTCGCGGGCTGGGGCGCGGTCATGGAAGGCCGTTTTTCGAGAGGTCACTGGCAGGACCATCATTTCTCTTGGCACATAAATTGCCTAGAAATGTTGGTGGTGTTCCGAGCTCGGAGGAGTTTTCTGCCAGACCTCCAGGGTCGCCACGTTCTCGTGAGAACAGACAAAACGTCAGTGGTGTCCTATTTAAACCGCCAGGGGGTCTGAGGTCGCGCCCTCTCTGCAGACTGGCGCATCAGATCCTCCTGTGGTCCCAGCGGAGACTGTCGTCTCTCAGGGCGATGTATATCCCGGGGGACCAGAACCAGGGAGCAGACATGCTGTCGAGGTAGGGGCTGAGGCCCGGGGAATGGAGACTCCACCCCGAGGTGGTGGAGTTAATATGCGAGAGGTTTGGCCCAGTGGAAGTGGACCTATTTGCGTCTCAAGAGACGACACACTGTCCACTGCCGTTCTCCCTTTCTCATCCAGCCCCGCTCGGGTTGGATGCCATCGTGCAGACGTGGCCAAGGCTGCGTCTGTACGCCTTTCACCCAATCGCTCTGCTCCCAGCAGTTCTGGAAAGGGTCCGTCGGGACGGGTCAGCCTACTATTAGTAGCCCCGTTTTGGCCGGCCCGAGTATGGTTTTCGGACATCATCCTGCTTCTGGCAGGCCCGCCATGGCAGATCCCTCTGAGGAGGGACCTGTTGTCTCAGGCGGGGGGCTCAGTTCTCCACCCTCGGTCCGACCTGTGGAAACTGTGGGTCTGGCCCCTGAGGGGGCACAGTACCTAGAAGCCGGCCTGTCAGCAGAAGTGGTTGAAACTATACTCACTTCCAGAGCTCCCTCCACGAGGAAGTTATACGGCCTTAAGTGGAATGTTTTTTTCATTTGGTGCAGAGAGCGTGATCTGGACCCAGTTCACTGCTCAGTGGCTACAGTGCTGGAGTTTCTCCGAGACCGCTTTTCTGCCGGGCTTACCCCGTCCACACTCAAGGTTTATGTGGCTGCTTTCAACGCTCCTCTGAGTGATGGTCCTCTGGGGAGGCATCACCTGGTCGTACGTTTCCTCCGTGGAGCCTGGAGGATGAGACCTGCGACTCGCACCAGGGTTCCCTCTTGGGACCTGGCGGTGGTTCTCGAAGGGCTGGCCGAGGGCCCCTTCGAACCATTGGAGTCGGCTGAGGCCAAGAACCTTTTGTTTAAGTGGTCTTTTTGTTGGCCATTACTTCTCTGAGGAGGGTAGGAGAACTTCAGGCGCTCTCTATTTCCAATGGGTGCTTGGAGTTTGCTCCAGGCAACATTAAGGCCATCTTACACCCCAGGCCCGGCTATTTGCCCAACGTGTCATCTAATGTGGCACGGCCTATGGTTCTGCAGGCATTTCATCCTCCACCTCATGTGACGGCGGATGAGGAGAGACTTCACCTGCTCTGCCCTGTCAGAGCGCTGCGATGTTATATCCTGAGGTCCTCCTCATGGCGGAAGTCGGATCAGTTGCTGGTGTGTTTCGGGTCGCCCAAGAAGGGGCTTCCTGCCTCTAAGCAGACCATCAGCAACTGGATAGTTCAGACTATTTCCCTGGCCTATCAGGTGCGCATCTTGCCTTCACCTATGGCCTAGAGGGCTCACTCTACCAGAGGCATAGCGTCCTCTAGAGCCCTCCTTTCAGGGGTTTCTATCCATGACATTTTTGAGGCGGCTGGCTGGGCCACTCCGCACACATTCATGAGGTTTTACGGTCTGGACCTTCCCTCTACACCCGGTGCAAGAGTGCTTTCGTCCTAAGTTGTGCCTGAAGACAGCTTCACACTAGGATGAGCGGGGTTCGGTGTGGTATAGTGGGTATCTCGTTCCCCTAGTGTCGTCACCGACGCAGTTCGAGTTCCCTCGAAAGGGAACGTCTCGGGTTACGTATGTAACCCTTGTTCCCTGAGAAGGGAACGAGACACTGCGTCGGTTCGCCACACCTCACCCCGCCTGGAGCACTTGCTTCATAGCAAAAGCTGACATTTCTGTGTGCCGGCGTGCTTTTGTATACATCCGCTTATGCCGTCACACGCTACGTCATCACGCAACGCCAATAGGATTGGATTCGATTTCATTCATAAATTCAGACGCTGAAGGGCGTTCCCCTAGTGTCGTCACCGACGCAGTGTCTCGTTCCCTTCTCAGGGAACAAGGGTTACATACGTAACCCGAGACGTTCTGTTAGCCAGTTTTATTTATTATATATAATATTTTATTTTTATTTTACTATTTTGGAAGATGTTGAAACGATTAACGTCTGGTTCCTGGAGCAAAACCAGCTGAAAGATTCTTATGTAAACAATCATTTTCCAAAGAAAGACTACTTTTTCAAAACTATAAACACAAGTTACTTTTCAAAACTCTAAACACAAATGAATCATTTTACTCCATTCTCGTGTTGAAAGCACCAGCATTTAGAAACCATCACAATGTCATCACAACCTCAGTTAACACACAGTTCTCATTATGTGAACATTAGTATGCAAACTAGCTCACACAGCAATCAGAATGGGGATTGTAAAAATAGCACAGATGAGTTCTTGGCTTTAGATCCAAACAATGCAGAAAGTATTCGCATTAGAGGAAGAGTATAAGTATTGAATGAAGTCATTGCCATTCCTTTGAGTGCCAACATACCTTCTTTTAAAATGTAAATTAGTCTCTTTATAGATTGTTTGAAGTTTGACGTTTGTACAATTAAGTTTGTAGTTTTAAGATATTTGTTGAAAGTACACCGGGCTTTTTAAACATGTCCTTCTTCAGCAAAGTAGCACTAACCAGTCTGAACAAGCATGTGAATTCATGTTTTTTAGCGACATACTATATCTTTTGGTTGAGCTATAGTAGAAAATGTTGGGGGGAAGTTTTTTCAATTTTTTTGTTCAGTGACTGTATGTGAACACATTAATTTTTAATGTTCTATCCCCTAAGGGGAAGAGAACAAATGTGGACTGTGAGGTTTAGAGTTGGAATTTAAGTAAACCTTAAAATAGCTTGAGCTGAGGGAAAAAAGAGCATGTCTACAGAGATTCTGCACTCCAGCACGGAATATTTTCCACTGCTCTGTCATTTCCTGATTTGTTTGTTATTAATTTGTTTAATAAGAGAGATGTGGGAGACTTGGAAACAGAGTTCAAACTAATTTCAGTCTCTTTCTCTCTTTCTCTCTGTCCCTCTCAGATGGTAAGGTGTATGCATTGGGCGGGATGGGAGCCGACACGACCCCTCAGGCCTCAGTGAGGCTGTATGAGCCGACAAAAGACCAATGGCTGCCCCTCACCTCCATGCCCACACCCCGCTACGGAGCCTTCTCCTTCGTGCGCGGTAACAAGATCTATGTTCTGGGTAAGGCCTCACAAAACTGTCTCATAAATCTGAATAATTCCCTTGTTTGTCAGAAACACACTCTTGGTTCCCTAGTACTAATAAGACATGACCAAATAATAAAAAAGGGGAGGCAAACATACAGCAGTGTCTAATGGTAAAACATTAAAGGGGAGCTGCAGTTCAAATCCAAAAGGTTTTTTTAAAATGTTCAAATTCAGCTCATTTAGACTGCTGCTGAACTTTCTTTTGATCAACATGAAAAAAAAATACAGTTTTCTATATTAATACAGTTAAAATGTAATTTATTCCGGTGATGTCAAAGCTGAATTTTCAGCATCATTACTTGTCATTACAGTGTCACATGATCCTTCAGAAATCATTCTAATATGCTGATTTGCTGCTTAAGAAACATCAATGTTAAAAATAGTTGTGCTGCTTAATTTGTTTGTGGAAACCGTGTTACATTTTCTGTAAGGATGTTTTGATGAAGTTCAAAAGAAAAGCAAAATTGTTACAAAGTCTTTTGTAACATTATAAATGTTTTTACTGTCAATTTTGATCAATTTTATTGAGTCCTTGTGGAGTAAAAGTTACTGACCCCAAAGTTCGTAACGGAAGTGTCATAAATATATAAACATACATTGCTCTATTAACAGACGGTGTAGGCTAGCCAATAATTATAATGCATCTTATTTTCCGTGTCAGACTGTGTCACAATATTCTCCAGGAGCAGGAGATGTGGCAACAACACCTGGTAATTGTTCATGCCGTGCCAGGGCTGATAAGAACTGTGGAGTGGAGTCATTTCTCAGTAGGGGAAGTGAAATCTGCACTGCAATATGCTGCAGGGATCTGACGCTTTACAGCAGAACTGTTCACTTCTTACATTGGTGTTGGAAATCACAATGGAGCATTAAATGGAAAACTTCACTGCTGGTTCCAATGATAAAATCAGCCTGTCTTTTTAAAGAACCACAACCACTTAGACTGTAAGTTACCGATCACCAGTGGCCTGTTTTGGGCTGAGTGAAAGAGAAACAGACCCTAAGTGGCCATTTCCTGCTCTGCATGTTAGAGTTTGTATGTAAGAGTATGCATGTTTACTCATTATATATAAGCAGGGGCTAAAATTAACACTCACTAAAGGCAAATACGTGCAAAAAAATCAGTGTGGGTGAGTATATGAATCACCAGTTGGCCTGTAACATTTTCATGTGTTCTAACAATTCAAAATTGTGAAAACACAAACGGCGGTTGACGGGCCAGTGCTGCATCTTCACGAAAATTTAAGCCTTGCCAATTTAAATATTCAAGCGCAAAGAAGATGCAAAAGGGAATTTAATTGTTACCCGCGTTGTGTGTGGAAAGTTTTCTGTGCACAAATATCCGAAGTGTGCGCCCAGAAATCACGGATACTGAATTGAGCTCTCTTTCACATCTTCTTGTGCTTGAACAGACATATTCAAACAAAATTGTCAAAATGCCTGTCTTGGCAAGTATCCTCCTCATAAACACAGTCATTTATGTCTTAAGTGAAATTATTTATGGCCGGTACATTTTCTTATGTCACTGTCCATTGGAAAGTGTGGCAAAAAGTTAGTTTTGGGCCCTGTATACAAGTGAACAAAAATTATATAAAAAAATGGGGTCCACAGAAGTTAGCTAAATATGAGCTATTTGGGGATGTTCTTAAAGATACAATTTATTCATAAAATGGGTCAATGAAAAATTGGAATAAACCTAAGAATGAAAGGAAAAAATTCTTTTTTTTTGTGGTCTTATTGGAAAAACATTAATTATTATATTATTATGGGGTCTAGTTTTGGCAGATTTGTCCTCTTTCTAACCTCTGCACTGTGGGACAATCTGTTCAGGTCAGACACAATCCTGTGTATAAGGTGCAAGCAAGGTGACCGAGCCTTCTCAGTGGCTGGTCCTAATCTCTGGAATAGTCTGGCGGTTCATGTAAGAACAGCTCAGACTGCTGAAATTTATACGTCGTTGCTTAAAGGGTAACTAAACACTAAAACAACTTTTTGTAGTTAATGATCTGTAAGAATGGAGCTTCATAAATGCTGTTCATTGATTCGAGCAAATTTTTTGACATTTGGGTTTAAAGTGTTTTAATTCTACAATATATGGTGTAAAAACGTCTGAGTGCTGCCCTCTTCAGGTTGAATGGTGGCTACTGCAGTTGAATTTTCCTATTGGATGTTTTGGTGGTTTGTGACGTAGCGGTTGTAGGTGACGTAAGCAGGTTCCATACAGAGAGACGCGTCTCAGGTGCATGCCCCCCTCCGCTGGGGTCTGCCCACTTTTCCAGCATTTTTCAAATTTTGCCAGTGGGTGGAGTCAGGCTCTGACCAGGGGTTTAGTTACCCTTTAAGACCCAACTGTATTCCTTAGCTTTCATTTCGAGTTGCTACTGTGACATTCTATACTGTGTTTTTGTGTGTGTGTGTGTGTGTGTGTGTGTGTGTGTGTGTGTGTGTGTGTGTGTGTGTGTGTGTGTGTGTGTGTGTGTGTGTGTGTGTGTGTGTGTGTGTGTGTGTGCGCGCGCGTGTGCGCGTGTGTGTGTGTGTATCCTGACATTGTTAAGCACTTTGGTCAGCTGTGGTTGTTTTTAAATGTGCTATACAAATAAAATTGAACTTGAACTTGAACAAGGATCAACTGCTCTGTCACTCTTTGAGAAGTAAATAAAACTCTGCCTCCCTACACACACACACACACACACACACACACACACACACACATGATGGACAACATCATCTTCCCATGCCAACATATGATTGTTCAGCCTATGAAGCAGACGCGCCCTCATTACTGGGTTTTAGCTGTCAGTCCCTCTCTGCAAGTATAACTGTGTTTTTAACTTCTTTTTACAGCTCACAAACTGAATATTAATGTGGTGAATTCAGTAGAGTTTGCTTAAATGTAGATGAAGGAGAATATGTTCATGTGAGTCTCCTCCTAAAGATCACCACCAATTTGCCTCTGGGATAAATAGATGGATTTATAAATAACTTCATCTTGCTTTAATGGTTTTGGGGACTTTTATTACTAAAACTATAATACAGAGTAAAAACTAAAGTGATTTTTCTAATGTGAAGAGTTTGTTTCTCCTAAACTATTTATGTTTACATAAAATCTAACTCAAAGATTCTGCAATCTTTCTGCAAAGATTAATTTTATTTGAGTTGGATGAATGCAACTCCTTTACAACCCCTCCAAAATTTTACCTATTATGAAATTATTTGAAATTGAGATATAATGTGAGAAGTAAGTGAAATGTGGAGATTAAGGATATTTTCCCTCTGGACTCATGATTCTTCTCCTACACTGTGACACAATTGTGTCTTGATGGTTAGGCTTAAACTTATTGATTTGACATAACAGGGAATAATTCGTTCAGAGTTCATTTGTGTGCAACCTTTGCTTTTGCTTATATTTTTGCTCCTTAGAGTCTTTAACTTTCTTTCTTTCTCTCTCTCTGTCTCTCTCTCTCTATCTCTCTCTCTCTCTCTCTCTCTCTCTCTCTCTCTCTCTCTCTCTCTCTCTCTCCTTTCACTTGCGCTCAAAGGGCCACTCGGCTTTGTATTGCTTGAAATGCTATGGATACAGTTTGACATTTAGAAAAAGTTTTGCATTGAAGATCTTCCTCTTGGTGACAGCAGTAAAGTTAAGAAACTTAATTCTGTTATTTGTCGGATTGCTGGACCACAAATAGAGCCGCGGCAGAATCACATTAAGGCCAAGAATGAGGAATGAGCCTGAATCACAGAATACTCATTTACTTTTGATTTACTTTTAGATGCGCCCCGCGAGGTCTATCACTGAGCGCAGACACTCGATCACACGTCACCCAGATGCACCACGCTATCTCCCCAAAATAAAACCCCTACTGTGCGTTCTAATATCGTTACCTCTGGTGCAGGCAGGAGAGCGACGTGACCCCATTTGTAACTTTAAGCTGCATAAAGCTGTATTGGTTTCATGGTGTTGGTTTCATTAAGCTGAATGAAAGGAACCTTTCGCTAGAAGACTGTTACCTAATGGCTCAGCACATGGCATTCGATTTGCTGAATAGCACGATTGTTTCACGTTTTCTGTACTGATTTTAAAAGAATTTCACACAATAAATATATAAACATGATAAAATATGTGTGAAAGTGAATGGAACTGAAAATGGAACTTATTTTTAGCTGTAAGTTAGCATAATCAAATGATCTTCTTGATGTACAGATTCTCTGTGGACCTAATCTGGGATGGAAATCAACAAAAATGACAGTTTAGCTCCTCCTGCTCTTTCAGAAAGTTATAAACATGATCAAAAAAGTGAAATGTGCAAATGTGAAATCTGTGCTTATACAAAATGTAATTGCAAAGATAATGTTTTCCAACAGGACTTTTAATTAGACAAATAACTTATTATAAATGATTTAAAAAATAGAAGTTTTATTCAACAGGAACACATTAAATTGATCAAAAGTGACAGTTAATTTCTTTTTCCAATAATTGCTGTTTTTTGTAAATTTCTATTCATCAAAGAATCCTGAGGTTGGAAAAAAAATTCCGAAGTTGGAAAAAAATAGTTAAATGAATAACTATTATTGTTTTCAAATAAATAAAATAACTGTTTTCAACATTGATAATAAGAAGAAATTTATTTATGAATTACATGAATCATGATCACATATTTTCAATTCAAAACTGCGAAATATCATAAGAAGTTGAGTAGTTTGCATCACTAGATAGTCTATTAATGTCGGTCGCTGAACATTTGTACCATAAAACAGTTGTCTAATACTTGCATCTACTTACATCTTTTACGAACTCTCGTTGCGTTATAACAGTAACAGTAAGGCAGTAAGACCCGCCTTCTTTGATTTGGTTGGCCATCTCAATCATGTACATTGTAAAGTGCTATATAAATGCCTAATTTCAAGCATCATTTAATTTCATTTTGACATTGACAAGCGTCGTTAGACCGCTGAGGCAGAGCAGCCTAAAAATTTAATCGGCCAAAAAAAATGTACTTTTAAAACAACAAACAGCTATACTCAGTCTACACTAAAATAAGGTAAGACAAATAATATGAGAAAATATGAATATTATATGTTTTTATTAACAGCTATTCACAGAATATTTTTTTATTCACAGCTCAGACAAAATTATTGGCTCTGGTCCCCCCAACAAACTTTGCCTATGGTTTGGGCCAATAGCAGCCACACTTCACTCAGCTCAATATCTCACCCATACACATCTCTGTTGAAACTGCTTGTGTGTTTGCCCACTTCCTTCTCAGCTAATTTCTAACAATTTCGACCACAGAGGCTTTAATGATTGAAGGCGGAAGGTTGACATAGTTGAAAGAAGTTAATTAGAGGTGTCCAGGAAGGTCAAGAGAACAAGTCCTCTTAAATGGACTGCTATAACCTCGCTTCTTATAGAGACACACTGCCCTGTCCTCAATTCTTTTTCCTCTATCTGTTACTCTCTCAAGCTGCATTGACTGCATTTCCATTTTCTGGCCTCCTTTCTCCATCTATTCTCTCTTCCACATTGTTTCTCAGACAGGTTCTCTCTCTCCTCCCTTTGTTTTCTCTTGTGTGTGTTTTTCCCTGGCTCTCTGTTGTGTCCCAGAGGGCTCTCAGTAATGCCAAAGCTGGGAGGAGATCAGTCACATTGTGAATGCATAGACAAGGAAAGAGAACGTGCGAGAGGGGAAGAATAAGAAGGGGGGAGGCATACCTTGAAACGTGACAGTTTTTGATGTCTTCTGATCTCTCACATACATAAACAATGATACACACCCTAGAGTTTATACACTTTCTTTACATTGTTCTTCAGAGAGGTTTATGTATGTTGTACTGTACTATTGTCACAGTTGTGTTCTGTTTAGTTTGTTTTCATTGGACTTGCCTGCCTGTCATCACGTCTCTTGTCTCTGTCATAATCAGTTCATCTGTATCACTTGTGTTCTGTTAATCAGTGTCACCTCTGTTTGTATTTCAGTTCCGTCTGTTCAGTCAGTCTTTGTCTGATCTCTGTTGTATTTAGTGTGTTGCTGCCTTTTCTGCTGTCCTGTGTTATATTATCATTAAACCTTCGTTTTGGAATTATATCCTCGCCTCCGTCTGCCTTCCTGAAACCACCCGTGACAGAATATCGGACCAGCCCAAATGGACGACAGGGCTATATTTGTCGCAATTGCTCAAGAGAGCACGGAATTCTTTTCCTTCACGGATAAGTTTTTTCGCAGAGCCGTCACTAGCACCCTCGATGATGAAACCCTCAAGATGTTTTTCTGGATCGGGGCCAATTTCACCAGGCCACTGACCTCCCAAACACCGATGGACTGAACTGGAGGGAAGCCATCGGCAGGTGTTTGGTGAGCGCCGCTTCCCGATCCTCGTCCCCCTGGATTCTCCTTGGTCACTCGTCGACCTACCCTCACCTTTGGACTGCACTCCTCTGGCTACGCCCTGTCCCTTCATCCCCCCGGCTCCATTGGACTCCTGACTCCCTTCTGCTCCTCCTTGGCCCTCAGTCCCTCTGTCTCCACCGTGCCCTTCTGTGTCCCCATCTACACCTCAGTCGCCCGAGCCAGTAGCTTCCCCGTGTTCCTTTGAACCCTCTGCTCCACCATGGCCCGACGAACTTCCGCCTCCTCCGTGTCATCCTCCCCCATCGGTTCCGCCTCTGTCCGTTATCACCCTAAAACCTCCTGCCCTTCAGCCTCCATGGCTCCTCCCTCCATCGGCTCCACCATGGATCTTCATCCTTCTCTCTGGACTTATCACCTCTCAACCTAGCCCTTCTTCTCCAGATATTCTGCCTGCCTTCTCCAGCCCTTCGACCAGTCCTGTTGCCAGCCCTCCGTCTGCTCCTCTTTCTCCTCCCAAATAGGGCCCAGATTAAACATTGGACTTCAAGTAGCGACCCACAATAGAACCCAAACTGTTGATTGTAGAAAAGTAACAGAAATCTTTTTAAAATCACTGAAATCAACATTTAAATTTGTTAGTGTTTGGCAGTGTTTACAAATGTGGTCTCTTGAATTTTTATGGTTTCATGTTCTCAACCAGTAATGTTTTTAATGCAGTGTGGTTTTTTTGTGTGTTTTTTTTCTTGTTTTTTTTTCACCTTGTGTAGTTTTGTTCACGCTTTTTTAAAGTTGAGGATATGTCCCACCACCTGTCCATGTTGGCATCTGTCTAATTTGGCTGCTTTTACCTAGTGACAGAAGCCTTAGTGCCAAAATATCACAGTGTTCAATTGAGCATGTGACCTTTAACGTCAACAACAAAAACATGAGAGACATGTCCTATCCCGTGTTTATTTTGTATAATTTTGCTAAGTTTGATTCACTCAAGAGTGAAAGTTCTGTCATTGTTTACTCATCATCCAAACCTGAATGACTTGCTTTCTTCTGTGGAACATAAAATAACATATTTAGATAATTGTCTCAGTGGGGTTTTTGTTGTCCATACAATGGAAGTCAATGGTAACCAAAACTGTCTGGTTATCAACAATTTTCAAAATATCTTCTTGTTCCATAGAAGTAAGCAAGTCATACAAGTTTGAAACGACATGAGGGTGAGTAAATGAACACATCATTTAAATTTTTGGATGAATTATCCCTTTGAATGCACAATTATATATTATATGGCAGATCTCTTTAAGGTCCAACCAGTTGAGAACCACTGGCTTTAGACCTCAGTAAGGGTACAGTAGATGCCATATTTTATTTGACTCAGATGTCAAATGAAAAATTATCAGATGAAATAGAAAGTACGGTTGATCTAGTATGTTGTATTTTCAGATTGTTTTGTCCACTGTGACCATATTTTTGTCTGCTTGTCTGCTGAATGATTTGTACCCAGCAACAGTATGACATGAACTTCCATCCATGACAGCCTCATTTTTATTTTCATCACATTAACTATGCTGTCTGCTTTGACTAATGTCTGCTACTGTAGCTACATTCTCACAGAGGTCCAACTTACAGATTCATTGTGTTATCACTGAGAAGAGCTAATTGTTTTATCAATTTTCTGCAGTTTAAAAATCCCAATAATAACAAGCTCCTCAAACATATTCCACATACAAAAACATTATAAAAAACACCACGTTCACAAGACCTCAAGAGAAATAAGAGCATTTGATATCTTTAGAGATGAAATTGGAAAAGCCATGTGGTTTGAAACATTTCTTTTGGTGAGAGTGCAATAAATAATTGTTCTATTTTCTATTTTTCCCTTCTGTGATTGTTTTATTGTGTTTGAGCACTCTAGTTTAGCTTTTTTTGTGTTTAGCTACATTTTTCTTAGCAATGATAAGATCATAGGGTTTGTTATGGTTTGTTAGATGCATATTTGTGTGTGTGTGTGTGCTTGTGTGTGTCAGAGACCCAATAATATAGGCAGTCAGCTCGTCTGAGGAGACCAAAGCGTTGTTAGTGAGTCGTGACGTGGTAATCGCGCACACACTGGCTCCCAGCAGGACGTGACACAAATCCTATCAGAGAGACACACACACATATACTCCCCCTTAATCCTCCAACCCTCTTCTTACTTTCCCCTTCAACAGGTGGGCGTCAAGGCAAGCTGCCAGTGACCGCATTCGAGGCCTTCGACCTTGAGACGAAGAGCTGGACGCGGTACCCGTGCATCCCCAGCCGCAGAGCGTTCTCCTCATGCGCTGCCAGCGACAGGGCGTTTTTCAGCCTGGGCGGCCTCCAGCAGCCAGGACCCCACAACTTTTACTCCAGACCTCACTTCGTCTCTACTGTAGAGGAATTTGATTGTGAACAAGGTGAGAAATCTATTTTCCTGAGTCTTGAACATGAATATTAGTATGTCAGCTCATTAGTATGTCAAGACATTTTTAACAGTTTGAGTAATAAATATAATTAATAGTTGTACTGTAAAAAGATGTTTTTTGAAGCCAAGCTTTGCTAAGGGCCATAGTTTTTTTAATCGTTCTGAAAGAAGTCTCTTTTTCTTACCAAGGCGGCATTTTTTTTATCAAAAATAAATTGAAAACAGTAATATTATTGCAATTTTAAGTACATTTACATTTACATTTATTCATTTAGCAGACGCTTTTATCCAAAGTGACTTACAAATGAGAACAATAGAAGCAGTTAAACTAACAGTAGGACAACGATACGTAAGTGCTATGACCGCTCTCGGTTTTATTTATTTATTTATTTATTTTTAAATAGTAGAATAGAAGAGAAGAGAAAGTGTTAGTATTACTGAACCAACTGCTGCCGAAAAAGATACGTCTTCAGCAGTTTCTTGAAAGTGGCTACTGACTCATTCCACCAACAGGGAACAGTCATGGTAAAGGTCCGAGAAAGAGATTTTGTGCCTCTTTGAGATGGTACCACAAGACGACATTCGCTAGCAGAGCGCAGGTTTCTGGATGGCACATAAGTCTGAAGTTATGAGTTTAGGTAAGAGGGAGCAGTGCCAGTGCCAGTGGTTGTTCTGTAGGCATACATCAGTGCCTTGAATTTAATGCGAGCTGCAACTGGCAACCAGTGCAATTTTGTGAGGAGAGGAGTGACGTGTGCTCTCTTCGGCTCATTAAAGACCACTCTGGCTGCAGCATTCTGGATCAATTGTAGAGGTTTGACAGAGCAAGCTGGAAGACCAGCCAGGAGAGCATTACAATAGTCCAGTCTGGATAGAACAAGTGCTTGGACAAGGAGTTGTGTAGCATGCTCTGTAAGGAAGGGCCTGATCCTCCTAATGTTGTGCAAGGCAAATCTGCAGGACGGGGCAGTTCTAGCAATGTGGTCTGTGAATTTCAACTGATCATCAATTACAACCCCAAGGTTCCTAGCTGACCTTGATGGAGTTATGGATGATGAGCCTAGCTGAATGGAGAAGTTGTGATTAAGTGTTGGGTTGGCCGGGACCACAAGTAGCTCTGTCCTCGCAAGGTTTAGTTGAAGGTGGTGGTCCTTCATCCAGCCAGAAATGACTGTGAGGCAGGCTGAGATACGGGCAACGACCGTCGGATCATTAGGCTGGAATGAGTGGAAGATTTGCGTGTCATCAGCGTAGCAATGATAGGAAAAGCCATGTTTCTGAATCACAGATCCTAGTGATGTCATGTAGATGGAGAAGAGGTGTGGTCCAAGCACTGAGCCCTGGGGCCCCCCAGTAGCTAGATGTTGGGTCTTAGATGCCACACCTATCCACGACACCCTAAAGGACCTACCTGAGAGGTAAGACTCGAACCATCGGAGTGCAGTTCCCGAGATGCCCTTCATCTTTAGGATTGACAGGAGGATCTGGCGGTTAACTGTGTCAAAAGCAGCAGACAGATCCAGCAGGATGAGAACTGAGGATTTAGAAGCTGCTCCTGTCAGTCTCAGAGCTTCAATTGCTGAGAGCAGGGCAGTCTCAGTTGAGTGTCCGCTTTTGAAACCAGACTGATTGTTGTCCAAGAGGTTGTTCTGTGTAAGAAAGGAGGAGATCTGGTTGAAAACAACCCGTTCAAGTGTTTTCGCGACAAATGGAAGAAGAGATACCGATCTGTAACTTGTTAGATGTGCTGGATTTAGATTGGGTTTCTTAAGCAGTGGGGTTACTCGAGCCTGCTTAAAAGCTGTGGGGAAGGTACGAGTGTGAAGAGAGGTGTTTATGATGTGCGTGAGTGTGGGTACAATTGAGGAAGAAATGGCTTGAAGTAGGTTAGTGGGGATAGGATCAAGCGGACAGGTGGTAGGGCGATTGAAAAGGAGGAGTTTAGAGACTTCCGCCTCTGTAAGTAGAGAGAAGGAGGGTAGAATGTGTGGCGTTTGCTGGTAAAATGTGTGTGTCAGTTTGTGGATTGGTAAATTGGCCGCTGATGGTGGTTGTTTTACCTATGAAGAATGTGGCAAAATCGTCAGCTGTTAGGGTTGATGGAGGAGGAGGAGGGTTGAGATGAGAGGAGAAGGTTATGAAAAGCATGTGAGAGTCAGAAGAATTGATAATTTTGTTGTGATAGTAAGCCATTTTAGCAGTAGAGATATTAGCAGAGAAGGAAGAGAGGAGGGATTGATAAAGACCCAGGTCTGTTGGATCTTTCGATTTCCGCCACTTCCTCTCTGCACCCCTGAGTTTAGTACGATGTTCGCGGAGAATATCAGATAACCAGGGGGCAGAGGGTGTGGCGTGGGCTGGCCTGGAGGAAAGGGGGCAGAAGTTGTCCAAGCAAGATGTTAAAGTGGGGAAAAGAGTATTAGTTGCACTGTTAGTATCTAGTGTTGAGAGCTGATCAGGTGGAGGAAGTGTGGATGAGACCAAAGAGGATAGGTGAGAGGGTAAGAGTGAGGGTAAGTTTCACCGAAAGGTGACCTGGTGAGTATGTGTTGTGTTCTGAGGCAGGTTGAGGTTGAGAGTGAGGAGGAAGTGATCTGAGGTGTGCAGTGGAGTGACCAGTGTATTGTCCATGGAGCAGTAGCGCGTGTAGATAAGGTCCAATTAGTTACCTGATTTGTGAGTAGCCACAGTAGATATTCGTTTGAGGTCGAATGAGGCAAGCAGGGTGTGGAAATCGGCAGCCTGAGGTTTTTCTAGTTGGATGTTGAAGTCTCCAAGAATTACGAGAGGAGTACCATCTTCAGGGAAGGATGAGAGTAGCATATCAAGCTCCTCCAAGAAACTGCCAAGTTGACCTGGGGGACGATATACAACTACAAAATGGATTTTAATAGGACTAGTGATGGTAATTGAATGTGATTCAAATGAGCTGTTGTCACACAGAGGTGGTAAAGGATCAAATTTCCAGTCATTTGAGATGAGAAGACCAGTACCACCACCCCTTCCGGTCAGACGGGGGGTGTGTGAGAAAGTAAGGTAAGTGGAGAGGGCAGCAGGTGTGACAGTGTCCTCTGGTCTGATCCAGATCTCAGTCAGGGCCAGTAGGCTGTGACCTGAATGACTAGAAATGCATGTAATGAAATAGAAATGCCGCGCTAAAATCAAATGACAAAAGTAAACACTCACAGACTGATGTTCTCTCCTCCTGTTCTGCTGCTGCTTCTAACTAGTATTAGCAAATGGCTAGAATAAGTAACTGTTTTCAATTGTAATAAATTTTAAAATGTCGTTTATTCCTATGATATCAAAGCTGAATTTTCAGCATCATTACTCCAGTTTTCAGTGTCACATGATCCTTCAGAAATCATTCTAATATGATGATTTGATGATCAAGAAACATTTCTTATTACTTTAAATGTTAAATACAGTTCGCCTTAAGATTTTGATAAATTTTTTTAGCATCCTTTGATGAATAGAAAGTTTAAAGACATCACATTATTGTGGCAAGTGAAATCTTTGAATATACATACTGTACAGCTTTTTATTCTGCAGCATCTTGCTTTACAATCAATATTACATTTTTATGAAATCATGAAACATCAAAGTGATGCTTAAAGCAGTCTTGACAACATTTTGGTGTCTTTTGCATGGTTTTCCTTTCTTTGTTTGCACTGTTGCTGTGGTTGAAACCTCAACCTGACAGTTGGGCTTCAATCTCTTCAGCCTCACTATGTGACGGGAAGGAGAAAGATTGATTTGTTGTTGTGTTCACTGTACATACAGCACCGAAGGGATGGAAATATATTTGTTTCTCTTTCTCTCTCTCTCTCTCTCTGCACAACAGGGTTCATTGGTATAACAACTTGCTTTCTTGGCGAATACCTCCTGTAAGGTCATTGTGAAAACTGCGTAGTCAGTCGCCTGGTCTTATAAAATGCAAATTATTTATCCATTTCTTGTATTGGGGTAATCAACAAGGACACACTGAATATTTATTCACCTTCCTCTGAGCACAGGAAGTATTATTCAGTCATTATTCACAGAATCCAGCAATATCAGCTTTAGATTACGCTGACTGTCCAATACACTGTTTTAAGAGAGTTCATGAGCCATTTAAATGTACTGTTGCCCTGCATTAAATAACATCCTGCAGTGGATATAAAATGTAAGTTGATCTTCAAGACACTTAGTAATTTGCATGAAGGATCTGATATAAAACTGATATATATATATATATATATATATATATATACATAAACCATATAAAACTCGCACAGATTTAATATTCACATTGATCTAACATACAGAAGTTTGAGAACACATAAAAAAATGGGCTTCAAATTCTGATTTAGGATTTTAAACAATTTCTCTAAATTTGTTATTCTGATAATATACTTTTTAATTATTTTTTATTTTTAAATATTTTAATATTTTGTTTATTTGTCAGTTCTTTACATTTAAAAAAAAGATAATTTCATAATTTAAAAATTAAATAACAATAAATACATTTTTATTACATTTAAAACATGCAAAAATATGCATTTTCACTAGTGCTCTCAAAATTTTGGTCCCCACTGTATATGTTCCTTTGTTCCTTTCTCCCAGTGTTCTCCAGCCTAGTTGGCTTTTAATTAAACTATTATTCTCTGTTTTGTTTGGAGAATTTTTCCCCATCCCTGTAGAACCACTCAAGGATCTTTCATCTTTAAATAAACAGTCAATCCCCAACAGGCCACTGCCCCTTATCACAAAGATACGTGTTATTGTCTCTTTCATCTTCTGTCGCTTTTCCTTCTTATTCCCTTTGCGTTAGCCAGTTTGTGTGTGTGTGTGTGTGTGGGTTTTTCAGAATCTTGGACGTGCTCCAACACAGAATGAAGTCTGATCTGTCCTCTTGATATAAGGGTCATTCTCACCAACCTCTTAAATTATATTCTTGCCTGCCTATATATTAAACATCTGCTACACGAATGTCTCTATTACACTCAGCCAAAGGGACAAATAGAGAAGGACAGAAGGGACAAAAATCAATATGAAAGTAAAAAGGTTCCTGGATGTTTAAACACCAAGCCACCTGTTTGGATCCTACGTGCTTTTTAGATAATAAAAAAAGAGCTAGAAGTGTCAACTAAAAATAAATTGTTGTTTATTTGGTGATGGCAAGCGTGAGATAAGTTGTGCAGGGGTGACACGAATGGGACTGGTTGTAACCTGCTCAATTTTACCTTTTAATCAGAGGCATTTGCATTTAAATGCTGCTGTTGCGTGCTCTGATTCTATGTGCTGTAAGTGTGTGAAAGAAAGACTGTATGTGTGTGTGTGCGCTCAGGTCTATAGTTGAGTGTGTACGGTTAATGGAGGCTAGCGCGAGTCCTTCTTGTATAAGTGGCAATCACTAATTCCATTATCACTTTACCTATTACTGTAAAGGCCGTAGAGAAAAGGTGCCATGTGTAATTACCAGCCCACGTTTACAGGCCATATCCTCAATTACACATTTCTGCTCTCTAATCGCCCCATTCAGGTCACATAGGACCACATGTGTGTGCTTATGTGTATTTATGAGTCGCCCTGCATTACAATGCAAAAGGCTTGTGCATTGTTTTTTTTGTTACATATTGCAGCCTTGATGTCACTGTAATCTTTAAGTTTTATTTGTATTGGATATAGAAATAATCAACTGGTCATTATCACAAAATAACATGAGAAGAAAGAGGCTGATATGAGAGACTTCATATTAGCACAGCTAATCCTAAATTTCCTTGAACAGCAGTCAATTGTACAGTTTAGTGCTAATTTTCTAAAAATATTTGATTGCAGGATGCCGTCACTGGTCAATCAGAATTAAGTATTGCAGAGAGCTGTGATATAAAGATTGTTAGTCATTGGAGCTCGCTGGGGCCAAATTCAAGTAGTCTGTGGTGTTACCTTGGAAAAAATTAGTATTTAAATGAAGTGATTACATTTCTTTTCAATACAAACATGCCTATCTCTTATGTAAAGTATGCTTATTATTGGTTGAACCTGGTTCAATTTCTGTGGAGCTATTAATGTCCACAGGAAGTATGTCAAACTGAATTTTATAAAGACTTGTTGATTAATGTTTTCTATTGATCATGGCAGCAGCTAATCAGATTCATTAGATGTTCAAATGATGCAGAAAACTGAGCAGACATACATCCAGATGAACGGATGCTATTTTTCAGCATTTAATCAGTAGCTGATTTACATTGAATGGGTGCTAAAATAATGCAGGCATCGTAAACGCTATCAAGGGATCTGTTATTCTCAGTGCTATTTTAGGATTATTTCTTTACCATTATAATATTTATTCTATATGTTTTTCATTTTAATTTAAGTTTTAGTCATTTTGTTATGTGCTTTTGTCATTCAGTGTATAACAAAAATGGTGGGTTTAACTTAAAGTAAGTAACCTGATTGCCTTAAAATGAAGTTCATTTAAATTAAAAATTGGAGTTACTTCAAAGAAGGAGACTAGTTTAATCAACAGAAACTCAAAATATTATGTTCTCTGAACCACATTAATTTTCTAAGTTGTTTTTACAGTGTTGTTTCAGCTTTATTTCAATTAGCAAAAAAAATATTTGTAATAGTTTTAGTTAATAATAAAAACACTGATTAGAATGAGAAACATCTGGTCACGTGATTATGATCACAAACATTTCGCCTGAGAATTTTGTCTTTCCTTTAGCCTGTAGCAGATCTGTTCAATTATGAGAGTTGGATAAAGTATGATTTCTCTTGGTTGTCCATGGTGAAACTTCAGTTCAGGTCTGAGCCTGAAAGAGGAATCTCTCCCTCAAGCGTCCTCAGAGCAGCGCCACATAAATACCAAGCGGAGGCTTGTTAGAGAGGAATCATTAGTATGAGTGAGCGTCCTCTGTCTGCTTGTTCCTCAGCTCTCCTCTGCAGCAGGGAGAACCTTCGTTTTGTATTAGTTCATTATAATCGCTTTAGTATATTGTTCAGCATTGAATTCCTTCCCTTTAAACCTAAAATTCCCCGAGCATGGATTCTTAATCTCTTCCCCTTATCACATTCAACTCCTTTGTTCGTTCAAAAATTAAACATTAACATTATTCAATTTAGGAAGCCTTTCCGTGCAATTAAATAACTAAGCCTTCACAGCAAAAATAAATAGTTTGAATGGATTTGGTCTAGTCTTTTTGTTCAAATGAATTTAGTTATGCCTACTAAATGCAGGGAAAATGAGAAGGACTGAGTGGGATATGAACTCTGATGTACTGTATGCACTGCCTGTGCTCCTCTCATGAATCTATTTACTTGAACACATTTTTAATACATTTCTACAGTTCTTGGCTTTTTAACAAAGATTTGCTACTGCTGGGGTTATTTTTTTAAGGCAAAGAATATATATATATATATAATAATGTGTCATGTGAATATGGGCAGTGCTCAAAGTGGGAAGGGTGCCATTAGTGTTATTTTTGATGTACAGTACTGGTATGTGCGTGATTGGTGGTTTAGCACATTAGTTCATATTTCGTATCATAGTTCTTGGCCAGCAAAAGCGATGATATGCACTTGATTTAATACTAATAGTTCATACTCTGGCTTTGAGTTTACATTGATTGATTGCAACAAAATGTTGTAGAATTGTGTTCCTATAGCTCAATTTACAATTCATTTTGTGAGTGTTGTTTGGGTTGTAGTCACTTGTCTTTCCTTAACACATTTTTCCTCCCTTATGTGTATTTTTCTTTTGTTGACTTGTTGATATTGGTTTCAGAGTTCATCAGTGTAATCGACAGACACTAAAGGAACCGTGTCTCAGTGTTATTTGCTGAAAACTAATGCCTGGTTGGTTTTTTTCTCTTCCATATGGCTTACAAATCTCCTCAAGTGTCCTCAATCCCACAAGTCTGGCAGTGATCGACCCCCACAGCTCAGCACTGAAGCTCTGCTAAAAGCCCCATTTTAGCTCCAAGCCAGTATATTACATAATACCGCAGAAATTATACAGGATAGGATATTATTCATCTTCTAGAGGGTTTATAGACTGAGGCTATGCTCACAGTGTACACAGACGGTTTCCCTGGCATTTCTTTTTCAAACACTGAAAAGCTATTTTTTTGCAATGAATTCCATCCGATTTCAACCAGAATAATATGTATGTCAGTTATTGCATGTTTAATCTCTGCATCTTTAATCTGTTGGGATTTGTCAGGCTGTATTATGAACTACCTTTACAAATGGCTTTTAAGTTTAATATCAAAGCGATTCTAATTGTGATGAGCTGCTGAACTTTGAAGTTTCTCGCTGGTTTCCCTCCGGTTTTAATTAACAAACAAAATGTTTTTAAAGGCATACTTCACCCAAAAATACAAATTCTGTATAAAAACTTTTCCTTCAGCGGAACAATAAAAAGAAATGTTAAAGATAGTACTCACTGCTCACTCTTTTCCATGTAAACATCATAAAAGTATTATAAAATGTGTGTCTTTTGCATTATTTTCCATATCTTCTGAAGCTTTGTGAGGAAAAAGGCTGAAATTTAAGTTATTATTCAATGAAGCTCTTATATATGGTGCTTTACTTTTAATGTTGTTCACAAATCATATGGATTTGAAACAAAGTAAAGGTTAGTAAACGAGGATCCAATTTTGGGGTGAACAATACCTTTATATTTTTATTGTCATACAATAAATCCAAGTGACCCTTAGAGAAATATTGTAATGCATTTTGCACATACATTTTTTAAAGGGGTGGTTTACTGCTTTTTTTCTTTGCATTATTGTGTTTATGGGGTGCAATATAACATGTCTTCGTGTTTTGTTTTTTTAAAGCCTTATTTTTCATAAATTTCACCTTTATTGTAAGCCGCTTTCTCCTCTATCATTTGAACGACCGGTTGACTTCCTGATTCTATGAAACCACTCCCTCAGAAACAGGCAATGGGCTCAGATTGGTTAGTTGGGCCGGTGTGTTGCAATTGGCTAAACTGCGTAGCGCACGTTATCCCGTAACTTCACGCCCATTACCTTTACGGGCGAAAGTTGCATGTGCTCCGGTCCAATGTAAATAATGGTGTCAATACTGCCGTATAAGTTTGAGCCAGAATCAGACCCAGAAAGCGGCAATGAAGAGAGTCAAGCAGAACCTCCCCAAACACAGCTCTTACAAAACGTTTCTGAATGGTAGATTTTTGTATTATTATTATCCTATTCTACTATTATTATATAAGAATTTCGATACGCCTTTACTTGAAAATGCTACTGTTGCTTGTTAGCTTTTGAGATACGGGTTTCTCCTGATTAAATATTTAATATAACTGAATAAATGACTGAGTAATACCGTTTTTTTAAAGTTATTGTTTTATCGATATAATGAACAACCGTTTATCTATTCACAAAACTTAGTTTACTCAGTGTATCGTTTTCTTTAGGTGTACATGTGGCAACTGTGATAAAATGCCAACAGAACGTGAAAACATCTGTTGCAAAGTATATATGCCTGTTGCGATTACATATAATTTTTTTAACTTTATACGCGTTTGTCTTATACACACAAAATAGCATTGAACTAACTGGCTACTATAAACAAACAGCGTTTGCATTGGTTTACGTTCTTGATCAAATCGAAAAATTACGTCATAAAGTATACATGGAAAATACATTTACAAAATTAGTACATAATTACAAATTCAGGTCCAAAATGTTTTTACGCGTTTGTCATACACGAAATAGCATAACTAAGTGGCTAATGAAGCCAGCGCTGGCATTTGTTTACGTCCTTGACAAAACTAAAACATTACGTCTAAAATTATACATGCAAATAGCTTACATTTAAAAGGATTAAGTCTTACCTACAGGTTGTGGCCCAACAACTGCTGCCTCTGGTTTTAAAGTTGGAACTGCATCATGCTTTAGTAACAGTTTCTTGTTGAATCAAGCATTGAATTTGTGGAGATTCTGGAAGCTGTCTTCCTTAAAATGCGCAGGACAGAGAGCTAAATTACGATTGTAATTTTCTGGAACATAAATCAAACATATATTGTAGCCATTGTTGAAGAACTACAGCGTCCGTAGGCAGCCCGAACACAGAAGACCTGACAGCTGAGTGAAAATAACACACTTTTGACGGCATGGCTACAGCTCTCCACTGTAACTCTTTGTCTTTGATAAAGCCGCAGAAATATGGCCATGCCCCCTTTTTTGCATATTCCGGAGGGAGGGTTGATTTAAATTTATGGGTTAGTTACGTATAAAACCCGGGAAGTATCTCGTTGTAGTCCCATTCGAGTCAATTTGTAGGCATTAAACTTCCTGATTTTTAAAAGACGATATCTCTGCTTACGTTGAACTTTCAGCGCAGCAACTTTGCCTATACTGTTCATGCACCAACAGCAACATTACACACTATTTAAAATGAAAAAAGTGAAATCGCAATCAACCACCCCTTTAAAGGTGCCATGTTTCAGAATTGAGTTAAAAATATACAAAAAATGAGTTACACGGATCAAAAGAATGAGTAGAAATAAGGGCGATGATGTTATTAAAAAAATGAAAAGTTATAGTGTTGCAGAGATATCAACCTGAATTAGCATGCTAAATTACTAGCCCCGGCCCGACAGATGTCATAATACCACATTCGGCCATGGGAGGCGGTATGCGGGCAACCCCAGCCAAACTGCAATACACGAATAAGTCGCACGGCTTGTGGGCGTATTTGAACCTGATGTCAATCGTGTGGAAAGTACACCACACTACTACAGTTCAGTTCAGGGAAGAGAGCGGAAGAATGGCTGAAGCCCTTGGCAAGAGACCCTTACCACAACCACCCGCTGCAGGAAAAAAAACGCGCTCGGAATCACAAATAAAATCGGATAAAAAAAGGAGCAGAACCAGAGTTAACATTGGCACTGCTTTCCATCGTTGGAGACAACTAATGGAAATGAAAGAAATGAGGTTTGACTCCGAAATTGCGACATTTCTTTTGGATTGATAAGTAAGATGCTGTTAGTATTTCGCTAGAAGTTTGTTTTATATGTTTGTTTAGTTTTTTCGGGAAGTTATAACATAGAAATGTATCAAAGGCTGTTCGATATAAATTCTAAAGTCAGCGATGGCTACATTGAAAGGTGTAATGAAAACTACGTGAGCTATATTATGTTTACTAAATTGCTTTCCTGAGGTAAATCTGTATTTGTTCTCCAGCTGTGTTATTGACCTCTGCAAGCTGATTTAAAAAATGATTGGTCGGTATTATGTATGAAGAATGCATTTTGGTAAGTTGTAGCATACTGTATCTCTCAACAGTGTTCGTGTGTTTTTACTATTAGCTAGTAGAGATGAACGGTTCACGTGCGCTAGGGATCTGTCGTGTAACGTTAACATTTACCATCGCCAAAACGCTATTTTTTGTTTGAATTGCGTAATAACATTGACAGAATCGGTGACGGTGAATTCGTGAGAGTTGTTAGCTCTGAATGGCGGTAGCTTGGTCAACAGCAGCGAATGCTGTCTGTCAAATTAATGTAATTCAAACTAACAATAAAAATGTAATATGAACAAAACGAATATGAACATTCACTGGTGAAGGGGAGTAGCTTGAAGATGTCATTTAAAAATCACTTGACATTAACCAACGTTCCTCTGGACTCAAAACGTCCTCTATTAGGAGTTGGCTCGGCTTCGGCTATGGCTCTAGGGTCGTTGTGAAGGTAGGGGCGGAGCATAGAGACTATGCCTTTTCTCGTTTGTTACTCTAGAGTAGATCAATTCACTTTCTGGAGGTAGACTGCCCCCATCTGGTATGGAATGTGGAGTATGAATTGATTTTTTTTGCGGATATTACACAAGGTGCCTTTAAAGGCAGGGAAGGTAGAATTCCCCAAAAATACTTTTTTCCAAATTTGTTTAAACTGTCTTTATATATCAATGCATAATTAAAATGTAAGTACTCTGGAAAATAAATTATAAAAATCGAGTGTCTGTAGTCCTCTCAGGACTGTAATAAACACAGCTCATTATTCCATTCGGGACGAAAGAAATGATTGGCTGGGGCGACTGTCACTCTCCCTCGCTACCATGGATATCACCTCTGCTGATACAGGAGCAGCCCAAATGCGCGCACCCGTTTGAAGAGGCACGGAAGCTAGTAATAACAATTATGGCAGAGAAAGAACAGTCAAAATTCTTAGTACCTGCATATAGAGGCAGCGAAGTCAAACAAGTTAAAAAAAGGAAAACAGTATTTTAAAAGGCTATGAACAAAAAGTCTTTGGATAAATCAAGAAATCATATGAGAGTCAATATTGGTGTGGCTTTCCAGCGGTGGCGACAACTGAGGGATCTCAAGGGGCTGAAAAGTGACTCCATGATGGCTTTATTTCTGCTGGACAGGTAATCTTGCTGTTTTCATTTTGATGGCATTTATTTTTTCATGAAACACGTATCACTAGCACACGTAGCTACCTAATATAGCTACCTAACGTTACGTAGCATAGCTATATTACACTGGTTTAGCTATGACAGTGTAACTTTGGTGTCGACTGGTATAATGTTACTATTAGTGAGCCAGGGTTGAGATGATAAATAAGCAATAGGCCTATCTGCAGTTGAAAGCTGTTTTGCTTCATTTCGCCAAATCTAACTTTAGGTTAAAAAGTTTAGGGGATCTATTTTTATACCTAGCTTTACCCTCTGCCTAAACTTTGTTCCTATGTTCACCGTGAACTCTACCTGCTCAGTTTTTTCACATTTGGTTTGTTGTTATATGCTCTACATATGTTTACCTATGTCTTTATGTTGTATCTGCATGTGTTATACAATGTTGTGTGTGTGTGTTATATTATCTTGTGTCTGCAATGCAATTGTGAGAAGGTGTTTGAGTGTATGTTACTCAGTTGAGCCAACAGTGCTTTCATCGTGGAAGCTCTTACATGCAAAAAACCTGTACAGTATATGTTATGAATCTTACAAATTCACCTTCATCACAGTGTAACTGATAGTAATGGCAAACGTGTATCAATGAAGCTATTGCTTTATATTGCTATATAGCTATTGCTATAGCTTTGCCTTATATTGAGTTTGATTCGGTTACGAGCTAGTAAAATATTTTAAACTTTACCAGTATCGATATGCGAGCTTGATAGTGAGTACTAACAGCCATGTTAATTGTTTATATTCATACTGATAAATTTAGTTATTTTATTACTTGTGATTCTGACATGATGTCACTACATGCACTGCGCTCCTCTCTGCTCGGCGCTGGTAAACGCGTCCGACTCTTCCAGCTGAGCGAACGGCCGGGATCGCGCATTCATGGGTTTTGGGGACGTGGCTTTGGAAGGAGCCGAGAAGGGAGGGTGTGGGAGTTAATGGAATAATGAGCTGTGTTTATTGCAGTCCTGAGAGGACTACAGACACTCGATTTTTATCATTTATTTTCCAGATTACTTACATTTTAATTATGCATTGATATATAAAGACAGTTTGAACAAATTTGGAAAAAAAGTATTTTTGGGGAATTCTACCTACCCTGCCTTTAAACATTTATAACATGCCAAATCAATTAATAAAATGTGTGTGGATAAAAGTGAAGTGTTCACCAGAGGATCACTGCCCATAAGGTCTGATTATCCACTGGCCAGCTTCCTCTTGTCCATCTGCCAGTATTTATGAGTTGAGATTTCTCTCTATCTCTTGTCTTTCTGTCTGTCAGAGCTAATTGAGAGTGCATGTAAAGAGCCTTTGACATTTTAGAAGAATCATAGCATAATCACACAACTTCCACAGTGCTCTTTGTGCCTGTTTGTCTCTCGTTCTCACCCTGTCCCATTTCTTTTCTGATATTCGTTTTCTGTCACTTGCTGTCTCATTGCCTCCTCATGTGCTGTCACCTTTAATACTTTCATGTTGTTTTTCTTTCTGTATTCCATTGCTTATGTTTGAAACTTTGTTTTCTTGGCCATTCTTCCTTAGCTTCATGATGTGACAGATCAACCTTAGTTTGTTACCATGAATATTAAGATATACATTAACAATGCTGTTCTGTCTGCAAGTTTGAATAAGAACGACTCGTAATTGCACAAATGCAATTCAATTGATGTATAAGAACATTTAGCTTGCATTAATTAGAGATGTGTATGTATATGATTAACAATGTTGCACCACATTTAGCTCTTAGCTACAGTTTTACAATATTATGCATATGCATTTTTTGCAAATGAGAGTTTAGTGCTGCATCAAAAGCATCCAATCTGAGTTGAAAGTACTACAGTGCATCTGTGAACACATTCACCCAGCGCTGTCACAGAAATAGATTGTTTTTAAATGACAAGATAAATTATTATTTCAATTGCAATCAACTTCAAGAAGGCAGACAAAAAAATGAAAGTAGATGCACAATGACTGGCGGAAGTCACCCTCCAAACACAGCATAAGAGAAACGTAAATCATACTGCCAGCAAAAAACACTGAGCATGAGTAATACATTACATTACATTGCTTAATGTCTCTCATGAACAAAAGGCTCGCTCAGAGTTAAGATTACTAATATTACTCTGTTATATCACTAGACATTGTAGTTGCATCCTTTACAGTATGACTGAATATGATCCTGTAATAAAAAAGTTTAAAAAGTTGTCAGCCATCCCCAACATTTTTTATCATGTTCACAAAGCTTTTATGAATGTCTGAACATGCAATAAATCTAAAGAAAGAACAGAGCCTCTGCTTATAAGACAACAACAAAACGTCTCCGGTTACTTAACTGTAACCTTGTTCCCTGAGAAAGCGGGAGGAGATTTTATCGTGACCAGCTGTGAATATTGCGTATAACACGTCAATGAAATTGACCCGGAGGTAATATAGCCTCGGTCGGTGACGTCATCGGCGCGCCCCCGCGACACGAGGCTATAAGTAGATGAGCCACAGGTGCATCGTCAGGATATTTGTCTGAAGAGCAGTCCTACGACATCTTCAGCACGGCAAAGCAGCGCAGCATCTGGTTCCACTTTCTCAGGGAACAAGGTTACAGTTAAGTCCCCGGAGACGTTCCCTTTCGAAAGCTACAATCGATGCTGCGCTGCTCAGCGCATTGGGAACGAGAATACCCACGCCGCCGTGCTTGAACATGTCTGGACCCCCACGGTTGTGCAGTTGTGTTTCACAAGAACGCAAGAGAGCCTAGACATTAGCTTGTGATGTCGACTCAAGGACATGAGAGCCCGGAGTGGCATGAACATCCAAACTATTAAATCTTATGAATGTGTGCGGAGAGGACCATCCTGCCGCATCACAAACATGTTGTAGGGGGCCACCCCTTGCCAAAGCACTAGAAGAGGCGACCCCCCTGGTGGAGTGAGCCCTAAGAACTATAGGCGAAGCTTGGCCGCGCATCCTGTAACAGGATGTACAGCCCGAAAATGGAACCTTAGGCAGGTATTCAGGATGTGGATGCAACATCACTTTCACCATTCCTGGGGCAAAGTCTAAGCAGGATGGTGAGATAGACAGAGCCTGCATATCCCCAATTCTTTTCAATGAAGTTATTGCCATTAGAAAAAAAAATTTAGAGTCAGAAGTTTATCAGACGCTGATTCTATAGGTTCAAAGGGGGGTGTCAACCAGGCCCTCGAGAACTATAGCTAAGTCCCAAGAAGGGATCTTTGTTCTTACTGGAGGCCTCAGTCGCCTGGCTCCCCGAAAGAAGCGAGAGAGCAGAGGGTGTCTGCCAAGTGGCGCCCCGTCAACTAAGGTGTGGCAAGCCGAAAGAGCGGCCACGTAAACCTTAAGAGTGGCAGGACATGTGCCTGTTGATAATTTCTCTTGCATGAAGTCCAGCACTGAAGCAATCTGGCAGTTAACTGGATCTACATTGTGTTCAACACACCACCTTTCAAAAACACACCATTTACCGGCATAACTTTTTCTTGTGGAGGAAGCCCTAGCACTCAGAATGGTCTCAATAACATCAGGCGGAAGCCCAGTGTCTCTTAATTGGTACCCCTCAGGGGCCAAACGTGAAGATTCCACAGGCCGGGCCTGGGATGGAATATTGTGCCCCCTGCCTGAGACAGAAGGTCTCTCCTCTCCGGAATCGCCCACGGCGAGCCATCGAGGAGAGACATTATCTCTGGAGGAAACGCATACAGGCGCAACTTGGGCCATGATTGCGCCACCGCATCCAGACCCAACGGAGCTGGGTGACTCAGAGAGAAGTAGAGGGGACATTGCGCTGTCTGCTGGGAGGCGAAGAGGTCCACCTCTCCTTCGTAAAATCTGGCCCAGATCTGTTTCACTACCTCCGGGTGGAGTCTCCATTCCCCCATCGGTAGTGTCTGTCTGGACAATAGATCTGCTCCCACATTCAAACGCCCTGGGATGTAAACTGCCCTGAGTGACAGAAACTTGCCCTGGGCCCAGAGAAAAATCTGCCTCGCTATTCTGTTCAGGATTGCTGCGTCAATAAGAAACAAACAATCTTTTTCTTTAATCCCTGTCAGATTAAGCCACAGATGCCTCTCCGTGCTGACCAAAGCAGACATTGAACGGCCGTCTGCTTGGTCGCGCGGAGAGACAGATCCGTGGCACGACGAAGCTCAGAGAATGATTCCTTGTCGATCGTACTGCCCGCACTCAAATCCTTCAACAGGTAAGCCTGGTACGCCTGTAACACTGCCATAGTGTGCAGCCAGCACCAGCCTGACCTGCAGCTTGATAAGCTTTTCCCACTAAAGATGATGTTATACGACAGGGTTTAGTGGGGAGGATAGGTTTCTTTATCGAAGATGCCGATTCGGGTGAGAGATAGCTCGCGAGCGTCTCTTCAACCCGAGGCATCTCCGTATACCCCCGCGCCTTCGTACCCACGATAGTCGTAAAAAGTCGACGTCGAGGGCACAAAAACGTGATAGTATAAGGTTTACTCCATGATTTAGACAGCTCAACATGGAGGCCCTCGAAAAAAGGGAGAGACTGGACTGATGTAATGTTCTCTCCCCCCTGCCACCGGACAGAAACCTATCCTCAAGCTTACTGTGTTTGGGGGTCTCTTGTTCACGTGGCCAGTCAAGCTGTAACCTGGCCACCGCGCGAGTAACAACCTCTAGCAATTCCTCGACAGATCTCTTTTCGCGAGAGGAATGCTCAGAGGCTGGCTGCTCGTGCTCTGAAAACCCAAGAGATACATCATCCCCCTCGTGAACCGAAGAAGCACCGGAGCGCGCTTTGAGATCACATGAGAGGATGTTTGGATCTGGTGACGCAGCAAGCGAAAGGGACGGACCCGTCTCTTGCTCGTCATGCAGATCCATACGCGAGCCCCACGATGGAAGTGTGGGTGCGAACTGGAAATAGTTGAGACGAGTGCGAAGCATCTTGACAGTGAGACGCTCACAATGCTCGCACTCGCTGCTCTCCAAAGCCAGTACCACGTGCTCTTCCCTCAAACACACAAAGCAATTATCGTGTGTACCTAGCTCAGACATGGAACGGGAGCATGGAGGAACACATCGCTTATTGCTTTGTTGGCTCATTTCACTTCTTTTTTTTTACTTTTTAAACTCTTTAGATGTAACGAGAGAGAAAAAGATTTTGGAAAGGAGAAATTTCTGCACACTGCCTGAATAAACTTAACTCCTAGCAAAGATCTGTATCAGACAAAAGATAGAGAGAGAGTTTGGACATTCACACATGCAAAGTGATGGTCTGAAGAGAAAAGACCTGACGATGCACCTGTGGCTCATCTACTTATAGCCTCGTGTCACGGGGGCGCGCCGATGACGTCACCGACCGAGGCTATATTACCTCCGGGTCAATTTCATTGACGTGTTATACACAATATTCACAGCTGGTCACGATAAAATATGTTCCCAATGCGCTGAGCAGCGCAGCATCGATTGTAGCTTTCGAAAGGGAACGTTTCATTCTAGCTTCATGCATTATTTTTTTCACCAACACTTAAACATTTTGAACAAAAAGCTGAGAAAATCGTTTTTGTCAAAATGTGCATAAGCAATGATTTTATCGCTTATTTCTGCTTGTTTTTCGCCTGTGTTTTGATCCGGAGATTCTGTACACTTTCAGAGCATGCATAATAGCGCCCCCTACCATATAACAGAGAAAACACTAGGGGTGTGAACCTACACTGGTCTCACGGTTCGATTAATCAGTTATGCTGCTTCACTGCCATTCACAAATACTCTCCCGTGGCCATTGTATGCACACTTCAGAATCTCACCGTAAGTAGGTCATCCCGGGACTTTTTGCCTACTTTTTTTATGAGTACTGTGAATTCGGACATACTTTATGACATACTTTTTGTCAACTATATAGTAGGGAAGTATGCAATTTCAGATGCAGCTGTTGTCTCATAAATTATGGAAAAGTACGTCAATGGCGGGGAAAGAGTTGGCGGAGTTATCATGAGAAATCAAATTTTCCTTAATCTTTTGAGATAAGAGTTCATTGTACTTTGAAATCATGCTGCAGACCCCAAAGGAATTTGCAGGGGATTGTGACTCTCACTTAATTCTTGCTGAGAAGTAGAAATAAACCCTTTTAATCCTATATATAAATTAAATATATAATTTTTCTTTCAAACTCTTTTGGATTAATGTTGCAGACTTGCATACTATGGTTAACGTAAATCATATATTTAGCTTGTTTAGTCTCTATAAACTCCAATCTTCGTCCCCCATTTGTTAATATACATTACATTTTTCTAAATTTGTGACGAATTAGTATTATAAGATTCTTTTCTTAAACACCTAATCACATTATATATTTGAATGCCCTGCTAGAACACAATGGGTCGTAAAATCTCCCTGTAAAGGGAAAACTTCTTATTGGCTCACACACCCCCAGAGGGTGTGACATCTTCATGCTTTAAAAATCACTGATCACAAGATCACGCCTCTTAGTCTCTTAATCCTTCCTGAGAAGTCATGATGTGAAGATGATGCTGAACTAGAAGTTTTCTTAGGACCCCCAAGCTTGTGCCAGGCTGCGGCATTGTCTTTCCATTCGCCAGATCCTCTGACTCACACTGGTTCTCTCTCATCAAGACCACGTCAGCAAAGATCAACTGGAGCCTCAACAAATTTCATCTGGACAGTTTAATTAAAATGGGCATGACATGCAAGTATCAAACTTAGTCTGATTATTTGATACATTAAGTATTCTTACCCCTTTTGAAGAAGGGGGTGTTAGAACTAAACTGATGGTTTGCTCAATGGTGTTGATCTGCTGAATTTCAAACAATGCTTTAACTTCTTGCTTTCCTGTATTCTGCTTCAGCTCTCTTTCTCTTGGTAAACTGTATGCATGTATGTATGTGTATGTTAGAGTAGTTTCAATGTTTAGTCTAATTAATAAAGTTTTGTTCATGTCACACGTAAAGTTGTCCGTGTCTCAAGCTCATATACTAGAGTCGCTAATCATATCGATTTTGACTACTTGCTCTTAGTAGTACTGTAAAGTAAGAAAGATTTTTCCCATACCCCGGAAATGTAAATTTCTATTAATCAATTAATAACTAATATTGAGTATTCACATGATGAACTGAGTAATTGGTTGTAATGTTATTGTAGCTACATCAAGTTAATCTGATTAACTGATCCATTTACATTTACATTTATTCATTTAGCTGACGCTTTCATCCAAAGCGACTTACAATTGCTATATATATGTCTACTAGGGGTTAAGTGTCTTGCTCAGGGACACATTGGTGTCTCACAGTGGATTCGAACCCGGGTCTCTCACACCAAAGGCATGTGTCTTATCCACTGCACCATCACCACCCCTCTTTCCAAATATTCCAAATATTCATACAACCCCTGAATACAACCCCTTCAGGCTGATTGAAGACCCCTCCGCTTCGCGTCAGGGTCCTAATCAGCCTGTCGGGGTTGTATTCGCTATAACAACCGCCTCGCTCTACATTATCCCTTACTTAGGCTGCTTACTGTATTACGGTTAGGGTTTGGTTTTGTCACAATGAATGCTGGCGAAGGCAAAAGCAGGTGAAAATAATTTTTATTAACAACAAACAGAGCCGGTTAGATGTCCACAGTAATCCACAAACACAGGACGGGGAAATGACACAGGGACGTAGACGGGCAACCGGGTTGATGAAGGATGACGGGTGATGTGATAATCCGTGGAAGTAGAAGTGTGCTGATGGTCACAGGAAACGAAGACACGACACGATACATCCAACAGGAAACAGAGATCACGGGAAACACCAAACGGAACAGGAACACAACCAGGAACATACCACAAAGATCTGACAAAGACAAGACAAAAACAGTCAGTATATATAAGCACCGCTGATCAGCAGCCACTGGCACTGAAGATGAGATGTAGCTGACACTGCTGATCAGCGGTAGTGATCAGAGACCACGCCCATGCACACACGCACAATAACAAAGTCATGAGACAAGGAAGATCCAGTGAAGTTACGAACCGTGACAGTACCCTCCCTCCTAGGAACGTCTCCTGACATTCCCATACGCCCTTACCTGTCGATTGTAATCATCGATAAGAGAGTGATGGGATGGCTTTTAGGATGTCCCTAGCCGGTACCCAACTTCTCTCCTCCGGATCGTAACCTTCCCAGTCCACCAGATACTGGAATCCGCGTCCCCTCCGCCTCGAGTCCAGAATGCTATTTACCGAATATGTAGGCTCCCCATCTACTAGTCGCGGCGGGGGAGGAACCGGGGCAGATGGATTAATGTGGGAATGAAACACGGGCTTTAATTTAAACACATGAAAGGCGGGATGAATTCTGCTGTACGCAGGAGGAAGTTTGAGTCGGTTTGCCACCGGGCTAATAATCTTGGTGACGGAACGGGACGATAAATTTGGGAGCTAACTTATTGGAAACGGAGCAGAGTGGAATGTTCTTTGTAGAAAGCCACACTTTTTGACCAACGACGTATATGGGAAGCTTCGACAGGTGGCGATCGGCCTTAGCATTGGTGCGCGCCCCCACCTGGAGCAGAGTCTCACAGGCTCTGGTCCATGTGCGGTGGCACCTCTGGACGAAAACGTGAGCAGAGGGAACCGCAACTTCGGATTCCAGACTAGGAAAAATAGGTGGCTGGTAACCTAAGCTACACTCAAACAGAGATAGGCCCGTGGATGGCACTGGTCAGCAAGAACTCTGGCCGCTTCTCTACCTGCCATCGATCGGTCGAATGCCCTTTTCATCTCTTCGGCGAGTGCCTGGAACTAGTCACAGCATGGATCCTGGTTTTCCCACACCACCGTTCCCCATAGTGCCGCTCTCCCAGTCAGCAGCGTCAGGACAAAAGCCACCTTAGATCTTCCATTGCCGAAAGTCTGAGGTTGAAGTGAGAAATGCATGGAGCACCTCGTCAGGAATGCCCTGCAGAACGTGGGTTCACCAGAGTATGCTTCCGGGACAGGAAGTTGAGGCTCTGACTGGGTAGCCGGTCTAGGAGGTGTGGGCTGAACGGGCAGTGTGGGTAGCGCAGTGGGACCCCTCAGGTGTTGGAATTGCTGCGTGAGCTCAGACACCTGCGCCATTAGAGCTTGTACCGCCGGCTGTGTGTTGGAGATGCTCTCCTTTTGAGTGTCCATACGTGCAAGGCTATGAGCGATGAACTCCCTCATGCCGATCCCCGAACCACCTGCTGCCTCCCTGTTGGTCTGATCGTTCTGTCACAATGAATGCTAGCGAAGGCAAAAGCAGGTGAAAATAATGTTTATTAACAATAAACAGAGCTGGTCAGATGTCCACAGTAATCCACAAACACAGGACAGGGAAATGACGCAGGGACTTAGACAGGCAACCGGGTTGATGATGGATGACAGATGTGATAATCCGTGGAAGTAGAAGTGTGATGATAGTCACAGGAAACGAAGACACGACATGATACATCCAACAGGAAACAGAGATCACGGGAAACGCCAAACGGAACAGGAACACAACCGGGAACATACCACAACGATCTGACAAAGACAAGACAAAAACAGGTAGTATATATAAGCACCGCTGATCAGCACCAGCTGGTGCTGAAGATGAGATGCAGCTGACACTGCTGATCAGTGGTAGTGATCAGAGACCATGCTCATACACACACGCACAATAACAAAGCCACGAGACAAGCAAGATCCAGTGAAGATACGTACCGTGACAGGTTTGGAGTTACTTACTAGTTCTTACTAAAGTAATAACATGAAATTATGCATAATTACATGTAGTAACATGTAACTACATCACATTCAAATAAAGTGTTACTGAAATGAGCTGTTGAAGTTTATTTTTATTTTTTTTAAATTTAACTTATTTATATTTTTACAAGATCTCTGATCTTAACAGTTTGTACAGCACAAGTCGGACCGGCTTGTTTTGTAATCTTGTGACACTAGCTATGCTTCCATCTAAAGTTGTGAATTTAACTTATGCACAAACTTAGAATATTGCATAAAACATTTGTGAATAAAGCATCCCATGTGTTCAATAGAACAAAACAGTAACTTCCTGGGAAATTGGTGCAAAATATCTGTATTAAAAATGGAAGTCGCTGCAATCGGGGAAGCTACTGTGGCTTTTTTTCCCTACATCATAAATGGCTGATGCAGGGGCATCATGCAAGCCAAAATTCTGGGGAGGCACAATCTGAGACGTTGCAATTGTTTTCTGACGGGTGATATGGATCATGTTAGGAGGGGTCAGGGGGTTTCTCCCCCTGAATTTTTTCAATTCTGGCTGCTAAACATACCATTTCAATGCATTTTGGGAGGGACAGAAATACCTTAACGGAACTAGCAGCAACCCTCCTCTATCTGAGGACTAAGTTAATGTATCTATTTTGCACGTTTATGTAAAAGAAAGGTTGATGAAAGAACTGTAAGCTCAAATTCAAAAGCTTTTGAAGTCTACTTCATTAAAGCATGTTTACACACACACTTACTGTACACTTACGCCTACTACACATGATTTTAAAAACAGTACCATTGCAGTTTTTATGTTATGATTTTAAATTGGTATGTGACCTAAGAACGATCTCACATTAAAGGTACATAAAGGTGCTGAGGTCTGACTTTGTGGTGCTCTGAAATTAAATTATTTTAATATTAATATGTGATGAAGGACTTTGAAAGAAGTTTGACAGATTTCAGTGCTGAATAAGGTTAACACTACCCCGTTTATTTGAAAATGGTTAATCAACCGTGAATAACAGTCTGTGGGAGAAACATCAAGTCGATGCCTTGATAACGTTAGGTTGGATTTTGCAGTTAGCCTACAACAAATTTAACACCCTTGTTTCTATGAAACTGAAAACAATTGAACCAGCTGGAGACTTTGACACAAGACAAAAGAGAACAGATGTTTCAAAACTGATCAGATAACGTTACTATGGCTTATTGGCTTTGTATGGCAGGCAGTAACGTTAGCCAACTAGTTTACGGTGTGACTAGGCTAGCTATCGATAACGTTACACTGACACAACATAAGTTAATGCTCTGAATTCGCAGCTAATATCAAATCCATAACTTTTTGATCAAGTTCAAATTTCCAGGTCACCACAAATACTCCCACTACCTTTTAATATCATCCGAATACTAATTCAATGCCGATTTGTTGCTTTGCCCACTTACCACTTCAAGACCATCTGTAAAACATTGCCAGCTCAACGTACGAGACCAGCGAGTTGCTTGAACATACACAACAAAGATTCTAGAGCAATACGCGCGTAGCGCTCTAGATTTGATATACACAGACACCATATTAAGAAAAAGGGGCGGGCTGATGCTGACCGATTTATTACACATCCAGAAGAATACATTTGAGTCGTTATAGGCTCTGGTAATTATGGAGCATAATAGGAATAAAGTTGTGACAAAAAAATTATCAGGGAGGAAAAATCACTTTGAATGGGCATGACGCCACTGGGCTGATGTCTCAGAGTGCACTGACTAAACACAATAAAAGCTGTCATGTAATCTTGTGTTCGGATGCCTGGTGTTTTGGAAACGGAATCATGTGAGACACTTCTGGGAGGTCATTATACCCAATCATTCTGATGACAGACTTTGGCTCAGACATTTCAGAACGATCAAACCAACATTTGAGATGTGGTCCACTGGTTAGCCAAGTTATCCAATTACATCCACTGAGGCAGTCACAAGTTTTTTTTTGCACATCAAAGGATATATTCGTTTTATGCACTATTTCTTATCAGATAAAAAATGGTTGTGCCTCATTTGAGTGCATAAGTTCTTTTTATGTACATTTTTTGAATTTATGTATATCTTGATGTTTCCATGCAATTTTTTTTTATGTGATATACCAAAATGTGCATTAAAATAAGTGGATGGAATAAAACAAGCTTTGCAAAGAGGCTTTTACTGAATCTTTAGGAATTTATCCCTAAAATGTATATTCTGTCATCATTTAATCACCCTCATGTCGTTCCAGTCTTTTCTTTTTTCTGAGGCACACAAAAGATTTTATCCCTCAGATGGTCCTCGATTCCTGTTTACACTTTACACATCGCACATGTATAGAGCGATTGTGCAAAAAATATAAATTTTAATAAATTCATAATTCATAATAAATTTGCAACAATAATGCCACATAAGTTGCCACTAAAATAAAAGACTTGATTACTATTACATATTATTTCAATAATCAAAATATATAAAATTATTAACTTTAGAATAAGAAACTAATTTTAAAAAAGTAAATAAAAACAAACAAAAAAACAGCTATAGGTGGATAAGAACAAAAGTAAACACTTCTGTGTGTCTGTGTGTGTTTTTTTGCGCACATGTGCATGTATGTGTAATCATGTTCATTCCACATTGCTTTTGTGCAGGCCTTCATTTATGTGTGAACATTTTTAGATTCATGCTGGAATTATTGATTTTATTTGCCAATTACAATAAAAATGCTCTCTATTGCACTCACACCTCTCTCTCTCTCTCTCTCTCTCTCTCTCTCTCTCTCTCTCTCTCTCTCTCTCTCTCTCTCTGTGTGTGTGTCTGTCTGTCTGTCTGTCTGTCTGTCTGTCTGTCTGTGTGTGTGTGTGTGTGTGTGTGTGTGTGTGTGTGTGTGTGTGTGTGTGTGTGTGTGTGTGTGTGTGTGTGTGTGTGTGTGTGTGTGTGCGTGCAAATGTATGTGTGATCATGTTCATTTCACATTGCATTAGTGCTGTAGTACCAGCCTTAATTATGTGTGTGCATTTTCAGATTTATGCTGGAATTATTGATTTTATTTGCCAATTTCTATAAAAATGATATATATTCCAGTCACACTCTGTGTGTGTGTGCGTGTGTGTGTGTGTGTGTGTGTGTGTGTGTGTGTGTGTGTGTGTGTGTGTGTGTGTGTGTGTGTGTGTGTGTGTGTGTGTGTGTGTGTGTGTGTGTGTGTGTGTGTGTGTGTGTTCGTGTTCGTGTTCGTTCCACTCTGCATTTGTGCTCTAGTACCAGGCTTTCTTTTATGTGTGAAAATTTGTAGATTTATGCAGAAATTATTGATTTAATTTCCCAATTTCTATAAAAATGCTCTCACACCTCTCTCTCTCTCTCTCTCTCTCTCTCTCTGTGCAAATGTGTGTGTGATAATGTTAATTTCACATTGCATTAGTGCTCTAGTACCAGCCTTCGTTTATGTGATTTTTTTACATACCTTTAGAACAACTGAATCAAGCCCAGTGTGTATAGATAGATAATGTAGAAAAGCGACAACATTTTATGCAACTGAGATGAAGGGAACCATGTTTATTAACTATGGACACGTCGATTGGGGTCATATAGACCCCAAGAACAGATTGAGAACAGGTTAGGTGCCCATTGATTGTATGGACAAAAAAATAAAAAAACACAAAAACATTTCTCATTAAACCTTCTTTTGAGTTCCACATAAGAAAGAAACTAGAGGGTGAGTAAATGATAACAAAATTTTAAACATCACTTGGAAAAAAAAAGATCAAATCAAAGAGGTCAAGTTTTGCCTGGTTAATATTGCCCAACTAGCACCTGCTTGTAGATATAGTCAAAATAAAATAAAATTGCAACTTAGAAATTGTTTGTTTTTTTATATTGTTTTTTTATTTTTTATAAGCGGACCTCTGGGGGGAAACTAGAATATGATCCCTTTAATAAAAGTGAGATTGGTATGGTTGGTTTAGCTTCACACAATGAAATCTTCAGTGGATGTTTTTGTAGACATAAAACCACACAACCTCTCACATTCATTCTGTGCACAGACTCATTACCTCAGCCTCTGTGTACTGTGCCGTACAGGCAGTGTGTTCATTCATTAGGCGTGACTAGTGCTATTGTCAGCTTGTGTTCTCGGGGCTTTTCGTACATGAATGAGTCTGGCGTTAGCAACAATACTAGATCCCTCATCCTTATTCACAGTAACAGCGTGCAAAAATGGCTTGTGTGCACCACCAACGCAGGATTTAATACAAACTTTCTCCCTTTTTAAGGTATGATTGAAACCATTTTTACACTGTGCGAGTCCTTGTCATTGATATCCTGCTGTCACATCTTTCACTCCACCTCTCTTGCTTTATCCCTTGTTCTCAGGCTGACCTTACACATTCCCTCTTAATACACCCCTGTCATTTCTTCTTATTTTCAACTCTCCTCTCCTGCCTCACAAGGACTGTCTGAACCGACGGCTCTGATAACACAAACTCCACATGCGCTACTCTGCAGCATCACGCTGACTGATATAGTGCACAGCTCTCGTGGATTAGCCCATCGATCTGCTCTAATCAATCCCACAGTCCCCAGAGGTTGCAAGGAGACTATCAGAGATTCACCTGGGCGTGGATTTGCGATTCACTGTAGAGATCAAAATGCCACTTTCATTCAATTGTGCTTGATTTGATATATTGGTATGTTACTGTATTTTGATAAACTGTTCATTAAAAAAAGTAAAAAACAATGTCAGCACTAGGTGTGTGTCCGATGATGAATTACAAATTTAACCAAATATTTTTTTAAATAGTCTTTAGTTTAGACTAAATTGTTAGTAACATTTTAAAAAAACATAGGTAAAATGATGACAACTTTGAGTCTTTATAATTCCGTTTAAAAAATGAAATACTTTTTTTAATTATACATAGCATATTTGCTATAAGGAAACTATAAATGGGGTTGGCTGTGCTAAGGGCTAAAGGTTTAACAGTTCAGAGGGGGTGCTAAGAAAGCTTTAAAAATGCAGTGAGCTAAATAAACAAGCGCATTTGTGCTTTTAAAAAATACAAACAAACTGGAAAAGAGGGCAGTCGTGTTTTAAAAGTTTAACTTTTAGCTTGACATGGTGTTTTAAAAAGTCGATCTCTCTAGGCTCTCAAAAAATTAAATGTTTGTGTATATATATATGTATACATATATACATTGTAGTTCTTTCCCTCACCAAAACGTCCTGGTTGCGTATGACCTCCATCTGCGCTTGGGCGGCAGAGAACTGTTGGATGCAGTTCTCCGCCGCGTCACCGACCAGTCCAACCTGGGAAATTGGGGAGACCAGGACCCGAACCTTGTCCGCATCCGCCATATCAACCAGGCTGTGCCAACGATGGCGCTCCTGGACCACTAAGGTGGACATCCCCAGACCGATCGCGCACGCCACTGTAAGAATTGATAAATTAGGAAATTCCATACAGTCTGTTTCGGGGGTGACCAGACACTGAGAGGACAAAAGGACCTCTCTGGAGATTACCATTTGAACTGGCCTTCATGCACCATTGAGACGAAAGTCTCACCTCCGAACCAACTTCATCTACATCTCCCCTCACCCCCACCTGAATGCACCCAAGAAAATGTAGTTTTAATGTGAATGATTATCACAGAGTATTTTCATGTTTAGTATTATTTAAAATGTCACAGTACGACTGGTACAAATGTCTCATTCCCAAAGAAGTAAACCCAAAAGGTAATAAAGTTCTTAGGAAGTTTAGAAATATCTCTCCAATACTGGAGGGTGTGTCTTTGAGTTAACACCCTCGACCATTTGACTGAATGCTAATTTTCCACTGCTAGCAAATGGTGACTTACAGGTAAATTTCCACTGTGAATGATGTTTAGATTTGAAATGAGGTCTGGGTATATAATGAAACGCAGCGAGAGCTCAGGGCCTTTTCTGTACTTCAGGTCTACTTTTGTCTTTTCTCGTGGCAAAGTATTTTTGGTTAAATGCAATACATTTTCTCATATGTATTTACTCGTTACTTCATCTGACTCCATAAATGAAAGGTTTTAATAATATCTGTGCCTCACTAAAAGTGAGCGAATGTTTGACTATTCCGTTTAACTCTTCAATGAAAACAATGTCAGAGTCAGTTAAAATAATCAAATGTAACAATTTATTATGTCAGGTAAATGTATCATGCCAATTTCATAATCAATTCAAAGATAATCGATACAAAACATCAAATGCTCTGGAATAGAGAGAAGATGCAAACCCGACTTTAAGAAATACATGAGGCTGAGAGGTCTTCCTCTCAGCCTCACGGACCGATCTGAAGTACAGAAAAGGCCCTGAGCTCTCGCTGCGTTTCATTATATACCCAGACCTCATTTCAAATCTAAACATCATTCACAGTGGAAATTTACCTGTAAGTCACCATTTGCTAGCAGTGGAAAATTAGCATTCAGTCAAATGGTCGAGGGTGTTAACTCAAAGACACACCCTCCAGTATTGGAGAGATATTTCTAAACTTCCTAAGAACTTTATTACCTTTTGGGTTTACTTCTTTGGGAATGAGACATTTGTACCAGTCGTACTGTGACATTTTAAATAATACTAAACATGAAAATACTCTGTGATAATCATTCACATTAAAACTACATTTTCTTGGGTGCATTCAGGTGGGGGTGAGGGGAGATGTAGATGAAGTTGGTTCGGAGGTGAGACTTTCGTCTCAATGGTGCATGAAGGCCAGTTCAAATGGTAATCTCCAGAGAGGACCTTTTGTCCTCTCAGTGTCTGGTCACCCCCGAAACAGACTGTCTGGAATTTCCTAATTTATCAATTCTTACACCACGACATTCGTGCCCCGGAGGGCAAGGTCGGATGCAGTGCGTTGCACACCTATGAGCGCACGGTCTGGGCTACCCTTGTGCATGTCCATGGGTGCCCTGGCCTGACAGACCTGAAGCAACCCCATGGCACGCAAGAGGAGGCAGCTTGGCCACAGGCTTTGTAAGCTCTGCCAGTCGGAACGGACGAGAACTCACAGGCCTTAGGGGGAGACGAGGATCTCCCCAAAAGGCAGCGGCCGCCAGACACAGGTGCACCTGTGTCGACAGACCACTCCATTGGAGGAATAGCCTCGCAACCCATGCTCAGGTCAATCCATGCATTTCGGGAAAGAAAGGCACTGGGGCGGCAACACTGATCAGTGAACAGAAACAGGGAAGCACTCACCTTTCCGCCCTCTAACCAGCCGTCAACACATACAAACCCTTAGAAATTTGTTGCTTTTAAAACAGCAGTTGAGAGCTCAAAGCTCGCGTTCACCGCTGCACTCGCGCTGTAGAAACCACCAGCACTGGGAGAGTCTTCCTGAAGAACACCGACACACTCGCTTTTTGTAAACAACAGCACTCTTCGGAGACATCATACGATCGGCTCCGAAACGAAAGGCAACTAGTGCGTGCATCCACTTCCGTATTTATACCCGCACCACGGGGGCGGAGTGTGTGATGCGAATCACGCACGCCAATTCCATTGGCTCATTCAATAGTACTCGAAGAACATTGGCTCTCTGACTCGATCCCCATTCAGTCGAAGTCGATTACGTCCGACGTTATTGACTGAAAGGGAACCGTTAAGTAGGCCTTTGTCTTTTTTTCCCGATTTTCAAAAAAAAAAGCTTTTGCTTCAAATCAAAGTTTGTAGTTTGTATTTCACCTCGTATGTGATTGGCTTGGTTCATGTCTTGTAATGCTTTAACAAATACTTTCTTGAAATCCCAATGGGATAAATGAATGGAAAAAATACTTCCCGAACCAGACTGATAAACACTGTTTTAACTCTATTTGATCTTTAAAACAACATTTATGAGACCGTTCGTGTAAAAATTATTGCTGGTTTGTAATATTTTATAAATGCAGCTAGCAAGCAGTATATTCGATTTTGATAAGTAGATACGGTTTTGCCCAGGTGTTGCAAATATGGCCGCCACGTGAATTGACTTGAAAGGGACTTGAATTCATGACTAAAATAAATGAAGAAAATATGTACCAGACAGACACAGATAGAGAGACATCTGTCGATTGAAAACACTCATACATTTTTTTTTCTGATTGTAGAGCAGAACGAGGGGTGCTTGTGTGCGCATATGTGAGTGTAATAGAAAGAGAAGAAGTTATTGATTTGTGAGCTTTAAATAAACTCGGGGTCTCATCTCCAGCTGGGTCGTTGTTCTGAGCCTGCAAACTGTCAATCATGCAACACCACCTGCTCTTTAGCTACAGAGAGAAGCGCAGCTGTGTGCATGTCTGGTTCAATAGCAAGCGACAGGTCGACAGACAGACAGACACACAGGCAGACAGGTAATCTAAAGCAGAAGTTCAAAGGCAAGGTCCAGTGCTTTTTAGACTTTGCTATGATGTAGGGGAGAGTGGGGCACAAAATAACGCTTTTTGATTTTCTCAGTTTGTGTAAATCTACTTAGGGTTCAGAGTATTTATTTTTTCACACATTCATTTCACACATGTCTAGTACAATTATGTGGGGGGGGGGTATCAATACAGTACAGTATATACTTTTTTCTTGATATACCCTGAAAGAATAGAAGTGAAATGTGACAACATGCCTCATAGGTGGGGTACATTGTAACATGACCAAATGACAGATTAAAATGTTATCTGATCTAATCAAACATATATACAAAACAAACTAAACTTATTTCTTAAAAAATACAATTATTAACTTTTTCATATAAAATAATGGCATTTTTTAATAATCAAAAATAAACTAATTTTTGAGTTTGACAACGAACACAGGAAAACACAGCTATAGTTTTTTACATATTTGCTATTGAACATAGTGCAAAACATATTAATAATTAGTATTTTTCTTATCGACTCTTAGTCTTTATTCACCTTTTTCTCATGTTTTATCAATAGAATTAATAAAAGTATAGAATAGAATAGCATATTTCTAATAGAGGGTCATTGTAAGGCAGTGTGACAACATGCCCCACCTGCAACTGCAAATTAGAATCTTGACGCAATTTTTTCTCTATATTTTTGGTATATTTTCTCAATTTTTTTTGGTACGGTTCGCTTTCACACTGCTGTTTTTGCAAGTGAACCAAAATTTGTAAACAAAACCACACGTGTGTCGTGCCGACGCGGTGTCATTGGTTGTTGCGTTAAATCTTACCCAGATACAATAGTGCTATTTTCTGATTGGCTAACAACACTAGAGGAAACGCGCTTGATTCCTGCCGGTTCCACAGTGAGAGCTGCGCGGCCAGAGTTTTGGGCGCTGCGGCATATTAAATATATTACAAATAGTTTTTCAGCGTGAGAAATACAATGTGTGGCGGGAGAGGGTGACAAAAGACCGAAATGAGTGACTGTCACGCTCAATGCGTGACACTTGAGAGCCCTGTCACTCATTCATTCATTCATTCCATTCCAATGATGCACACACGACGCGCAGAAAGACGCGCAACAGTATCGTGTGGCAGGACAGCGCGCCGGAATGGAATGTAGTAGGCTACAACAGATCACTTTCCCATAACGCAACTCCGACTACGGAAGCCTGTTAACTCAAAGGCGCAGTGCTTTCTTGCAATTGGGTCGGTAAATATTCACACCGTAAACGAACCGTACCAGAGTTCGTTTGGAACCGTACCGAGACCACCTCTTCAGCTGGGTCTCGGTTCGGTTGTTTGGTCCGCACCCGAGTTCCATTGCTGTATTCACACCTGCCCAAAAGGTCCGCACCAAGGGGATAAACGAACTAGAGTTCGATTCAATTGAACCAAACAAGGCAGGTGTGAATACACCCTAAGTTTTGTCATGCTAGCATGTGTGGAAGTATTTAAAACAAGTGTGTTAGAACTAGCCCCACGTTACGTTGTGCCCCGCTCTCCCCTATGACTCCTTTCTTATTTTCAGTTCTCGAAATGAAGAGTACATGATGGTAAGATAAGAATAGATTTTAATCTTAAGTTTATTTGGGGAAGAGCTCTCCAATTACTGGACTGCAGACCAGTTTTGGTTCCAGCGAACTCTAGAGACGATGAAAAAGAGGCATAGGCCTATTTTACCATACTTAAAAAAGAAGTAGGCCTACTTATGGAAATAATGTACTTTAAAAGAATATACTCAAGAGCGAACTGAATGTAATGTTTCAGGACAATTATATAATAGGGATGCTATAACCGATGACCGTTTGACCGATGGTTGACCGTATCAACGTTAACTGATCAAAGTTGTCGGTAGTCGGTAAAAAAAAAAGTGATCTCTAAATAAGGCTATTATAGACAGTGGACTAAACGCTACTACAGTTAGCCATCTCATTCCAAGATATTTTTGTGTGAAGTGAACAAATCCAACACACTCAATTTTTCATAACTCGCCTGATTGTACTTAATAAACCAATAAAAACATTTGGCGCGAGGTCACAGCGTTTGGGTTTGCGCGCTCACAAGGTTTGCGAAAAGTAAAGGCTACAGGCTAAAACACTCAAGGTTAGAGCCAGGGCAAACGACAGGATGATGCGTGCAAAGAAAAGTAGTGTGTGGGACCATTTCACCAAAAAGAATGACACAGATGTAAGTTGCAACTTGTGTGATACAGTGCTTAAATACAGTAAGCCTACATCATCTATGATGTATCACCTGAAAACGCGACTTGTTCTGTCCGTTATTAGAAGGCAAACAGTGAGTTAGACCTGCCTTGGCCGGTGCGTCTTTTACGCATTCTGAAGGTGCCTGTTTTATCCATTGGTTTTATCGTGTTGCAGTCTATTAGGCAACATTCCGCATAAGATGGGCTTAGATTTGGAAATACATTACATCTACATTTCAATGGTAACAGATAGGGTGATGATGATCATCATCTTTCTTTATTATTGCACTACCTCAAACTAAAGCGGCGTCTCCGCGGAGCTGTCATTTTCTTAAATGAGTCGCGGCAATGTTTTAAATGAGCTTCTAACGCTAGACTAATGCCTTTATTTTCAACGCGATCACCATGTACCCAAACCATTTCGAAACTAAGGAGCCATTTGTCCTCCGATTACATACAAGCTCCTCGGCGCCGCGTTTGCGGGACTCATGTTTCGTGCTGTAGGGGATTTAAAAAAAGTGACGTAAGTGGAAGGGCGGCCCGGGGCAGTGTGTGTATGTGTGTGTGTGTGTGAGCGGGAGGTAGAGCGGCAGAGAGATGCAACAGAGTTGAGAAATTCCAGACGCGGCTCAAAATGGCTGTTATTTCAAATAGCGTGGCATATTTTAAACTAATCGGTTAACCGGTTTCAACCGGCTAATGAGACTCGTGGTCGGTCAAGAACATTTTTATTTTTCGCCATCCCTATTACATAATTGCATGTTATTTACTATTAAATAAAAATGTATAATAGTTAACATGTATATTTTTATATTTAGGAGTGATTTTTTTGGCACAGTTAAGTTGGACTTGTGTGCACTTTTATATGTAATGGTTAAAGTGTACTGCCAAGTGTACATTTGTGGTAAACTAAAATATACTTTAATGACATTTAAATTGAAACTTGTATGTCATGTTATTTGTAATTACATATTTGTAATGTTGAATTTGCAATTTTGTACATTTAAAATATATTACCTTTAAATGTATAATCAAATAACACACTATTGTTAAAACTATAAACAAGCACATGAACTTTAGTATGTCAGTCAAAAGATCTAAACATAAAAAAATATTTTTAAAAGAAGTATTTGAAATGTGCTTTAAAATAAAACTTTGCCTTTATTACAAAGATCAGATTTTAAAAGTGTGTCATGATGAAGGTGTACTCTCAATAAATACGCTTAAGTGTCCTTTTTTTCATTTTTATTATTTTATCTGCAAAAAATATATATTTTTGGTACACTACAATTCCACATTCAATTAAGTCTGCTTATTTTTTACAGGAGAGGTTCACACAAAAATGTTGTTATTTACTCGCCCTTTTTTGGGCACAAAAGAAAATATTTTGAAATATCTTTTATTTTGTTTTGATGTTTTGGAGCCTAATGATCTTCACTGTATAAACAAACAGTGAAAAAATATCATATTTTGTGTTCCTATATATATTTTTATAGAAATATATATTTAAACTTTTTAAAAACAAAAAATATTATCTGAAATTCATTTTTGATTCTTTCATAGCTATACAACATACTTGCTCCTGTAATAGTGAACTGTTTGTTATGATTGTTCAGACCTTTGCTGGGAGGGAAATTTGACCTTTTGTATGTGAACAGCTATGGCCTGGAATACGTTATGTTCCCTTCACCTGTCGTCTAATTGACTCAGATTAATACAGATAAATCTGAGAATGAAATGTGATCTGAGATCTTATATGGAGACAAGCCATCATCTCTGTACACATGGCTACATTAACCATCAGATTTGAGCGTGTCTGTGTGATCTAGAGTTTCAGAGTGTTATCTGTGAACTCTGACCCTAATTCAGCTCCATTTGCGTCTCATGCACATTGAGAGAAAGAGACAAACACTCATACTCCTGTCAGTGTGGAGTCACTGGCAATTTCAACCAATTTATCTCGTGGTTTCAGAAGGGACAGCGGGAGGTAGAAATTGTTCCTGCTTAACCGTTTCTCTTTTCTTCCCTCCATCCAAATCTTTTCTTCTCTGTACTGTTCTCTCCTTCTCCTTTCAATAAGCTGTAATCACATACAATGAGATTATAATGTGTGTGTGTGTGTGTGTGTGTGTGTGTGTGTGTGTGTGTGTGTGTGTGTGTGTGTGTGTGTGTGTGTGTGTGTGTGTGTGTGTGTGTGTGTGTGTGTGTGTGTGTGTGTGTGTGTGTGTGTGTGTGTGTGTGTGTGTGTGTGGCAAAGAAGGCTGAGAAAGCTTATTCCTATATCTTTGATCTTTCGCTCTTTCTCAGTGTTCCTCCGCACATCTGTTTTGTTAGAGAGAAGGTGCTTAAATGCAGAGCTTCATTATCAGAGGAGAATTCTTCTTAGAAATACATCTGAAAAAAACAAGGTATTCTTATATTCAGGGTCTAGACTTTTACATGTCCATAATACACCCGCAACAATAGGGTCAAATATGCCAAATATGCATAAAACGAGTGTGCCTAGAAATACGGTGTGTCCGAGTGTAATGTTAGAAGATAGCAAGCGCAAAAAAGAGTCTTAAAAACGCAAACAGTCAAAGAAAAACCTACCATCTAAGAGCTGCGTGACTGTCATGTTTGCGCGTGCCTCACTGACGGGATCATCTTTGAAATGTGCGGTACAAAAAGACGTATAAAACGGAGTGGTATATAAATATATATTCATCTTTTTGACAAGCAGTGGAAGTTTTGTTCCAGAATGAATTAGTGTGTTATTAGGAACACCATACTAATACTGTGTTTGACCGCCTTTCGCCTTCAGAACTGCCTTAATTCTATGTGGCATTGATTCAACAAGGTGCTGCAAGCATACTTTAGAAATGTTGGCCCATATTGATAGGATAGCATCTTGCAGTTGATGGAGATTTGTGTGATGCACATCCAGGGCACGAAGCTCCCGTTCCACCACATCCCAAAGATGCTCTATTGGGTTGAGATCTGGTGACTGTGGAGGCCATTTTAGTACATTGAACTCATTGTCATGTTCAAGAAACCAATTTGAAATGAATCGAGCTTTGTGACATGGTGCATTATCCTGCTGGAAGTAGCCATCAGAGGATGGGGTACATGGTGGCCATAAAGGGATGGACATGATCAGAAACAATGCTCAGGTAGGCTGTGGCATTTAAACAATGCCCAATTGGCACTAAGGGGCCTAAAGTGTGCCAAGAAAACATCCCCCACACCATTACACCACCACCAACTGCCTGCACAGTGGTAACAAGGCATGATGGATCCATGTTCTCATTCTGTTTACGCCAAATTCTGACTCTACCATCTGAATGAATGTCTAAACAGAAATCGAGACTCATCAGACCAGGCAACATTTTTCCGGTCTTCATCTGTCCAATTTTGGTGAGCTCTTGCAAATTGCAGCCTCTTTTTCCTATTTGTAGTGGAGATGAGTGGTACCCAGTGGGGTCTTCTGCTGTTGTAGCCCATCCGCCTCAAGGTTTTGCGTGTTGTGGCTTCACAAATGCTTTGCTGCATACCTCGGTTGTAACGAGTGGTTATTTCAGTCAAAGTTGCTCTTCTATCAGCTTGAATCAGTCGGACCATTCTCCTCTAACCTCTAGCATCAACAAGGCATTTTCGCCCACAGGACTGCCGCATACTGGATGTTTTTCCCTTTACACACCATTCTTTGTAAACCCTAGAAATGGTTGTGCGTAAAAATCCCAGTAACTGAGCAGATTGTGAAATACTCAGACCGGCCCGTCTGGCACCAACAACCATGCCACGCTCAGAATTGCTTAAATCACCTTTCTTTCCCATTCTGACATTCAGTTTGGAGTTCAGGAGATTGTCTTGACCAGGCCCACACCCCTAAATGCATTGAAGCAACTGCCAAGTGATTGGTTGATTAGATAATTGCATTAATGAGAAATTGAACAAGTGTTCCTAATAATCCTTTAGGTGAGTGTATATAGGCAGTCACTTCTTTAGTTCTCCGGGTAATGAATCAGTGTGTTTAAATGTCTGTTGTGAATGAATCCCTAAATAAATGATTCACTGACTCACTCATAAAGACATTCCCTTGTTGCCACCAACTAGCATAACTATTTAACATGCAAATAAGTCTCAAAACTCCCCAACACTAATGCTCAGACTGACAGTCCTTCTGGAACAGTGCATGTGAGCAGAGCGGGGGCGGTAATATTTCCTCCAGAGTGGAGAGTGCCTTTCTGAAGATTACGTTTTGGGCCGCTCGCTCAACCCAGAATGCCCTTTGTCACATGATAGTTTGAGAATCTGTGAAATAAGTAATGGGTCTAAGGTTACGGATCTCAAATGTTGTTGTTTTCCTCTCAGTAACAAAATAAACACTGCAGAAATGACAGCAGAAAAGAAAGTAGTGCAATTTAGCACAATCCAGTCAAGTCACGTCACATGTATTTATATCATTTTATACAATATATTGCTTTAAAGCCACGAATATTATAACCATTATCTTTAGGCCTATTTTAATCGAGCATAGAGCTAAATATAGTCTGTTCTGGAACAGACAGACATTTACGGGGTGATACAAACAATGTAAAGTCCCAGTGTCGGTGGAATGTGTATTAGTACTAAAATTCACTCATATTAGTCAATTAAATCTGAAGACCATAACAAACTGGTGATGTTTTGAATTGTGATTGAAATTAATTGAAATGTTTTTAAAGTACAACTCAGTTGGCCTCAGAATATCAAGGAAATTGTTTTTCTTATGACCCTTATTAAAGTGGTAAAATCCTCAGAGTCAAACTACTGGAAGATATTAATTTCAGATTTCAGAGTCAGGACAAGGTTGGGTTACCGCTGAGTACTTCTCATCCCTTAGCACATCATCCTGATACTTAGTATATTTAGGGATATTTAGTCCAGTGTGGACAGGTCAGAGTGTGCAGGTGAGGACACAGTGGCCTATAGAGTATTTTTCAAACAGGCTGCATCTCTTTATGAGAGGCAGGCAGAAGGAAGATTGTGTGGGATGAATTGAAAGATGCGGAAGAGCTTAGAGATTCCAATAGTTGAAAGAGATGTCAGGTGGCTGAAGGTTACAGCAAAGAAAGGAAATGGAGCGAACAGATTTTAAAGTGCCCTCAGAAAGAGTGAGTGAAGAACGATGTTTATGGGAGCATCTGAGATAAGTGAGGGCATAAATTTGCTCCCAGGCAGATGTTGTCATGCAGGGAGATTTTTTGGAGACTGCGTGTTCATGCCATGTTAGGGCATCAAAAATAGTGAGAAATACGACATCTCAGCTGTTTGTTCATCTCTAAAGCTGTGCCTCAAGATGTCTGTATAGTTCAGGGCAGATCGACTTGTGTGTCTGAACTCTCTCTGATTCTGACTTTCAGTGCCCGCTTGTTTTGTTTTATTGCATTCATTTTGGTACATTATGGTTTTAATAGTCAACTGTGGCCGGTCCCCACATGCTGACAAATGCCCACGAGCAACATGGCCCATCTGGCTAAATTTTAGTGAATCAGGGACATATGCTGGAGTTTTATATTGATCTGTGAGGACTCCAAGGAGGTTTCACTAGTTCACACTTACAAATAAGTTAGATAGAATAAATGGTATGCATATTTGGCGTGCTGTCCGGGGAGAGGTCTCCGAGCTCGGATATTGGGCCTGAACACAGAGTACTTCCCCCATATTGTTGGTTAAGGAGTAACCAGGCGAGTGAGTGGAGACGGGGTGGTGGAGGGATGCTGAAAAACTTTTGAGGAACATTGGTGTGTCAAATGAGTATATATTGGTCTCCACCCATGTTGATTACTGATTGTCGACAGCTGGTTGGAATGATGTGATAATTGGATCAATTATTTGAACGTGCTTATCCTGAACTTTGTTAACAAAACATAATATAATACCTGGAGAGATCTCAACAACTGGTGTTCAGCTAGCAAAGCACCCCCTGAAAAGTCACCATCTGCCAACAGTGTGCATGGAAACCATGGAGGTTTTTGAGCAAACGACCCAAGCCATGAAAGCCATGTGACTGATCGCTCTGGACTGGAGTCACAGGAATATACCTTATTCAGAGCAATGCCATGACAGGTATGAAAAGCTGTATAAAGCTCCTAGATCACTTTTTCACAATTTTCCACAGCTCATAATGTCGGCAGTTTGTCTCTTGAAATTTCTTGTAAAGATATTTTGCTGTTTTTTGTCAGCAGAACAATCCAAAAATGCATTAAATGACAGTACAACTCACTGAAGAGACGGATATCTAGATTTTTTCATTTTTCATTTCAAGATGGTGCTGCTGTGAATAAGTTCCATGATGATGTCTTGACAATGCTGATTGAATGAAATATTTGTTTTAATAATGAAAACTATAACATACTTGATTATAATTTCCATTATAATTTAAATGTAATATAATATAATAAATAAATATATTAAGGGACACATCTTCTGAAAGAGTATTGAATGGCCTGATCAAAACACGGGCGAAGAAGAAGCAGAAACATGCACTATCATATGTAAGTAGATGCATATGTAAAATAACGCGATCATCAACATTAAACCACATATAAATCAAAACTGCTTAACGCCAATGAATAAAATGTCAACCCAGGACTGTGAAGCTTTTGGGGTGTTGATGGACTCGGTCTATTTCATCTATGTTTTGATGATCGTTCTAAATCCGATATGGATTTAAAAGCTGAGGGTCTGTTCTTTCTTTTTATATTGCATATTCAGGTATTCATATAACAAAATATTCTTGGGCTCATGATATTTTGTGAACATGATCAAAAATGCTTGTGGTGGCTGGCAACTTTAAAAGAAAATGCTGGCAGGGAAAGTGTTAATATTTTTTTACAATATTTGACGATTAAATGTTTATAACTACTTTTAGATGGTTGTCAATGGAGAAAGTTGCATTTTAGAGCCCTGCGGTGTAGTTATTTCAGCAGCAGACATCGAGTATCATTGATATAGCCTACTATTAGAGTTTTTGTACTATAGTATTTAAATTTACTTTCAGTTTTAATGTCTAAAGTTTTAGTTTAAGCTAGGTTTTTCTTCAGTACCTCAACTTAAACCTAAACTAAAATGAGAAATGTTGCATTGCGCAACTATCTGGAATAAGAAAAAAATATTATATATTATTTTATTTCAATTTATTTTATTATATATTGTCATGATTTTAGTTTTAGTGAACAGTAATAACCTTTGTGTGATCTTGACCTCCTCTCTGACCTTTATCCTCTGGTGGTTGTTTTCACCTGTGTGCAGGTTTGTGGTTGAAGGCCACACGGGGCTGTCGCATGAGAGAGAAGCGGGCGGACTTTGTAGCCGGCTGTCTCGGTGGACGGGTCATCGCTGCGGGCGGACTCGGTAAGTAACAGCCAATGTTGAATAGATTATGCAAATAGGATCAACTGAGCTTAGAAAACCGGGAAAGATATCAACAAAACGCAGTGCAGGGACTGTCATTTTTCAGAACAACCTGCGGCAGAAACGGCCTCTTAATAAAATGCCATATCAAGCAAATGGATTAATTATGTCAGGTCTTTATGTGCAGCCATGAGTAAGTACTGTGCACAAATGTCACCTAGCAACAAGAATTTACCTCACAGTACATCGACGATTACAGGCCACATCTGAACAACTTTACGAACTCTGCGACCTTCTCTTAGGAAGCAATCTGCGTAATTTGCATTGATTTTTTTAGCATGTAGTTCGATTAACATTCCCTTATCCGTTTGTTTCATTCATAAGCAGAACTTAGTTTTAATTGGAATGTCAAAGAATCACACTTAGCTTAATTATGAATCAATGAAAATGTGAAATCGCTCAATGACAGCCTGTTCCCTAGACTGACATGTCTTTAAATGAAATGATTTGTTAATTTGGCTCTTTACGCTTCAGTGAAGAGGCTCTGAATATCAGTCTCAAATACTGCCTTATTTCTTTCCAGTCTGTTTGTCTGTGGCTACATTACTAGAGGGAGAAAGAGAGATTTCTTCAATAAATGTCAGCTCAAAGAGTGGGCGAGACATTTCTGCATCTTCCCCAAAAAATTTTTTAGGGCAGAGCATTGCAGATTATACATGGCACATTTTTATTTAATCTTTTTCTATGTCTAGAAATAGACGGAATTTCAGGCATCACAGGAGCTGATGGAGGATTGTGTGCATGTGTATTAGAATGTGAGAACATTCACATTTGACTACTTCCTTTTTCACCTGCTCGATTTATCCTCTTTTAGTTGTTGTTACCGCTTTCTACCCCATCCCCCCTTCATGTCTTCATGTCATGTTGCAGGTGTGTCTTTTCCTCCCTTCGTTATTAGTCACTGCTGTTACTGTTTGTTTTCTTATCTGGTGCTGTTTCTGAGCTATTTTTGTGTCTCTTTCCGTGGCGGTTTAGTCTTTTCATCTTCTTTTCTTTTGTTCTTCTTTTAAACTGTCGTTGTTGGACACTCAGGCTATACAAAGTCAGACTTATGCGCGCACACACACAGATATAATGATATAACTGCAAGAGATGCTTCATTCCCTGTAGCTCCTCATGTCTTTCCAGAATTAATGGCTGCTATTAGGTCCATATTGGAGATGATGTTTGGGAAATTGCTCTTCAGATGATTTGCTCCTCAATCATCTATGGCCTCATTCAAATGTACTCTGTTATACCCATATATGATCATTAGTTTAGGCATTACAGCAGAATCAGTGTAAAGAAATTATTGAATGAACGTATTTCCAGGGTGAATTAGGACCCAAAGCTTCCAGGTAATTATGATAATTAGGATTGATTTACTCTATAGCTGTTTGGCTTGTCATATTTGGATGATTACGTGACGTTGCCAAAAATGGTCAAAATCAGCAATAATAAAATTCTCATTCTGATTCTTTCCTTTTTGCCATTCGGGATGACTCATTTTTCACACTCTTCCTTCTAGTCCCATTCACTATGTAGTGAATGATTGACAGTTCTATGCATTACATGCATGACTGTGTAAAATGCCTCAGTTACTTTATGTTCTCTCATGTGTCTTGTGAGTTCCCTTTCAGTCGCTCACGTTCAACGTAGTCGACGTGTTGACTGATTGGGATCACGCCAGGGAGCAAGTCATCTTCGAGTACTATTGAAACGAGCCAATGGAATTGGCGTGCGTGATTTGCATCACACACTCCGCCCCCGCGGCGAGAGTATAAATACGGAAGTGGATGCACGCACTAGTTGCCTTTCAATTCGGAGCCGATCGTTTGATGTCTCTGAAGAGTGCTGTTGTTTACAACGAGCGAGTGTGTCATGGTTCTTCTGGAAGACTTTCTACAGCGCGAGTGCAGCGGTGATCGCGAGCTTTGAGCTCTCAACTGCTGTTTTAACAGCAACAAATTCTAAATGTTTGTGTGTGTTGATGGCTGGTTAGAGGGCGGAAAAGTGAGTGCTTCACTGTTTCAGTTCTCTGTTCAGTGTTGCTGCGGTCATTCCCCTGTGTGCAGTGGTGACGGCCCTATTTTCTGAAAGAGCAACACGGGTGCGTTTGCGAATTTTTCAAGATGTCATTCCACCTGTGCGTTTCTGGATGCGATTGTTCCCTTTTCCTCTCTGACGGTCACAATTGATGCATCACGTGTTTGAGCTGCATGTTTATATGTATATAAATATGTATGCATATGTGCTTATATGTTCGGCATGCTGGGGCAGCTTTTGTGGACGGCTCATGTTCTCATTGCGGGAATATGACTGTCGCGGCGTTGAGATCGAGACTCGCCTTCTTCCGCGAAGCGCGAGTCCCCATTACCATGCCCCACCCCCGGATGCCATGTGGGATGGGTGATCGGAGGATAGTGATGGATGTCTCGCCCGGTAACCATTCCCTGTGGGCTCCTCACTCCACCATCACACCGCAGCCGATGGGATTCCTGTTGAGCATGCTGGTCCCTCTGTAATGGACCGATCAGCTGTTTCAATGGGGATTCCCCCAGAGGATAAGATGTCGATAGCAGCATCGGAGGGTGAGCTGGCCTCTGGAGGTGACGACTCGGCTGTGTTATCTCCCTCTGGGAGTGTAACATTGCCCGAGCCAGATCCAGAAATGTCAGCTATGCTGAAACGGGCCGCCGAGGCTGCCGGGCTCGAGTGGAAACTCCACCGTGTCCCGTTCAGTCTCGGTTGGAGGATTAGTATCTCGGGGTGGGCCGCACTGGTTCTCAGCTTGCCGCCCCAGTGCTTTTCTTTTCCGAAATGCATTTAGATATTATCACGTGGTGAACGGCATCTTTCTCTGCCAGAAACTGCCTGAATAGCTTTTCCCCCTCACTATCCTTGATGGAGGAACGGTGAAGGGTTGCGAGGTGTCCCTCCATTGGGGCGGTCTGTCATGACACAGTCATCTGTCATCTGGCGGCTGGTGGCTTTTGGGGGGATCCTCGTCCCCCCATAAGGCCTGTGAATTCTCGTCCGTTCCGACGTGCAGAGTTTACAAAGCCTCTGGGCAAGCCGCTTCCTTTTGCGTGCCATGGTGCTGCTACTGATCTGTCAGGCCAGGGTACCCATGGCATGCACAAGGGTAGCCCAGATCGTGCGCTCATAGGTGAGCACCGCACCGCTCCACCCGCCGCCGGTGGCAGCTCCTCCGCCTGCTCGTCACCGTGGGCGTTCCCCGGCCGCCGCTCCTGCTGGGCCTCTGCAGCAGCCTCCACCCAGGCCTCAGCATGGAGCCGGCCGCAATAGAGACGCCCAGACCGCTCCAGGCGCTGCCAAGCCAGGTGGCAAGCGACATCGAAAGCATTCCGGAGCGGGCCTCCCAGGGATGCATGAGATGCTCTTGGAGTTGGCACGATCACTCCCTCCCCCCGGGTGAGGGCCGGGTGGAGTCTTTGTTTGTTTGTGTGTCTGTTCCACCTCTCTCAAAGAGAGAGAAAATTCATCTGTTCCTGGGTCCCAAGAGGGCCAATCTGGCGGGTGTGACCCTGTATAGCCTTACACCCCTCAGCTCCCCCTTGGTCGCCAGCAGGCAGCTTGGTGCGTTCGAGGACCCGATCATCCGCCTTCTCACGCGCCCCCTGCCGCTAGTGGAGACAGGTAAGTGTTGCACAGCACACTAACACCACTTTCTCTACTTTGCTGCCCCCCCTCAGGCTCGGCTATCCCACTCAAGTCAGCGATAATCATCACATTAGGTGTTGAGCAGACATGCTCCTGAAAATCCAGTGATATTAATCACACCTAGTGTTGAGCAGTGCTCCTGACTTGTGCATGCTTATCTTATCCTGCTGGCGAAGGATTTGATATAGCCAGTCCTCCAGCCCGTATGAAGGCCAGTTGTAAACTCGTTCTTCATGCTACTAGGTGGTGGGTCGTGACCATCTTGGCCCAAGATTGGTCTGCAGCTCCGACCTGAAAGACATGAGCTTCAGATCTCTACCTTCTGCGCCGCAGGCCATCCTGTGTGTTGCGTGTGAGGGTTGTAGTATAAGTACAGAGTCCTTCCCTTCAAAGGCTCCAGAGCCCGTTGGGTCTTCAGGTCAACTGGGAGAGAGTAATCTCGCCCATGGGTTGAGTATCTCTTTTTCAGTTTTGGAGATGGATTCGGTCCAACACGTCTCTCCAATAAGAGTGTGTTCAGCTGGTGTTGAAGTGAGAAAGGGTCCCACTGAAAGAACTTTCAGAGGCTCCTGGGGCATATGGTAGATGCAGCCATTGGCTTCCTCCATATGATGACCGCTTCAGCGCTAGCTTCACGATCGGGTCCCGAGGTGACCGTGGCAGAGCAGCTCACCCTGTGTGACTATAGTTCATCCCGGTCTGCTGCCAAACCCTCTTCAACTGAGGGGCCATGTACAAAGGGCATGTTTTAACGAGGGCCTGGGCGATCCTCGACTACAAGGGCATTCGTGCCGCGAGTTGTTAGACATTGCGACCGTTGCGCAAGCTTTCCTTGCATGTCACTACTCACCCGTCTCCTCCTTGGAGTCAGAAGCTTATGAGGATGCTTTTTTCCACCTTTCGCGCTCTACTCAATCGTGCCGCCAACGAGCCTCACGACAGTTCTAGCCAGGGCTAGTGGAGACTCCATCCCCTGGGTCCAGCTGGGTCATTACCATTCTGGGGTCGCTCAGTTGCCTCTCCGGTTTCGTCTTCCTGCCAGTGTTTCTGTCCGAGCGGACTACCCTTGGACAGACACTGGCTCTCAGCTGCCCCGGGGTCCGCAGAAATGCGTTTCCCCATTGAGCCTCATAAAAGCGACTGTGACTCATAGTCGCCTTGCGCCTGCTCAAGTCAGTGAATTCATCACACGTCATGTTGAGCACAAATCCTCCTGAAACTCAGTGAAGTTCATCGCACTCAGGTGTTGAGCAGCAATGCTCCTGTAGCTCAGTGAATTCATCACACTCAGGTGTAGAGCAGTAGTGCTCCTGAAGCTCAGTGAATCCTTTTCGCACTCAGTGTTGAGCAGAAATGCTCCTGTAGCTCAGTGAACTTATCACACTCAAGTGCTGAGCAGAAATGCTCCTGAAGCTCAGTGTTCTTCACATGTTGTGTTGAGCAGTGCTCCTGTCTTTTTGTGCCCGTCGCTTGCACCTACGGTCCCAAGTCAGGAGGGAGCAGGGACATCATAGTTGCCCCTTATTGGCCCAACCAGACCTGGTTCCCTTCGACAGCCTACCTGACTTCCCCTGAACACTTTTTCAGGGGCGGGGCACGATGGCACCCGCGTTCTACCCCTGGAGATTCTGGGCGGTCTTACGTCTGAACGCGGAGGTTCAGGTGGCTATCACAGGGACATGTGATAGTTACCATCACTTCTGCGAGCACCCCATGGAAATGGGTAGCGTGCTTACGCCTTTAGAAGTGGAACCTAGTCGTTGAGTGTGTCTTCTCTCCAGAGGAGATCCTGAAAGCTTTCAATCATTTCAGTGCTCTCTTTTCTGCAAGATGGGTTGGAGTAGGCTGTTTTCCTTCACCCTCAAAATGATTTTGCCTCGGTGTTTAAACGACGCTCATCGTGATACAGAAGTATGGAGAAGCACGTCCTGAACGTCAGGTTCCTGAGGAGCAAGGTAATGTAAATCCTTGCGTCCCTCTTTATCCTCTTGGCCCTTATCTCTGGTGCAACTGCACTGCAGAGACCGCCCCTGAGCCACTGCAGGCAGTGAGTTAAAAATTCTGTTATATCAGTTCTCCTGCTCGCATGGTCTCTACTAGAGGGTAGGGACTTGCTCGCTTTCGGTCAACGTATTGTGCCTTGAGTTCGGGCCGGCTAACTCTCACAAGCTGAGACCCCGGCTTTGTATTGTGCCCAAGGTTCCTACCTCTCCCGTATAAGGAGCAGTTGGTGAGCCTGCAAGCGCTGCCCCGGAGGAGGCAGATCCAGCCCTGGCTTTCTCTGTCCGTCCGCTTATAGCGGTTAGACGTCTACAGAATGCAAGCAATAGACCTCAGACCAGCTCTTATCTGTTAGGAATACAGCAGAGAGGGAAGGCTGTTTCCAAGCAAAGTTGGCCACTTAGTGCTTACTTTCATTTCGGTAAAAAATTCCGAGATGCAACATGTCCACTTAGGTGTTGAGCTCCTCTATGATGAGTGTAAAGTGCTCCGCCTGGGCGTTGACGATATGCTTTGCTAAACAGATTCTAGAGTTGGGGGATGGACGACACCTAGTTGAACCGCTGCTTCCCGTGGGCTCCCTTCTCATGAAGCCAGTTTCACCGTGAGCCCGGTTCAAGTGTCTGCTTCCTGCGCCATTCCCCTCCTATCGACTGGATACGTACGCCTTTCTACTCCAGTTTAGTTCCCTTAAATTTGAACCCTGTTGAGTTCCTCCACACCCCTCCAAAGTCGGACGTGTGGAACGTCTGGTGTTAGGCCTACCACATGTAAACAGTGTGGAACCTGTGTTAGGCTGGGTCCATATGTTGTGGTCCCTACGGCAACCCCATATGTGTATTCTTCCACGATACGGCTCCCTACGGCAAACCCGTGTCTTCCCTCGGCAGAGTCTCTCTGCCGTCACTGTCCTGTGAGTCTCCCCCGTCTTAGGCTGGAGCCACCCCAGTAACATTCCATTTCTTGTACTGCCGGTCATCCGCCCAGTTCATATGTGTATTCTCCACATTACCTCACTTCAGGTAGGATGTGGCTTCTACAGCGTCCCTTCCTTCCAATGTAAGGGAACGCTTTCCCAGTGGTCCTGTAGGAACAGCAGTGACTTCCCTGGCCTAAGCCCTGTCCTTCCCCGCCTTAAAAATTGCGGGGGCATCTTGAGGCTTTTGTCTAGGCACTGGAAGGTGGCAGCTTTAGTGGTGTTTTCAAAGGTTATCCCCATTCATTCGACGTCGACTACATCCGACGTTATCAACTGAAAGGAAACGTCCTGGTTGTGTATGCAACCCACCGTTCCCTGAAGGAGGGAACGGAGGACGTACTCTCCTTGCCACTACCGCTGGACCACCGCTGACTCTGGGTTACGCTGGGCTCCTCAGCGAAAAAGCAACTAGTGCGTGCATCCACTTCTGTATTTAGACCCGCGCCGCGGGGGCGGAGTGTGTGACGCGAATCACGCACACCAATTACATGGGCTCGTTCAATAGTACTCGAAGATGATAGGCTCCCTGGCATGATCACCATTCAGTCGACGTCGACTACGTCCTCCATTCCCTCCTTCAGGGAATGGTGGGTTGCATACGCAACCAGGACGTTCAATTACCCAAATTTAATTACCCAAATTTTAGTTTTGGTTTCAGTTTTCGACTAAATGAAAACATTAGTTTCAGTGCATTATTAGTTTACATATTGTCGGTTTGGATTTAGAAAAAAAATTAGATTTGTGTATAGTTTGAACAAAGCCTATGAAATCTGAACATTTATTAATCTCTTTGATTCCTGCTGTTGGTTCAGCTTCATTTGCTGTTAGTTGCTGCTGAATATGTAGATTTAACATTTAAATTTAGTTTTATGATTTAGATCTACAGTATATTTAACAGTAATATTTAATATTTTAATTTCTGTAAAGGTGGAAAGCACCCCATAGCTCAGTGGTTGCCAGATTTTTTAGAGTCGTACCCCCTGAGGCATTTAACATCCTTCTGCGTACCCCCTCTCTTCCACTTGACTGTAGTCATACCTTTTACATTAAGGGACAATATTTGCCCCCTTAAATTGATTTTCCAGTGCATTTTTTACCTTTATAAATACCTTTATAAAATGAATAATGTTTTAAATAAAAATTGTTTAATAGAGAAATCTAAAAATGATGATAAAAACGAATTGATACTTTCAAATATTAAACTAAAACCTCCTTTAGGTAGCCATTGAGTCATTCATTAGTCATCAATTCGTTCAGTAATTAAGCAAGTGGCTGTATTTATGAATGGGTCATTGAATTATTGACTCTCCCGATTCATTAAAAGCCGCAGATTTGTTCACGAAACACCGCTGGGTTTTTAAGTTCTGCTGTGGCTTTCATTGGAACTATTGGATTTGCGAAACGTGGATTTGTGTTATCACGTTATCATTTTGTGTCAGTGTGTTGAATTTTGGGGTAAACTCATACCCTATATATTGTATTGACAACTCATCAATTCAATATTTACCATCTTATGTGGTAAAAACATCACATGTTTTTAAATAAAAATTGACAACAAAATATACAAGTTTTAGGGCTGGACGATATGAGGATATATATAACATTGCTATAAGTGATCGCCCGGATTTAGACCTATATTGTATATAAAGCATTCACAAGCAAATTTGCTTTATGTATTTCCCTGGCATCGAAATCAGGCACATATAAATGTCAGGAAACACGATTCCTGGCTGCATGTCAATATCCATGGATCACTGGATCTTTGGTAAGTTGTAAGGAACACTATATTGACTCCAACCTTTAACCTTTAACCTTTTGTTTGTTGAGCTGTTGTATAAAATCGATGTCACATTTGCAATTGTGTGGATAATCAGGGCAAATTGCATTCTTGCTCGTATAATATATGATCAGCATTAAAAACAAAACAAGAACGTACACAGTGTTTTTTGTCTCGAAGAGAGTTTGAGTCTTAAATTGATCCGTATATATGCACAGTCTGTGTCTATATTTGTTCTTTATGCTAGTAAGTGCTCAATCCCCACTTTTACAAAGGTAGCCTACATTGTCGAGAATGGCAGTAATGTAGCAGTGTGATTTGCTAAGTGATTTGCAGGCTCTTCTTATGCATGTCAGTTTTGACCATAAAAGATGAGGTAATTATTTGACCCTTTATGGCATTTTGCCTGTTAGAAATATATACTCGGTTTGTGTTCTCACTTGTAATTCGATTCACTTGGTTCAACAACAAAAAAAATGTAGTCCTGATCCCATCACCGAACCAAAAGATACCATACCTAAAGTCATAGGGATACATTCACAACCTGATTGGTCGGCTTTTATTACGTATATTTCGCGATGGAACTTACGAACATCCAAAACACTGCTGTGTGTTTGACAAGCTGAGAACTCGTGAAGAGCTTATAAAGTGTAAAGGAGTCAAAACAGAGGCAGGAATCCCTCCTTCACACTCACACAAAGGATCTGCTGTGAGGACACGCGATTCCGATGCCTGTAAAACCAACATCACGACTATGACGGCGTGAGCAGTCTGTTCTTTTTAGGGTTGCATCTTGTGATATCATGTCCCGTTTTTGGTTCGTTTACATGCCTTTGGTCCATGTTGCGTTCATATTTCATTCAAACCACACCAGAGTTCACTTGGAAGCGGACCGAGACCCATCTATTCAGCCGTTTGGTGCACACCAGGGTTCAGAAGGCAGCGTTCACATTAAGTCAAATGAACCGCATTAACAGAGCAATCGCACCAGGGTTCGTTTTAATCAAACCGAACATGCCAAGTGTGAACACACCCTTAATGTTATTTTACGGTGAGGTAGAATTAATTGTAGGGTACGGCAAAACTCAACATTTTGTTTGCATACTCTGTCACCTCACGTACCCCAGTTTGGGAACCACTGCTATAGATGGTGGTGAGAATTGTCTCGGAAGTGAAATCATTCAGCAAAGATAAATCCAACCTTTCAAAAACAGGTTCTAAAAATCTGCCTTAACAAATATGTATTTGTGTGAAAATAAGAGCGCCTTAGGATGCGTAGCAACATGCAGGAGCTTTCGACACGAGTGCCAGAGTACAACTTGACGTGACATTTTTGATTACTGCAAGTGGATTCACCCAAGTGTTTGTTCTACCAGGAAATTATGATAACAATAGTCACTGCACCAGCCCGTCCATATCATCTGCACTTCAATTTGAGTAACCATGGAAACTTAGTGTCAGGTACCGCATGATGATTTAGGTCTCAAAAAAGTGAAAACACCCAGCCTAGTCTAACTGACCCTGGGAAAAAATGAGAAAATGTTCACTGTTCACTGAGACTGCAGTGTTAGTGCCAGGATTTACCAAGGAAACTTTGTTTTTATTTATTTACTTATTTATTTTGCAACATCAGAGGAAAAGTTTCCTGAAGCATAAGCCACAAGATCTGTAGAAGTTACATAATTTGAAGAAATCTGCATGGCGCCACCTGTTCAAACCTGTTTTAGTCCCAAAACCAACCAGGTGGCAAGTGCTTCATCTGCGAGAAACATCCGCAATGTATGCTGTATGCTAATGTGGAGAGGGTGTTGTGTTGATTGAATGGCTGGAGAATCTATCTAATGTGCTTTACTTTCTGTGAATGCAGCTCATATAGGCTGTTCATACTGAAAAAAATTTGTGTGCATTTTCTCAAAAGAGAACGACTACATTTTAATGTGTATATCTGCTAAAGGTTACTTTTGTTTGTATAATAAAAATAATACATCATACATAATGCAATTATTAATGATTAATACAAATACATATACTAAGAGTTTCTAGAAGTGCCAATAAGTGTAGCCAACATGCATTGGAGAAAAAACATTTATTTCACAATGAAAATTTCCCCCCACTTTCATTTGTTTTACTTCAATGAAAGGTTAGAATTTTGTGATTTTTTTTAATGAAAGATCAAAAGGATAAACAATGCAGATTTATTTTCACAGCCACCTTTACTCATATTTACCAAGGGTGCCCATATTAGTGGAGGACACTGAATGAAATACATTTATGCAAATATATATAATATAGAATATTTATTTTAAAAATAGTATCCGGAAATATTATTTTAAATGTTGACATTATCTTTTATATTTACTATAGAGTAATATAAAAATGGTATAGTAGTATAAAATTCATCTTATGTATAACATCTTTTGATTTCTGATCATTTGTGAAAGCAGAATGAAATAGTAATATATACAAACAATCTGTAAATATGTTTAAAAATTTTTATTTTTTATTGAATACTTATTTAAAATGTAACATTTATTGATAGTAATCATATAATAATAATAATAATAATATTTATTTAACTTATTCAACACTAGTTTTTAATAGGCATAAAAATACATTTAGTAAAAAATAAAAACTCAAAATTTGAATGGACCCCCAAGCTCTGAAAACCTCTGCATTAGCAAATAGATTACCTCACATCCAGGGTAAATGGTTTAATCCCCTTTTAAATGAAAAGGCAAAATTTAATATATATTATGGTTAATAACAAAGTAAGACATTGTTAAATTCAAATCGTTATGCCTTGGTTACACATTTTGAGAACTTCAGTACATATCTGTGTGTTTTTATGTTTGTGAATTGTGATGATGATTTGTTCTGTTGTATTGTGTGCTGTCAGGTAACCAGCCGTCCCCGCTGGCGTCAGTGGAGAGTTATAACCAGCTGAAGAGGAGATGGGAACCCGTGGCCCCGTTACCCAGCCCTCGCTGCTCCTGTGCCTCCATTCAGACCCCCAACATGCTGTTCCTCATCGGAGGGGTGTCGCAGGGTCCCAGCAATGCTGTGGAAGTCCTCTGTTTGAAAGAGACCGTCTGACACACACACATGCACACACAATAGTGGACAACTATAACAAATCCTCACATGCTGTACTTTTTCAGAATGTAGGCTCTGCAAACCCACACACACATACTGACGTCAAGTTGACGTGTGTGTCTCTGACAAATTCACAGACTTTCCCCTCAGAGGACGCATCAGCTTTATACTTTGAATAGTGGAGACAATCTACTGGGGCTTGGACAGTGTTCCACACCTCTGGACAGAAGAGTTTTGGACTGGAAATCTAAGACAAGCAAAAAATGCAAAAATATATAATTATAGAATATACAGAATAACACAATATACATATATATATATATATATATATATATATATATATATATGAGAGGGAGAGAGGGAGAGAGGGAGAGAGGGAGAGAGGGAGGGAGAGAGAGAGAGAGAGAGAGAGAGAGAGAGAGAGAGAGAGAGAGAGAGAGAGAGAGAGAGAGAGAGAGAGAGAGAGAGAGAGAGAGAGAGAGAGAGAGAGAGAGGTACAGACCTACACAGACAGGCACACACAACACTCCAGGCACCTTTGAACTGTACTGCATTTTTCAGTATAAAAGCAGGGTAATTTTCTGGCAAACTAAAGAGGAACTTAGGGCCATATCCACCACGCTGCCACAGCACCCGTCTGAGGTAGCATGTTTAGCACTTTTTGTACTATTGACAAACAGAATCTTCTGCACAAGACTTCAGAAGTGGGAGGCGGATGCTTGTACCTGTGTTTTTGTACCTTCACAGCCATGAACATGTGAAATAGAGCATTGTTATGAGTGGAAAGAGCAACTCATAAAATGGCAATTACTGATGCCTCACTGTAGCATGAGACGGGAGATGGATGAGAATGTGGTTAATTTTGCCGGCTAATTAAAGGGATGTTCTGAGTTCAAAACAGGTTAAGCTTGAGAGTATCTGTGACATACTGTCAATTGGCACTGACAATAACTTTCATATGTCCATAAAAACAAGCTCGTAAAAACAGTTCGTAAAAACAAGCAAAATAGGTGGTTACAATAATGTTCTTATTTTTGTATCATGTTTTTTATTAAAGTGGAATATTAATTATTCTGTAGAAAAAAATATTGGGGTGGTTAAGAAGTTATTTTGAAAGGAGTCTCTTATGCTTATCAATGTGCATTTAATTGATGAAACGTTAACATTGATGAACAGTAACATTATAAAATATTATAATTTTAACATTTTGTAAATTATTTAACGATTTGTTCCTATGACAAAGCTGATTTTTCTACATCTCTGCATCGTTACTATCGTCTTCAGTGTCACATGATCCTTCAGAAATCATTCTAATATGATGATTTGCTGCTCAAAATTTTTTTCTTATTATTATTATCAATGTTGAAAACAGTTGTGCTGCCATATATTTTTGTGGAAACCATGATACATTTTTTCCAGGACTCTTTGATGAATAGAAAGTTCAAAAGAACAGCATTTATTTAGAATAGAAATCTTATGTAACAACAAAAATGTCTTTACTGTCAAATGATGTAGAAACCTTGACATAGTTTTAGAATGTCGTGTATAAATTTACAGTAGGGATAGTACATCATCCAAACACTAAAAACACACATATTAGTATGGGTATGTCTGAACACCAGCCATGCCAGAATTTGAAAAGTTCAATAAAATCTTTTTTAGACTTGTGTTAGCATAAAAAAGTTCCATTTTTATGATAACAATGTAGAAACTGTCTTTTAATCGTGATCCTAGGGTAATGGATCAACAGAATGCCCAACAGACTGATCACTGTAAGTGCATTACTGTAAACATGTATCACATTTGTTTGTACTAGCTGATACACTTATATTCTTGGCTAAGTAAACTTGTTTTGAACCCAGAACATTCCTTTAATACCAGAAAGAGGGAAAGTCTGATAGTGTTCCTTTTTCTGGACACTAAATTATTCAAGACTAAATATTATTCGACACTGGAAATGTGTTTGCCGATCAAGTTCACATGCAGTGATATTCATATTTAATTGGAAGCTGTGTTCCTTCAGGGTGTGAGCTAATTAAAAAATTTAGTTGAAATTCAAGGCTCATATGATCGGTTTCTGAGTGACCACCAATTTACAGGACATGAGATGATTGCTCTTAGGGGACGTGGAGGAAGACAGAGGGCTCACTTTCTGTAATTTATGATGAGATAAAACCCTTGACGTAGACCTCATTTGCCTCATTTTTTTTTTTGGTTCACCGGTGCCCTGTGAGGGTCTTGCATTGACCCCACTGATGATTTGACAAGGGTATCGGGTCACTGAGCTCATTTAGCATGCCGAAAACAGAAAATATGCGTGTCAGGAATTCACAATGCTTTGCGACAGGTTTGGATGCACTGCATTCATGTGGATCTTCACTATGAGAGGTCAGTATGGGTTTGATTTATCTGGTCTACGTGTGCTTGTATAAATATGTGCACCCACGAACCGATTATCATCACGTTCTGTCTCAGATGGTTTGCTGACCTGTTGTTATTGGGCGATATGTTGCCTGAGGGCACAGTAAGACGTTCATACATATTCATACTGACCGTTGTTTGAGTGTAAATGGCTGTTTGTGTGTTTTAGTTGGGATAGTGAGAATTGAATGTCAAAAATCCCTCTTAGAAATATCAGGATCAAAAGAACAACACATACAATCCACATACTTGTTTCAGATTAACGGCTCCCCAATAATTGTGATGATGTGCTGGCTGACAGCGGTCTTGTGCATCATGTCACAGTGGAAACAGACAGATAGATGGATATTTCAGCCTGTATGAAGCCATCACAGTCGTCCTGCTCACAGACAACAGAGGACTGGAAGATGTGTGAAAACGTCAGAAGATTTTTATTTTATTTTAGTTTGGCCTCATTAATCTGCTGCTGGCTAGCTCAGATGGCGAGTTCATTTTCACTTTGCTTTATATGCGGTTAAATGTCACAGAGGTTCAAATCTGAAACACCCTCCAGCACTGCAACAGACAACAATGTGTGAATAGATGATCTGAGGGAAAGAGATAATGCCGAGAGAAATATACCTCTATTTTTCTTGTCTACGAATTCTGCAACAAGACACATGACACATATTTTTCACTTTCACTCGAGTCTCATTTCTGCTGCCTCTACGAAATGGAAACACCTTTACTCTTGAAAAAATTTCTCAAGATGTTAAACAGGCTGTTTTCTGAATTTATTTGACCACTAGCTGAGAGTTGGTGGATGAGGGGCATCATATTTTCATATCTAGAGGTGCGAAATGTTTTACTCGAGTTTATTTCTGAGGTGTCATTTCAGTTCTGACCTCTCCACAGTGCTTTAAATTACTTTAGGGAATTCAAATCATTGGACTCTGGGCTTTTTTTTATTATACAAACATGTTCAAATGCATTTCGTCTTTTACCCTTATTTGTATGTAAATCACTTTGGAGTAAACGCTGTGTATGATCACCTAAACTCTAAGTAGCAGTTGTTTTGCGGTGATTTTTCATGTTTCTCCATGTGCTGAATATTATTCTCTGTGGTGAATTGTTAAAATAATGCAGTTTCTTCAGTGTTTCGTGGGTTTGTTTTGTTGATTTGTGAGGTGACAGGTTGTCATGTTGACTTGTAATCTGAGGAGCTGTAGAGATGGTCTGTTGTTTCAATATTGTTGTGCCGTCATATAGTGGTGTACTAGTGGTAGCTGATGGCCTCTGACAGTCTTCAATATGCAGTGCATTTCAGCTTCTGACTCATAATCTCCATAAAAAAATCAATCAAAATCCACATTATTTCACTGCATAATTGCTAATCTAGACTGATAAGTCTTGGTTTTAGCCCTGAGCAGAAAATACAATTTTAGGTTGTTTTTCCACATCTGAAATATTGCCATGAAGGATTGTTTCACACTGAGGTAGATGAGCAGAGACACACGCTCGGCCCAGGGGAACTCACAATGTCCCATGAGATTACACTGCACTCATCCACACAGTGAAAGCTGTTTTACCCTCTAGCATACTGTTGTCGACCACACACTGATTCAACCTCTGTTGTTACACTTTGAAAAACAGATAACTGTTATCCACGTTTATTCTGTGAAGAACTATCAGGACAGTAGAATTGATGTTGTATGAGCACTGTAGGCATGAACCTGTGTGAGTTTGGACAACATTTATTCATAACTAGACTATTGATGGCTGTTGATTGAAGCTTTATATAAAACTGCTAATATTTGAAACAAATCTCATTTACCTGTCTTAGTGGGATAGTTCACCTAAAATGACAATTTTCACCCTCACATCATTCTAAACCTGGATGGCTTACTTTATTCTGTGGAACCCAGAAGACGGCATTTTTAAAAATATATACATTGAAAGTCATTGTGGTCCAAAACTTAAATTGTTTTAAAACTCAAAAGTGATTTTTTTTCCCAAATATATTAATTTCGTGTTCCACAGAAGAAAGTTCCACAGATTTGAAACGACATAAGGTTTAGTAAATGATGACTTAAATTAAAATTTTTGGGTGAACTATTTCGTTAAAGGTGCTGTACTCGAAGTGCTAGTGTTCCAGTATTTTGCTATTTTAAACCACACAATCTCTGTTGCAACTTCTCCACCATGCAAAGCCACGAATGTTCAATTCAATGATTGACGGAGTCTAATTGGCTCAAATAGAGCGGGCTACCTCCTGATTTTTATTTTTATTTTATTTTTTTGTGATTGTGATTTCTCAGGACACCTAGACCTATTTCAGTGATATCTGTCAAATTATAGTTACATTTTCAAGTGTGGTATTCCCAGAATTGCTTACAGCACCTTTAATGTTGTCATCAGAATGAAGAATAGTTTGAAAGCAATATATAAAATGCACAGATTATCAGTGAAATCTCTTGACACCGGTTAAAGCCCCCATTGTATGTTAGCAGACATTTGAGCTGCATATCACACAGAGAACTTCACTTGAAACTTAATAGATGGGTTGACATGGTTTGGATTTAAATCTGAATTGTGTTGAACCATGTTTACACACAATTGCGAGTCCAGTTCAGTAGTTCAGTGCCTATATATGTGAGGTAGTGCCTCTACTGCGATTTCTGTAATAAACTCTTTGAACATACGTGATCCTGTGTGGTTCACTGTTTCTTCCTTGACATTAAGGTGTTGTTCACTCACACATATTCTAGCATTTAAAGGGCTGGGCATTCTGCCCCTTTTTACGATATGTAAAATAAGTCTCTGATGTCCCCAGAGTGTGTATTTGAAGTTTTAGCACAAAATTTCCCACAGATAATTTTTTATTGCATGTTTAAATTGCCACTTTTTGAGGATGAGCAAAAACCCTTTCAAGAAGAGGGCATTGCTTCAACTGCTCATGCAACAAACAAATAGGACAATCTCATGCACTGAAATGTCAATGGTGTTCAGTTCATACCGGAGTCGGACAATAATGCCTACAGAGCCAGAGAATAAATGCTGCATGGAGATAGAACAAGTATAGTTTAGTTTGATTAAGGTTATAACTTATGTTGTCACTTTGCTTTTATCCACTACAAGGCTGTTCAGTGTTGTAGCAGACCCTGTCTAAATGATGGCCAGAGTTTTATGAAGTTTAATGTACATCACACAAAAGATGAAACAGAAAATCACTATAAGAGCTGAATAAAACAGTACAAGTGCGTATCAATGTCTTATCCACAAACTCTCTCTCTCCCTTTCATTATCATCAACATACACAGCAACGTACTCGTTACAACCAACAGTAAACAAATAAATACAGACTTTTCAGGGGGTGCTTAATAAACTGGTAAACTTTATATCCGCAAAACAGCATTTCGAGATTAAAGTTGAAATATTTTGACAATAAATTCAACTTGTGAAGTTGAACTGCCTCGGACATGGATAAAAAAATAGTAGCTTTTTACTTTTATCTGTGCTTTCAACAAAAGGAAATTCTACAGGTGCTAATCTAACAACATGGCAATACCATTCGTTTTTGGACATTACAAAATACTGCGCCGGAATATACTTTACAGGCGAAAACACTTTTCAGATGGAGTTATCCAGCTTTATATCTGAGGAAATCGTGGGATCCGGCCAAATGATTGGATACAGAATGGTGCATTTAAAATGTATCCAGAAAGTATTTATGGAGAAGAGGGAGACGGTAGCCTACGGTTACTGTTAAGTGTTCTCGGCCCATGGCGTTGCCTAACGACGAGCACGAAGACACGTAGGCTTCGAGTCAACGTGCCACATTAAGTTTGGACCAGGATTGTGGTAGGCTACCTATACTCCAGCAGAGTCTTCTTGGTCGTCCTAAAACAAATGCCATGTTGTTAGATTAGCACCTGTAGATTTTCCTTTTGTTAGAAGCCCAGATAAAAGTAAAAAGCTAGCCTACTATTATATTTAGGAAGAAGATGGAAGAAAGATAATCTCCACATTTCACTACAGTTATTTAAAGATAGTTTACTGGCTTATCAGAGAGCCGCCAAATCGGCTAAGGCAACTTATTTTTCAAATTTAATTTTACATAATCACTCAGGACCTAAAGTCCTGTTTTCTGTTATTAATTCTGTTGTTAACCCTCCAGTCAATACTCTGTCTGTTGCCTCTCCTGCTCTTTCTGAAAGCTTCTTGAGGTTTTTTAAGTATAAAGCAGTTAATTTAGAACCGGTAACTCATACTCCCTCTATTGAGCTTTCTATTGAGCATCCACAGTTGTCTATATCATGGGATGTCTTTGAACCTGTCTCCCTTCTGACACTCAGTGACACTATTGCCAAGATGAAACCTTCTTTTTCTTCATATGATGTTATTCACCCTAGGTATTTAAAGCAAATAGTTGACTCAGTTGGACCAGGTCTAATGTCGTTTTTAAATAAGTGTCTTTTAACTGGGGTGGTTCCTGCTTATCTGAAAGTGGCAACTGTCATACCTCTCCTAAAGAAGCCTTCACTTGATCTGTCTATTTAAAAAAATTATCGTCCTATCTCTGTTTTGCCTTTTATCTCCAAGGTTTTGGAAAAGATTGTGTTTTTTCAACTACAATCTTTCCTTGCTGCAAATACTCTGTTTGAACATTTTCAATCCGGTTTTAAAACTGCCCACAGCACTGAAACAGCCCTTCTGAGAGTGTTAAATGACATTTATTTGGCAACTGATACGGGTAGCTTTGTGGTCCTCGTTCTTTTAGATCTATCATCTGCTTTTGACACCGTTAACCATTCGGTTTTAATTAATAGACTGAAATCTTGGGTGGGTCTTTCTGGTACAGTCCTAAAATGGTTCCAGTCATTTTTATCTGACAGGAAATTTGTGGTTAGGACAGGAGAATTTTTATCTTCTGCTGCTCCTCTCCCCTTTGGCCTTCTTCAAGGCTCGATTTTGCACCCCTCTCTATTTTCATTATATATGCTGCCTCTGGGATCTATTTTTAGAAAACATGGGGTGGCGTATCACTTTTACGCCGATGATACCCAAATCTATTTGCCTTTCAGGAAAAATGATCGACTGGCCATGACTGCTCTTTCTTCTTGTCTAGATGAGGTTAAATCCTGGTTATCGCTAAATTTTTTATCCTTAAATAAGGAGAAAACTGAAGTAATTGTTTTTGGCCCTTCTGAAAATACGAAAACACTTAACCTGGATTTGGGGTCACTATCGACTTTCACTATCGAGGCACGGATTCTGGGTGTTATCCTGGATGACTCTTTAAAATTTGATAAACAAATTTCTTCAGTAGTTGGGTCCAGTTTTCATCAGCTCCGTCTACTTGCAAAAATCAAACATTTCCTTACTGATAAGACTTTGGAGATGGCAGTGCATGCTTTTATTACGTTACGTCTTGACTATTGCAATTCGTTATACTGCGGCATTTCTAAGGCCCAAATTGCCTGTCTCCAGTTAGTTCAAAATGCTGCCTCAAGATATCTGTTGAAAAAGAAGAAAAGGGATCACGCCACTCCACTGTTAAAGGCCCTTCATTGGTTGCCAGTGCAATTTAGAATACATTTTAAAATTTTACTATTTGTTTTTAAATCACTGCACTTTCAGTCACCTGGTTACCTATCTGACCTGCTGCATCAGTATATCCCCTCAAGAAGCTTATGATCTGGAGAACAGAATCTTATTTTAATTCCACATTCGAGACTTAAACGCAGAGGTGACCGTGCCTTTTCGACTTTATATTACTATAAAATATTTCGACTTTATTCTCGAAGTATTTCGACTTTATTCTCGAAATATTTCGACTTTATTCTCAATTAACATTTACTAAAATCATTGAACTGTTACTAACTGTTGAGGTGAGGTAACTTTTCTATTTTAGTGTGTTAAAACAAAAAAAAACTTCTCCCTACTAAATACATTTTAGAACTATGATAGATAGAGATAATATAAAATGTAAGGATTTCAGTTGATATAGATAGGATCAGCTATATTTTGATATGAAATTTAAAAGTCTCTGATGAATGATGCTATGTGGCTAACATAATTTCCATTGGGGTTGGTTGATACACTGATTTGGGGGTTGGTTGGCACATGTGTCATTGTAGCCAATTGGCTATAAATGTATTAATTTGTGCGTTTTACATATATTAACCTGTTCAATTTCTCATTAATGCAATTATCTAATCAACCAATCACATGGCAGTTGATTCAATGCATTTAGGGGTGTGGGCCTGGTCAAGACAATCTCCTGAACTCCAAATGTCAGAATGGGGAAGAAAGGGGATCTAAGCAATTTTGACCGTGTCATGGTTGTTGGTGCCAGACACGCCGATCTGAGTATTTCACAATCTGCTCAGTTACTGGGATTTTCATGCACAACCATTTCTAAGGTTTACAAAGAATGGTGTGAAAAGGGAAAAACATCCAGTATGCGGCAGTCCTGTGGGCGAAAATACCTTGTTGATGCTAGAGGTCAGAGGAGAATGGGCCGACTGATTCAAGCTGATATAAGAGAAACTTTGACTGAAATAACCACTCGTTACAACCGAGGTATGCAGCAAAGCATTTGTGAAGCTACAACACGCAAAACCTTGAGGCGGATGGGCTAGAACAGCAGAAGACCCCACCGGGTACCACTCATCTCCACTACAAATAGGAAAAAGAGGCTAAGAGGCTACAATTTGCAAGAGCTCACCAAAATTGGACAGTTGAAGACTGGAAAAATGTTGCCTTGTCTGATGACTCTCAATTTCTGTTGAGACATTCAGATGGTAGAGTCAGAATTTGGCTTAAACAGAATGAGAACATGGATCCATCATGCCTTGTTACCACTGCGCAGGCTGGTGGTGATGGTGTAATGGTGTGGGTGATGTTTTCTTGGCACACTTTAGGCCCCTTAGTGCCAATTGGGCATCGTTTAAATGCCACGGCCTACCTGAGCATTGTTTCTGACCATGTCCATCCCTTTACGGCCACCATGTACCCATCCTCTGATGGCTACTTCCAGCAGGATAATGCACCATGTCACAAAGCTCGAATCATTTCAAATTGTTTTCTTGAACATGACAATGAGTTCACTGTACTAAAATGGCCCCCACAGTCACCAGATCTCAACCCAATAGAGCATCTTTGGGATGTGGTGGAACGGGAGCTTCGTGCCCTGGATGTGCATCACACAAATCTCCATCAACTGCAAGATGCTATCCTATCAATATGGGCCAACATTTCTTAAGAATGCTTTCAGCACCTTGTTGAATCAATGCCACGTAGAATTAAGGCAGTGCTGAAGGCGAAAGGGGGTCAAACACAGTATTAGTATGGTGTTCCTAATAATCCTTTAGGTGAGTGTATATAGACTTCATATTATAATATTACTATTATATGTTTGTGGCGAGGGGGGCGTGGTTCAGCGAAGTCTGTAGTGCGAGAGGAACGACGGAGCCGAGCGGTGAGTAAGTAGGTCAAGTGCAAAATGACGAACACCTGTCTCTGATTGCAGTAATTGGCGTGGGGAGATCGCATAAAAGCTGGCTGCTGCAAGAGAGCGCGAGAGAGAAGGACTGGGTACTCGTGCACGAGACGTGAGCTGGACGCTGAAGAGTGATATTTGATATTGGAAAGAGTGATATTTGATATAGTGGAAAGAGTGATATTTTGAACGTGAACGTGATTTATGTTAGAGCGCGCACAGCGCATTTCTTCTGTTTCTTACCTAAATAAAAGTGTACGAGTCCCAGTCGCGCCGACCCCTGACTTCTTCCATCACACCAACACTGAACCTTTACTACACTGGTGCCGAAACCCGGGATGGAAGAAGAGGCCGCCGCCACACAGCCCCCGTCCCCACTTGCGGACATCATCCACGCGCTCGCGGGACTCCACCAGCAACAACACCGGGCCCTGCTGGCCATGGAGGAGCACCAGGAGCGTCGGTTCGAGACACTCCTCCGGGCCCAGCAGGAGGACCGTGAGCAGTTCCGGAGCTGGATGGACCAGGAGGTTCGGGCCACACCATCATCGCCAGCTCCAGCCTCGGCCCAGCCCATGCACCTCCACAAAATGGGTCCAGGAGACGATCCCGAAGCCTTCCTCGAGCTGTTCGAGAGGTCGGCCAAGGCCTGGGGCTGGCCGTCCACGGACTGGCCGATGCGGCTGATCCCGCTGCTGGCCGGAGAAGCCCAGATCGCCGCACAACAGCTGCCAGTCCAGAACCTCCTGGTCTATGAAGACCTCAAGCGCGCCATTCTGCAGCGGGTTGGCCGGACCCCGGAGCAGAGCAGACAGCGGTTCCGGTCACTGGAGCTCGGGGAATCCGGCCGACCCTTCGCCTTTGCGCAGCAGCTCCGGGACGCGTGCCGCAAGTGGTTGATGGCCGACGGACGCGACGTCGAGGGAATTATAGACCACGTGGTACTGGAGCAATTCGTCGCGCGGCTCCCCCGGAAGACCGCGCAGTGGGTCCAGTGCCACCGCCCGACGTCGCTGAACCAGGCCATCCAGTTGGCGGAGGACCAGATGGTGGCGTGCCCAGGGGTCGGCGAACCCCTTCCAGTAGCTTCTCTCTCTCTCTCTCTCTCTCTCTTCTCGCCCTGTCCCTCTACCCAGGTCCCGTGGAGGATTCCTGCCCAGGCCAGCGCCCCGCTGGAGGACCGGACCTACGGCTGAGCCTGTTCCCGCACCCAGAACGCCGTCCAGGGGAACAGCCTCCGCCACTGCGCCTCCTGCACCCCCGCTCTCCCCACGCCAATCGCTTGACCCACTTCCCGCCATTGGGGCGGCGGGAAGGACTGGGCCGGCCTGTTGGCGTTGCGGGGACCCTGGACATTTTATCGATCGGTGCCCCGTAATGGAGGTGGGGACACTGGTCAAGCTGGGTTGTACCAAATACCAGTGAGTATTAAGGGGGGTACCTATCAGGCTTTGGTGGATTCAGGCTGTAACCAAACCTCCATCCATCAAAATCTGATACAACCAGAGGCATTGGATAAGAGCCGCACGGTTAGGGTTCGGTGTGTGCACGGGGAGGTGATGGATTACCCTTTAATGCCAGTCATTATCCAATTTCGGGGCCAAAAGCATAGTGTGGAGGTGGCCGTTAGCCAACACCTCCGGCACCCGTTAATTTTGGGGACCAATTGGCCGGGGTTTAAAACACTATTGGGTTATTTGTGTGCGGGTGCTTCTGGGACAAAAAGGAAGCAGGAGAGGGGAGCGGTCGCTCAGGTTGGAGAGGCTGTGCCGGGGCCCTCGGTATCTGTCCCAGAGGTTCGGAACCCGGTTGAAAGAAGGATTCTTTCAGAGCGTGATGACTTTCCTCTGGAACAGTCCCGAGATGAGACGCTTAAAAATGCGTTTGACCAGGTCCGTACGATCGACGGGCAGCCCCTCCACCCCGACCGACCGCCCTCACATCCTTATTTTGCTATCATAAAAGATAAGTTGTATCGGGTGACCCAAGACACCCAGTCAAAGCAAGATACAACTCAGTTATTAGTTCCAAAGAGCCGTCGGGAAATGCTTTTCCAGGCGGCTCACTGTAATCCGATGGCTGGTCATTTAGGGCAGGCAGCTACACTAAATCGTTTAATGACCCGATTTTTCTGGTCGGGCATTCACGAGAACGTGCGCAAGTGGTGCGCGTCTTGTCGTGAATGTCAGTTGGTGAATCCACCGGCCAACCCAAAAGCACCTTTGTGCCCTCTTCCCTTAATGGAGGTCCCCTTCGAAAGAATTGGAATGGACCTCATCGGGCCATTAGAACGATCTGCACGGGGGCATCGCTTTGCATTAGTCCTGGTGGATTATGCAACGCGATACCCAGAAGCAGTGCCGCTTCGCAATATTTCCGCTAAAAGCGTGGCGAGCGCACTGTTTCAATTAATCTCACGGGTAGGAATCCCGAAAGAGATTCTCACCGATCAAGGCACGGCGTTTATGTCACGCACTATTCGCGAACTGTACGAATTATTGGGCATTAAATCGATTCGCACCAGCGTCTATCACCCACAAACAGACGGCTTGGTGGAACGTTTTAACCGCGCGTTAAAATCCATGATTCGTAAGTTCGTACGGGAAGACGCCAAAAATTGGGATAAGTGGCTAGAACCCCTCTTGTTCGCTGTACGCGAGGTCCCCCAAGCCTCCACGGGGTTTTCTCCCTTCGAGCTTCTCTATGGGCGTCAGCCCCGCGGGGTGCTGGACGTGCTTAGAGAAGCTTGGGAGGACGGACCTTCGAATAGCAAAAACGAAATTCAGTATGTCTTGGACCTGAGAACAAAACTCCACACTTTGGGGCGGCTCTCTATGGAGAATTTGTTACAGGCTCAGGACAAGCAAAGTCGGCTGTACAACAGGGGGACTAGACTACGCAAATTTGCACCGGGAGATAAAGTCCTTGTATTGCTTCCCACATCCAGCTCTAAATTACTCGCGAAGTGGCAAGGGCCGTTTGTGGTCACACGGCGAGTCGGGGACCTCGACTATGAGGTTGTCCGATCAGATAGAGACGGGGCACATCAAATTTACCACCTTAACCTCCTTAAAAAATGGAATGAGGCGGAGTCAGTGATGCTGGCGACGGTGGTAAGTGGGGAGGAGGATCTCGGTCCAGAAGCGAGCTCAAAATCCCAATCTCTCGCTCTGGCATTTGGTGGAGACCACCTCTCACCGTCCCAGATCACTGACATACGTAATTTACAAGCAGAGTTTGCTGATGTGTTTTCGCCCCTACCTGGTCGGACAAATCTCATTCAGCACCACGTTGAGACCGAACCGGGCGTAATAGTACGCAGCCGGCCGTATCGTTTACCTGAACATAAAAAGAAAGTAGTTCAGGATGAATTAGAAGCTATGCTGGACATGGGGGTAATAGAAGAATCCAACAGTGACTGGGCAAGCCCGATAGTTTTAGTGCCTAAAACCGACGGCTCCGTCCGGTTCTGTGTGGATTATCGCAAGGTGAATGCTGTGTCGAAATTCGATGCGTATCCAATGGACAGAATTCACCGGCCGCATACTGCATATGCTGCTGCTTACTTGGATGACATTATCATCTATAGTAACGACTGGCAGCGGCATATGCAGCATTTGCGAGCTGTCCTCAGGACGCTGCGAGGGGCGGGACTCACCGCCAACCCAAAGAAGTGTGCAATTGGGCGCGTGGAAGTTAGGTATCTGGGCTTCCACTTGGGTCATGGACAGGTGCGTCCCCAAATTGATAAAACCGCAGCAGTTGCGACCTGTCCAAGACCTAAGACCAAAAAGGAGGTTAGACAGTTCCTGGGCTAGCTGGATATTACAGGAGGTTTGTGCCTAATTATTCGGACCTGGCTAGCCCGCTGACTGATCTGACTAAAAAGGAAGCACCAGATACTGTCCAGTGGATGGAGCGGTGTCAGCAGGCCTTTACCCAGATAAAGGCTGCTCTATGTGGCGGACCGCTCCTACAGGCTCCTAACTTTTCTCTCCCTTTTTCCCTACAGACTGACGCGTCGGACAGGGGGCTGGGCGCAGTCTTGTCCCAGGAGATAGAGGGTGAAGAACGGCCGGTGCTGTACATTAGTCGGAAGCTCTCGAAGAGAGAGACTATGTACAGCACCATTGAAAAGGAAGCTTTAGCCATCAAGTGGGCCGTTCTCACCCTCCGCTACTACCTCCTGGGTCGAGAGTTCACCCTCTGTTCGGACCACGCTCCCCTGCAGTGGCTCCACCGCATGAAGGATACCAACGCGCGGATCACCCGTTGGTATCTGGCCTTACAGCCTTTTAAGTTCAAGGTGATCCACAGGCCGGGTGCACAGATGGTTGTGGCTGACTTCCTCTCCAGGAGGAGGGGGGAGAGGGGGGAGGCTGCAGGCCGGACGGCTCCCCGGCCTGAGTCGGGCGGTGGGGGTATGTGGCGAGGGGGGCGTGGTTCAGCGAAGTCTGTAGTGCGAGAGCAACGACGGAGCCGAGCGGTGAGTAAGTAGGTCAAGTGCAAAATGACGAACACCTGTCTCTGATTGCAGTAATTGGCGTGGGGAGATCGCATAAAAGCTGGCTGCTGCAAGAGAGCGCGAGAGAGAAGGACTGGGTACTCGTGCACGAGACGTGAGCTGGACGCTGAAGAGTGATATTTGATATTGGAAAGAGTGGTATTTGATATAGTGGAAAGAGTGATATTTTGAACGTGAACGTGATTTATGTTAGAGTGCGCACAGCGCATTTCTTCTGTTTCTTACCTAAATAAAAGTGTACGAGTCCCAGTCACGCCGACCCCTGTCTTCTTCCATCACACCAACACTGAACCTTTACTACAATGTTGTATATTTATAAATACAGGTGCTGGTCATATAATTAGAATATCATCAAAAAGTTGATTTATATCAGTAATTCCATTCAAAAAGTGAAACTTGGTCAAACACAGTATTTGTATGGTGTTCCAAATAATCCTAGGTGAGTGTATATCAGTCTGTGTGTAATGAATGAATATAATATCCAAATTTCACTTTTTAAATGGAATTACTGAAATCAACTTTTTGATGATATTCTAATTATATGACCAGCACCTGTATACTATTCAGGTCCTTCTCAAAAAATTAGCATATTGTGATAAAGTTCATTATTTTCCATAATGTAATGATAAAAATTAAACTTTCATATATTTTAGATTCATTGCACACCAACTAAAATATTTCAGGTATTTTATTGTTTTAATACTGATGATTTTGGCATACAGCTCATGAAAACCCAAAATTCCTATCTCAAAAAATTAGCATATCATGAAAAGGTTCTCTAAAAGAGCTATTAACCTAATCATCTGAATCAACTAATTAACTCTAAACACAGTGCCACAGTAAGACTGCTGACCTGACTGCTGTCCAGAAGGCCATCATTGACACCCTCAAGCAAGAGGGTAAGACACAGAAAGAAATCACGGCGTGGCATGGAGGCAATCAGCCTGTGGCACTGCTGAGGTGTTATGGAGGCCCAGGATGCTTTGATAGCGGCCTTAAGCTCATCCAGTGTGTTGGGTCTCGCGTCTCTCAACTTTCTCTTCACAATATCCCACAGATTCTCTATGGGGTTCAGGTCAGGAGAGTTGGCAGGCCAATTGAGCACAGTAATACCATGGTCAGTAAACCATTTACCAGTGGTTTTGGCACTGTGAGCAGGTGCCAGGTCGTGCTGAAAAATGAAATCTTCATCTCCATAAAGCTTTTCAGCAGATGGAAGCATGAAGTGCTCCAAAATCTACTGATAGCTAGCTGCATTGATCCTGACCTTGATAAAACACAGTGGACCAACACCAGCAGCTGACATGGCACCCCAGACCATCACTGATTGTGGGTACTCCAGTGCTGCTTCTCTTCTGCCGCTGTTTCTGGTTCAAAAGTGGCTTGCCCTGGGGAATGCGACACCTGTAGCCCATTTCCTGCACATGCCTGTGCACGGTGGCTCTGGATGTTTCTACTTCAGACTCAGTCCACTGCTTCCGCAGTTCCCCCAAGGTCTGGAATCGGTCCTTTTCCACAATCTTCCTCAGGGTCCGGTCATCTCTTCTCGTTGTGCAGCGTTTTTTGCCACACTTTTTCCTTCCCACAGACTTCCCACTGAGGTGCCTTGATACAGCACTCTGGGAACAGCCTATTTGTTCAGAAATTTCTTTCTGTGTCTTACCCTCTTGCTTGAGGGTGTCAATGATGGCCTTCTGGACAGCAGTCAGGTCGGCAGTCTTACCCATGATTGCGGTTTTGAGTAATTAAACAGGCTGGGAGTTTTTAAAAGCCTCAGGAATCTTTTGCCGGTGTTTAGAGTTAATTAGTTGATTCAGATGATTAGGTTAATAGCTCGTTTAGAGAACCTTTTCATGATATGCTAATTTTTTGAGATAGGAATTTTGGGTTTTCATGAGCTGTATGCCAAAATCATCAGTATTAAAACAATAAAAGACCTGAAATATTTCATTTGGTGTCCAATGAATCTAAAATATATGAAAGTTTAATTTTTATCATTACATTATGGAAAATAATTAACTTTATCACAATATGCTAATTTTTTGAGAAGGACCTGTACAAACTGTATTTGTTTTTGGTTTGGTTAAAGCACAACATCACTTTAATGATGAATAAAACAGTTTTAGGAATCATTTGTCAACATTAATTTATCTGTTGAGTAGCTGAGATCTTAACCTTTCAGTTGTTACTGGTTAAACTATTTTAACATATAGCATGACTGAGAAATATGACAGAGAGTGAAAAGTGTGCCAACCAACCCCGCTCTCCAACTTCGGTTTCCGGAGTTCAATCCAACTTTAATTTCCAACCAAAATGCAATCCCTGCAAGCAAAATCATACCCTGACTGACGTTACTACTTTCTACTCAAGGACCTTGACAGAAATGTAGTGGAGTAAAAAGTAAGTTTTTTGTCTTTCAAATGTAGTGAAGTTAAAGTAAAAATTTTCCAGAAAAATAATACTCAAGTAAAGTAGACTACAGTTACTCAAAACGTGCACTTCAGTACAGTACTCAAGTAAATGTACTTTGTTACTGTCCACCTCTGATAACAAAAGCAGCAGGTAAGAAAGTATCTGATGATATAGCTTCACAGCTCTGCAATTCACCGGCATCATGTCGACAGATGAGGTCATTAAAATTACAGTTATGATAGTTAGATTATGAATTATATCATCTGTCGAATCATGGGAGAGATGCTCTTGTGACCGCATGTTTAGTCTAGAACTATAATATCTATCATGTTTACTATCTATTACATCCATACACAGCGCACACAAAGCCTCTGCACTTACCCCTGATTTCCCTCAACATGGGGTCAGAAGAGGTATATCAATTCATGGGAAAACAAAATTACTTGCGTTACTTATTTGAAAAAGTAACTCAGATATTTGGTTGCAAATTTAAAAGTAGGCTAATATTACTTTACTAGTTACTTGTAATGCGTTACCCCAACACTGGTCGCTAATGTGTGATGTGGCGCAGCAGGCAACAACGTATTCGAAAGTTTGCATAAAAAATTATTAAAAACAGGCTCAGTGTAACAAAACAAATGTGTTCTGTGTAAACTGGACCAAATGAATTGTGATTTATATTTTCTTTATTGACTGGTTTCCAAAACAAAGATAAACGAATTGCCCCAAAAAGTCACTTCCATCATTTTTTGGATGAACACAACCAGAACATCTTCTAATGTCACTATAAACTCATGGCAAGACAGAGATTAAAGATGTCTTGTTTCTCGCCTCACCTGTTGGGGTTGATTTACTGACTTTGTGGTCTGGCAGCTGTCTAAATGACTCTGATCTTTTGTTTTTCCCCACCTCATATCTTTCTTTAATATTTAAAATAATAATAATAATAATTCATCCTTTTATTTTAAACAGGTTACACAAATAATTAGATGAAGGATGTGGCCAAATAATTTATTCATTTGCATCAAAAATGAATTAACAGTAAACAGTAAAGTGTTTTAATAAGCCTTTGAATCTGTTCTCAGGTAACTGCTGATACCCTAATTAAACAGCAGCAGCCAGTACTTATCCTAATTTATGCTTTTTAATTCCCCCGCAGTGTGTATGTGCTGTGGATCATTATTACTCATTTTGATTAAAGGAGCGATATGTAACTTCAGAAATATTACTCTCGGTTCCCTGCTGTGTTTTGGGCAAGGGGCTTGTGGAGGTGGGATGAGAGACAGGGAAAATATTTATTCACTGCCCTGGCAACTGGATCAGGCATTAATCTCAATTCAGGGCCATGAATAACTTTCCTCTCTGTGTCTTTTTTGATTGCATAATGTCGACACCCGCGGTCAGTTCGCTGACTAATGCCGAGAGATGTATTCTGAGGTGGGGCCTGCTTTTACGTTTGTAATCGCATTAAATAAATAGCCTATGTTGAATCCTCACAAGACTATTTTGACTTTACGTCTGTAATCCGAGCAATTACAAATAGGCTTTATTTTGTGTGTAAATCAATCAACATTAAGTATTCATTGTGTTTTAAAGGAAATAGGCTAAAAATAAAACAATCAACCAACCAATCACCGTATGAAACTGTAGCCTTTGTAACACTGACACCAAGGGGCATCTGTTAGTATTTGTTTCTTTTTGTAAAGTGAAACTATAGAAATAACTGTTTATATTTTAATTACATTTGTGCTTCCTCTTCTTGTCCATGTTAATGGTTGGCAGGCTATATTTGTGTCATGATAACTGATTTAGTGTCATATCAGATTAGACCAGTGATGAATAATGTTATATAAAAATCAGCACAGCTCAGCAGTTTATTAAAATTAAAGATATTAAAATCCAGGTATGACTTGTAATTGTAATTAAGCACATTCAAAGTGAACTCAGTGCTAATTTTTCCATCAGTCAGCCCTGATTACTGCTTCATATGGAGTTATTATGACTTTACATCCACTAAATCATTTTCAGATCTAAAGGCATTGTAATAACACTGACAAAGATTTGTCACCTGGTGAATGGCACAAAAGCAAAATATAAGTAATCCATGAGTGAAATGAATAGTAAAAGAGTTTTATAGGCCTAAACATTATTTGCATTTTTAATAACAATAAAAATGTCTCCACGATCTGACTTTGAAGAAATATCGTAGTGTCGTTCTACAGTGCATTCTATGAGTTGCAGTTCTGGCGCCTCCGCCTTCTTTCTTGAATGCTTCTGTTAAATACACCTACTGTAGCTGAAAAATTAAGCACTGTTTATTTCATTTGTATTTTATATGTGGTGTATATGTAATGTGTATCTTTGTTCTTATATTTTAATAACAAAGAAAATAATGACAAAGATTTTTATCTTCGCCATGGCCTAAATGTCTGCCATTGTTTTTTATTATATATTTTGTTACCTTGTAAGGCTTTGTTTTTAAAATAGGGACATTATTTAGGCTGTAGTGCTTAGTCACTTGCAAAATAGTAAAACCAACATGAAAAAGAATCGAGATAAATGCGTGAATCATAATTTTCTGGAAAAAATCATGTTGGTCTGCCCATGCCGGTGTCCAGTGTCCATGCCGGAGTCCGTGCTGGTGTCCGTGTCTGTGCCGGTGTCCATGCTGGTGTCTGTGCCGGTGTCCATGTCGGTGTTCATGTCAGTGCCGGTGTCCGTGCCGGTTGTGCCCATGCCGGTGTCCATGCCGGTGTCTGTGTCGGTGTGCCCTTGTCCATGTCGGTGTCCGTGTCTCTGCCCATGCCGGTGACCATGCCGGAGTCTGTCCCCGTCCCCATGCCAGTGTCCGTGTTGGAGTCCATTCTGGAGTACGTGCCGGTGTCCTTGCCAGAGTCCGTGCCAGTGTCCGTGCCGGTGTCTGTGCCGGTGTCCTGTGCCAGAGTCCGTGCCAGTGTCCATGCTAGTATCCGTGCCATAATCCGTGCCGGTGTCCGTGTTGGAGTCCGTGCCGCTGTTCGTGCTGGTCTCTGTGCCATTGTCCGTGCCGAAGTCCGTGCCAGTGTGTCCACGCCGGTGTCCGTGCCAGTGTGTCCATGCCGGTGTCCATGCCAGTGTCCCTGCAAGTGTCCATGCCAGTGTCCGTGCCAGTGTCCTTGTCCGTGCCGGTGCCAGAGTCCGTGCCGGTGTCCGTGCCAGTGTCTGTGCCGGTGTCCATGTCCATGTCGGTGCCAGTGTCCAACCCGTATAGAATGTTGTTATTTAGTCCATGCTGGTGTCCGTGTTGGAGTCCTTTTTTTAAAGTAATTAATTATTTTATTTACAGAGAATGCAATATTTCCTGTTGTCATGTGTTTCCCTTGCCATCATGTGATTATGTATTGTGCTTCCCTATAGTCTTATGTGTCATTCTTATTGATTGACTGTCTTGACTGTCCTTTTATTTTTAACAGAAGAAAAAACTTATTTGGGTTTAAAACAACTTGGGAGTTGTTATGTAAATGATGACAGTTTTCATTTTTCTGGGAAATGAAAGCTTTAGCATAAAGTTCTGCATGGAAGACTCAATGTTATGTCACTCATTACTTCTGGTCTATCCAATCACTATCTAATACCTAGAGTATAAAAGATTGTTACTTACACGTTTTTGAGTTCACAGATGATGATGCAAACATTCACCTCCATCCTCCCCACCACCTCCAGGATGGTCACTGTCCTTACCTCCCCGGGGGATCTGCTGCGCCCCTGCCTCCATCTTCGGGGCAGGAAATGCAGAGTCCGCTACCCTCTAAATACGAGCTACGGACGGGGCCCGCACCAAAGAACTTCATCATTCAATATTTCTGTTTTCATTTTCTGGTTTATTAATTGATAAATGTCATCTTGATATCATCTCGTCCTACCGAGTCTTTCTGGTAGAACTATCCCTTTAATGTTAATAAAACAATAAAAACAAAGAGAAAAATGAGAAAAACACTCACTGCTCTGAGAACTTTAATAGTAGCTTTAATAAGTATCAATATATAATTTATACAGTGAAGTCTATGTAGTCTATTATTTTTTTAAATGTTTCATTTAATTTCTTTCTTGAATGCTTCTGTTAAATACACCTACTGTAGCTGAAAAAATAAAGCACTGTTTATTTCATTTGTATATTATATGTTGTGTATATGTAATGTGTATCTTCCTTTTTATCTTTTAATAACAAAGAAAATTATGACAAAGATTTTTATCTTTGCCACTTTGGCCTAATTGTCTGCCATTATTTTTTATTTTAGATTGTGTAACCATGTAAGCCTTTGTTTTTAAAGTAGGGACATTAGTTTGGCTGTAATGCTCAGTCACTTGCAAAATAGTAAAACCAACATGAAAAAGAATCGTTATAAAATCTTGAATCGTGATTTTCCTGAAAAAATCGTGATATGATATTTTTGCCATATCGCCCACGTTCTCCATATTTGTTATTGTATTCTGAATTAATCCAATAAGATTAGTAATTATTTGTGCAATGGGTGCCCTGGATACCTCTAGGCCAGAGGAGCTTATCCTCGTGAAGTATGCAGTCAGCATTTTTGAAAAGGTCTTTAAAGTTCACGAACTGACAAAACACACACCTTGTAACCTGTTAAACTATCACTTGAACACAAATGACTGTCTTTGACGAGTATGTTGACATGCAGGTGCGTGTTTAAACACTACAATGCATCAAAGCATTGTGAACATTGTAAGACAGGCACTTCTCCACTACATAATGTATATAACGAGAATAATGAAATCATACCAATCTGACATACAACTATCAACCTTTATGAGTAGGCTACTGATAACAGGATCAAATCCACCACTAGGCTATCATCTCAATTATTTCTGTCTTTTTAGAATCCCTACACAGTTTGTTTACGTGAGATAATAATTGGCCCATGTGCAGCATATCGTGTTAAAACAGGTTTGTGATCTTTTGGATCTGGATCACCCAAACCTAAAAATTAAGCCATTGGACTTCTTGTTATTGATATATTTACTCTTGAAAAGTAAAGTTTCCCAAAGGAGGTTTTTGTGGCAATGTCTCGAAGATACATTTTAGGTTCCCCAAAGAAATTTAAGTAAACAGTTCTTAAAGGAGCCACTTTATTTCATTTATTCTTAGTGTGAGGAACATTTTAATAATCTGAATTTTTTTTTTCCTCTATAAAGAACCTTTTGTGCAAGGGAAAGGTTGCATGGATGCTAAAGGTTCTTCATGGAACCAGATACCAATGAAGAACCTTTATTTTTTGGATTTTTAGTTTTCACTGTGGTCTGAAGTGATACGAGTCCATGCAGCACCCTCATGAACTAGGCCAGACTTCTCTAGATCCTATTTTTGAAAAACTATAAATAGTAAGAGCAGAGGGCAGAAGGGATTATGACTCAGATTGTCTGAATGATTCACAGGCTTGAGTAATCGAGGGATGTATACGGTCGGGCAGGGGTTTCATGATCCAGGGACCCTCTCCCCATCCAGGCTCTCAGCCAAACAAGGGACCCCAAATATAAAAATGCATATCATTACGTCAAACCAAAAATTATTCAGACACCAGATATCATTTTTGATATTTTTTACTAGTGGGTGCAGGACACTGTAGTTAATTTATGTCACTGAGGATAGAAAAATAAAGTAAACTGTTACATGTTAATACATACAGTGGACTACCAGTAAAATGCATAAAAATTTGGGACCAAAAATTGTTCAGACACTTTGACCTGACCATGTTTTGCTTAAGTTTTTTTCTTTAATTTCAGACGCGACCTTTTTACACCACAGACCATACATTTTGGTTTGACTGTATATGCAAGACCTTCATGGACCTTGGCCTGGGACCAATATGTCGGAATGTATTTTCACCTATTCCATTTTCAGTGAGAAAATGGAAGAATTCTTTTGTATTTTGTGGCCTTAAACCTAAACGATTTTAACCCTAACAGGTAAAAATAGGAAGGTTGTATTTTATGTTTAGTCATGAGACCCTCAGTGAGCCCTTGAACCTGAGGAACTGAGGAATGGAATATTCTGTGCACTATGTTGAATTATAGCAAAGCTCTTGATCTTGTTTCAAGCTAATTGATTCAGACATAGATTGATATGAATAATCTCTTGCTGTCATGTGATCCAAAATAGTCCTTGTGCTGAATCCCAAGCCAGTAGAGCTTGTTCGCTGAAAGGTTGAGGTTTCTTTTACACTTTGGTCAATTGTAACTTTTTTTCCTGATATTTTTAAAGGGGATATACGTTTGTGTCCTAAATCAGACATATTCAGTGTTGTACCATCATCTTGTGGGGCTTAAAGGTTTATTGGGATGTCTTAATCAGGGAGAACTCCAGGAAAGTGTAACTGCCAGATGTGATTTGCAGAGAAGCTTGTGTTTTTTATTGTCAACTTTTCGTGATGGGTCAACGACTCAGTGAGGATTCTGACGACAAAGAAATTGATGTGGCTGAACTGCAGGAGTGGTATAAAAAGTTTGTGGTGGAATGTCCGAGTGGAACCCTCTTCATGCACGAGTTCAAGAGCTTCTTCGGTGTAACTGGAAACCAGGAAGCGGCAGATTACATAGAAAACATGTTCCGTGCTTTTGATAAAAATGGGGTAAGTGATTCAATTTCAGTTACCTTACACAAAGTAGGCATAAACACTAGGAGACTGTGTAGACACTCAAAATAACTTAAAAATATTATATAATAGCCTATATTACTATATATAATAGAGAGGCATATGTAATATATGTAGCCTACGTGAGCTTCTAAGAACGCTCAGAATTTTCGACAGTTCATTCCTATTTTCTCATAAATTTTTTCGTAGGACAACACTATTGATTTTCTGGAATACGTTGCAGCCTTGAATCTAGTGCTGCGAGGAAAGTTGGAGCACAAACTGAAATGGACTTTTAAAATGTATGACAAGGATGGGAGTGGCTGCATTGACAAAACAGAGCTCAAGGAGATTGTGGAGGTAATCATCCCTCATGTCCTTTTCCCATTGTCAATCACACCGACTTAAACATCAAACGGTTGAGATTACAATTCTTCAGTGGTTTAGCTACTTGATTTAAGAAAAAAAAGAATGAAAGGCATTCTGGTTGCATTTGTACTGACATTACAAGTTCACAACTGGTTTCATCACTTTCAAGTGAGATGTTTACATGGGATTAATCCAGATGATAGCAGGACTTTGTGTGCAGAGATGATATAACACTGTAAAGAAGACATTTAGGCTATGCATTTATGATTAAAATAGGCACCTTTTACTTTACTTTTATAGTCAATCTACCGACTAAAGAAAGCCTGCCATGGTGAACTTGATGAGGAGTGTAACCTACTGACCCCAGATCAGGTGGTGGACCGAATATTTGAGCTAGTGGATGAGAACGGAGATGGTAAAACATAATATGATTCATTATTTTTCTAGACAGTCACTAAACAGCTATAGCCAAACTATAGGCTTTTTCCTTCTTTACAAATAGCCTGTGCTTAAAGTCAGCCTTTATAAAGCAGCTGATGCTGGGTTTCTGTCCTGTGTCCACAGGGGAGTTGTCTCTGGATGAGTTCATTGACGGGGCGCGACGTGACAAGTGGGTCATGAAGATGCTGCAAATGGATGTGAACCCCGGGGACTGGATCAATGAACAGAGACGCCGCAGCTCCAACTCCTGAACTCTACATTCACCAAAACAACCATTAAATTAACTGACATATACATATGCATTTGCAGTTTCTCAACTACAATTTTAGTCATGGTTCATGAATGTGAATCTTGAGTCATCAGTACAAATTACATATAGCCTATACATATGTATTTTTTTACCATATAGTGTCTATCTCCCGTTTATTTTTTGATCAACAGAATTCAGTTTATCTGCATGTATTTATTCATGTTTTCTTAATTGTTTCTTTCATTCTTGTTGCAAGGATCTGTGGATGGCTCACAAATATTGATCTATTATTCTGCATATAAGGTGCATTTGTTTAACTTTTTGCGGCATATTACTCTGTTTATAAATAACAGCCATCAGTTACAAATGGGCGTATCTGATGTTTGTAAATATATGAATATTGTAAAGTCTCTTGAAGGTCAATATTGTAAAAGTATTTCCATCTGTACATTTCTCAAAAATAAAACTCATCAATCATATATTATATATACTATGAATTAATTTAACCTTTTTCTCATTTCTTACAAGCTCACGCTATAGAATTAGATAAAATTTGGTGACATGCATTTTTGTTTGTTTTACATATAATCAATGGCAAAAAGAAAAAGTAATTAACTGCATTGCCAATCATATTGCAGATTTATTATAATTTATTAAAACTGTGTAATAATCTGCTATATTGCTATCCCCTCACTGCAAATAACTTTTAGCCCCGTGCGGGATGTCATCAGTTGTCACCATTTGTCAATTTACAATTGACACTTTTCCAATATCAATGGGGCTACAGAAACATAAAATTGTATTGCAAGTATTTTAACCCTAAAAACGCCAAGACTATAAAGAGAAATCAGAACATTTATTTATTTATTGCTAATTTCCATATTCTTAGGATACAACTAATACAACTTCCAGATATAAAAAAAACAAACATGACTTCTTGATTTTAATATAGGCCTATGTATCCGTATCCCCCAGGACAAGTCGCCAGTTTGGGGGTATAAAATCATTGAAAAAAGTAAGCTTGAAAATGCATGTTACAACATTATAGCCAAATTTTAAAAACATTTATTCTCTCATTACTTGAACTAAACATTCTTTGTAAAATTCTGTTGAACAATAATAATGCCTATTTATGAATAGCCTACTGTATCATATTTAGGTTAATACGGATATTTCAATTAATTTATAGCCCCAAACTGGTGACATATCCTGGGAGATACAAACATTTACAGACATATTATGAAACATTTACAAATTAAATTCATAAAATTTCAACACAAACATTATAAGCTAACGCTTAACAATAACTTTTTAAACATGTAAAACAAACTCCAAATATAGTAAATATGTGAAATATATAAAGTTTTATCTGAAGGCAAGTAGATTTCCCACTACAGGTCGTCATGTTGTTTTTAAATGCTGCCGTGAGAATGTATGAACAAAGTCACAAGATCAGATATTCTCAACAATCACCCTATCAACATGAAACCAAGAAATGAGACCAACACTTTCCCTGCCTCTCAAATGTTTGTATCTCCCAGAATACGTCGTCCATTTTAGGGTTTAAAATATGAATTAAAAAGTACATATAAACAGGATGTTCTTGCACTCCCTGACGCTAGATGGCCCTCAAGCCTTTCAATACAACCAATTTAAACCTTAGCTAGAAGCCAAAGTGAAACAGTGTTTTCGTTTTTGTTGTGGTAAGTTATCAGCTCTAGGCAGCACACAGCCTATCTAACCAGGGAATCTCTAAGTAACATTAACGTTACTTGAACATGTTGAACACACCTTAGTTCTTCGTAAATCTTAGATTGTTAACTTTAAACAATGATTAATTGCATTTTCTTTTGATCAAAACAACAATTTTTACAGTTTCATGATGTATTGATTGAATATGAGAATGTAATACATTTTAGACATAGATAGTGGAAAAATACCCACAGTGAAGTCCCTGCTCAAACGTCAAAGATGGACAAGATCGTGCGTATGAAGGTACGGCAGATGTTTTTTATTCGAGTAACATTAGTTTTTTTATTTGCTGTGTCTTAAGTTACTGTTTTACTTTTCCAATCTGTGTAAAGATTGCCCCTTTAAACGCATTTGGAAATGATCCTCAAAATGAATAAAATAAAATAAAAACAAGTTTTCAATGTGTTGGCTGAACTTGGCTGTAATACAGAATAGATTGAATTCAGAGGCAGTATCATGCCATTGTCAGGAGACTGGAGTGATTTTTGTCATGTTTGCCGGGTTTCACAGACAAGGCTTAAACCTATTCTTAGACTAAAATGTATGTTTGAGCTGTTTTAACTGAAAACAACTTGCACTGACATATCTTAAAATATATCAGTGCCATTGTTTTGTCTCAAGATGCACACCAGTAATGTTTTTTCTATGGCACTTTTATAAAACCTACTTAAATGTCCTAATTGAACTGAAGTCTAAACCTGGCTTAATCTAAGCCCTGTCTGTGAAAGCAAGCTTTTATGTTCTTCCTCATTTGTTGCAGCTCCCGTGCAGCTCAGGATGGCAGCTGCTCCACATGAGAGGAGATTTGTTCACCTGTCCGTCCACCGATGCGCTGGCGCACTGCATCAGTGAAGACTGCCGCATGGGAGCAGGGATTGCTTTGCTCTTCAAGAAACATTTTCGTGGAGCTGAGGAGCTTCTAGCTCAGAGTGAGTGTGAATTATCATTACTGACAAGTGCACTTCATATAACACTCAAATAACATGCATTTGATTGTCCGTTTTATTTGTTGCCTTCTGTTTTGTATAGAGAAGCAACCTGGGCAATGTGCAGTCCTTAAAAGATCTGATCGTTTTGTGTATTACCTGGTAAGATGGCTTTTAGCATTTATTTCCCTTTAATTCACATCTGTTCTATGTTTTACTAAATAAATTAGGATGAGAATAGAGTTTTCTGGACTTACAGCTTTATTTGTTCATCAAAAATGACCTTTTCCACCTTTTTCATGCATTAGGTCACAAAGAAAAGGTACTACCAAAAACCCACCTATGACATTCTCAGAAAGAGCCTTGTGTCTATGAGGGAACACTGCTTGGCCAATGGCGTTAACAGTATATCGATGCCTCGGTAAAGTGACACGTTTAATAATAGCGCTATTTTTAATTTAAATGCAGATATTGATTTTTAAATGTAATTATTTTGAATATGATTCTACCCAAATGACTACGAAATTTTTTTTTACAGTTGTCAATACTCAAATATAGCTTGATAATTGCATTTTTCAATACCAATTTTGCGTAACTTTTCTTTTAAATTCCTTTTTATTGTTGGGCTGAATAGACTGCAATAGCTAAAGTCATTTTCTTTTGCTAGGATTGGCTGTGGTCTGGATAAACTGGAATGGGAAAATGTGTCTCCCATTATTACAGAAGTCTTCCAGGACACAAACATCTCCATCACTGTGTACTCAATCTAGACCACAACAGGTCTGAAACTCACATTATTTCTTAACCGTTCTTAAAGAATGGTCAACGGTTTGCTTTTTGTTCCAATGGAATTTCACAACATGCTGTATGGTGGGTGTTTATTAGTCTTGTTTTGGATTGCATAAGCAAAAGAATGTAAAAAGACTGTTCTATTTATACTGTATACACTAAGAATTTCTATGTTCTTTAGTACCACTAGAGGGTGCATGTCTGACTTTTACTTTTCAAATTTGTCAATATTGTCCCAGATTACCTCTGCAAAAGCATTTAGAAATGATCCCCTAATGGGGGGAAAATAAAAAAAATATGAAATAAAATTTTATTTAAAAATGAAGAAATTGTTTAATTTTGTAAATAAAGTATGTCTTCAAGTTCATATTTTTCCAGTAAAATATTAATACTAATTAAGTGTACCACAATATAAATGCACTATAAATGTCCAATGAATAATGATTTCACCATTATTCTGATATTCTTATTTCCAATTGATTCTTTAGTATAGCAGTTCCTGCAGACGTTCAAAAGTTGTTGCTTAATTCGAACCGCTTACTAGCATTCTACTTTTACCATGTCTTTCTGTCTGTGCCACTATTCGTTCGACTGTTTGTACTGTATTTTATTTAATTTTCTTATTCTAAACTGTTTTAATTATTCTTGTTTCTTTTGATTAGTGTAATTTCTTCTATGTAAAGTACCAATGTGTATGAAATGTGCTAAATATATAAACTTGCCTTGCCTTTCTATGGCAGAAATGGTAAGAGTATGCAGTTCTGAAGTCATTTCGAAGGCTATGCCCTCCAAAGGTTGCATTAGTCGGCCACATGCATCATCGAGGCCCTATCGTTTCAGTGACGCAACCATTATAAAAACTACAGTTATTCCTCCTGAGGCATAATTACTTTAATTTGGATCTTATTTTGGAAACAAATGTAGCGTGTGTGTGTGTAGCCTTCAAAATGAGATGCCGTTAAAATGTGCCGTTTTAACCCACTGCTTTAGTATATTATAAGCATCGTTGAAAAGCATCATACCTTTATACCGCTGTCTATAGATTGTGCTCATGATAGGAAATTGACTCATGTTTATTGGATTAACATACAAGGAGATTATTCACCACACCACTTTGCACTATCCCATTTCAAAATATTAGACAAAATTACAATATTTAACCATGATGCTTAGAGCAAAGCAAACTATATTTTGGTTTGCAAAAGAATATAATTGGAATTAACTGGAAAATAATAAATTTCATACTTGGAATTAGCATTACACCCAGATGTTTGGCTTCTAAAGATTTTCCTAAAATGTTACTCAATAAAATAGGAATATTAACTACAGCTTCTTCCTTTGCTACTTTGTACCTCATCTACCCCTAAAAGGTGAATTTTAGTACCTTAGAGTAGTAATACATACCCTTAAGGTATTACTATGAACTGTTATGGGTAAATAAGGTGCAGAGTTAAAAGACATTAAGAAACAAGCTAAAGGTAAATTTTTTTGCACATTTTTTCTAAGAATGTATAATATCCTTTATATTTGAAATACCTCACTATATAATACATGTGAGAGTAGTTTGAATTCATTAATTGGATTATAAACTTATGTAAAGTCAGCCATGTGATGTTACAAGAGAAATAGTGTTGACAGAAGAAACAACACTGCTAAATTGAAAAGTTGATTGTAATAATTTGCTTTGAAGTACACATTTCCTTAAAGGCAGTTAATTTGCTGTATTAAACATTCTTAATCATAGGCTAGAAGCGGCTCTTTATCCTACTTTAAAATATCACACAACTTCTCATCATAATAATCATAGCTATCTTGACAGTCTTCCCATGGTGCAAAGTTATCTTCCTCGTTCTCGACGAAAGTAGACCAAACATACACAAAATCCAAAGGCCTCATCATGCGCAGTTTACATCCCGCCCTAGCTAGCGCCTGAAGTCCGGCCTGTATCTCTGGTTCCTCCCACTGGAAAAGGCGGGAGCAGTGGATATTAAGGCGCAGTGACTTGCGTGCTTTCAAGATCTCGATTAGCTTAGCGGCGCAGGCTGCGCAAGGGCTCGAGGACGTGTACCAGGTCACTGTGTACTGGAGTGACTTGTCGTAATAGGCCAACACCAGTTGAAAGAAGGCCTCTTCAGCGTGTGAACCCGTGTGCTCATCCTCCAGGTAACCACGAAGGCCGTCTGTCTCTGTAGCGCCCCCTTGAATGTCTACCTGGTAGCACAGGAAGGTCTTATTGCGCCCGGAAGAATACTCCACGTTTTTAAACTGGAACTTGAAGAAGGTGGGGTTCATTCTGTCTCTGTGGGAAGAAGGAGGACATTTGGAGTCGCAAGTATGCCTGGCAATTTTTATTAGCTTTTCTGATTTCAGCAGAATTCCTGCAATTAGTGCAAACAATGCCTAAGACATGACAAACTCACACACTCCATTGTGAGGAAACTGGAATACACCACACAAACCAATTTTAAAACACTAGGCATCATACATGGTTATAGAGAAAAACAGGGCATCATACAAGACTGAGATTCACACATTACTAGACTAGTTCTTTCGAACACAACATACTCATGTAGAGACATGCACCTCACTGCTAGGAGACACATAACACATGAAAATAATATGTGTTATAAAATATCAAACGTGTTCTCAAACACATATTTTCTGACTGATGAAATCAAGTCTGTGCCTTTCATAAACTGAAATTTTTGGTGAAATCTGTCTTTTCCGAATGACAAAAATCTGTAGACTGGCTCTTGTTTTCAGCAAAATCAGGCACAAAAACAAAAGTTTAAAAAAAGAATCCATTAACTTTTGGCAGGAAGTGTTTCTGCTTGGGTGGCCACTAATAGGCCTACAGTAACTCAAATGGAGTTAATAGGCTTGTATAGAGCTCTTTGTTGAAATATAATTCTTATAAAATCTAGAGTTTAATTGTGATATTTGGAAGGAGAACCGATTGTCTGATAAGACAAAAACTGAACTTTTAGCCTCATGACACTACAAGACAAAGTCAATGGCCACTTAAACATCACACCTGTGTGCTTGCTGAACATTGAACTTCAAAACCAGACATTAATGGTAAACAGGTCCTCTCTAACAGCGTCTGCACTTCAGAGATGGATTTACACTAATCAAATCTAATTGGATGTGGAGATTTGCTCCCATTAAAACATTCATCCCAGTGTGATTTCAGGTCTGGGTTTGTTCAGGTCACTCAAGTGTTTCCACATTAGGCTCAGTAAACCTTATAGTCACTCACTTAGTGAAGTCACAGAGCTCTTCTGCCCTGTAAATCTTTTAGGATATTGCAGATTGTAGGTCATGCTTGATTTTATGCTACTGTTGTTACTGTGGGTGTAGCTGAAATAGTGAAACTGGTTAATTAGGCGGTGTCCACATACTTAGTCATTGAGTGCCAAAAGCATCATGGTTTAGCAGAGGTGTAAAGTTCAGAAATTAAATTCCTCCTCAGTATTTTGTTCCAATCACCTGGATTTGCTAATTCAGACCGGAGATAGAACTAATTTGTGAAATCAGCTGACTGAGTTCATGGGTGAAATAAACTTATGGCAGGACTTTTACTTTCTGACCCTTGGACTTTCCACCTCTGTGGTTTAGGGATATGCCTACTAGACTGTGGCAAGGACAGGAAAATCATAAAGACAAAAAAGAGAAATTGATTGCGCTGAATAGCACAGATAAATACTAAAGGGGAAAAAATCGCTGGGGTTTAAAGCAATGCCCTGGATTGGTATAATTCACACAATAACGATATCGACAAGTTTATTCCTACACCCCATGACGCTTTGCGCGAATTATGGGTGTAACTCCCCTTAAGCAGTAGGCTAAACAATCTGTGAAAAGGCTCGCTCTATGAACGCAAGACGTTTAAAAAAATGTCACATTGAGATAGCATTAATCTACGCACCCTTCAACCATCGAACATTAAAAGAAAATGTAGGCTAAAAGTGTAAAAGCATCAACAAGGTAGGCTACTTTCAACAGACAATGAATAACACCAAAAGCGCGATTCTTTCCACAGCAATGACGGACGGGTTAAATATCACTGTATTAATATCTGTATTGTGTAGGCCTATATAACATATGTTGCATTAATCAAAAATGTTAATTAACTTAAGCTCTACGTGATAGGCTCCTATTTCAAAGTGATTTCCGTCATTTTTACAGTTTATAAATACTTTTAAAAAAATAAACATGGAAAGAGATGTGATGATTTTATGAGAAAATAGAGAGATTCTTCGTGCATTCCAGTGAATTGTTAATGGAATAAAAATTAAATTCGGGCCCAGCAAACACAACGTTGTCACAAATCAACCTTCTAACAGCGTTTTAACAACATGACCAAATGGTTGCTATAACTACGTTGTGTGGTGAAACTCCACAATGTTGACATTGAACCACCGTTCAGGGCCGTTGTTCCTGGTGTCTGGACAACCACTGGACAACATGTAAAGCCCAATTTATACTTCTGCGTCGAACTTACGCCGTAGCTACGCCGTAGGCTGTGCGTAGCGCGCGTACCCTTCGGCGTACCCTGACGTGCACCTCTCCAAAAATGTAACAACGCGTCAATTCTACGCGGACGCAAGCGCTGTGATTGGTCTGCTCAAACCACTCCCTCGGGTTTCACATGCTCCCTCTGCGTGCGTCAACGCGGACAACGACGCAGAAGTATTAATTAAAACCAATGCGTAGTCTATGGCGTAGAGGCTCCGGCGTATGTCCGACGCAGAAGTATAAATCAGCCTTAATACATGCACGCCCTATTGGCCGGTGAAGCGTACGTCAACGGTGCCGCCATATTGCGGAGGGCTACTGTCCCATTCCTCTCATACCGGGAATTGAGAAAAATGCACTTTTCGTGTGCTGCTTGGGGCTGTACACATCGCCAAACAACTGAAAACGGGTCTCGAGGAATTACCTTTCACAAGCAAAACTGAACATTTGTTTGGTCATGATATAATTAGTAATAGTAACGTTCAAAGGAGAAAGACCGCGAAATTTAAAAATACTACTACTGTTATTGTGTCACGAAATGTGGTCTTAATTGTTTTTCAGTCGACAATGTGGTTGTTTAAAGCTCAAATCTGTGGTTTATTTATAAAGATAGCGCCTATTTAAAAAATGTATCTGACGTTTTAGGAGTTGTGAGATCCAGGCGATCACCGGGCGCTCAGCGCTCATGTAGGCTACACAACCTGGAACAGCCAGCCTTACCTCGGCTAGTGCTTCTGACGTTTGCCGCTGGCTCTGACATGAGATGTAATTCGTCTTGTGTATATCTAACGGGCGATCTTTGGTCTCATTAATCTAAAATTTGTTGCCTGGCAAATCGTTTTGGCTGAGGGCAAAGTGAAGTTTCGTAACTTTATATTTAGGCTATTTTAACGTTGTATCCTGCTGTATGTTTGACTGAATCGTTTACTTTATTTCTTGTCTTGTATAGCTTTTTATATGTTTTAGGCTACTTATACTGTTATAATGGCTATTACTGATCAATAAAACTGAAATTTAACAAAAAAGAGACGGGGTTGTGTCATTTTATTTTATATAGCCTATGTAGGAATATTTTAAAATATATAAATTATATTTGCAAATGTATACATTATCTTCACTGTATGTAGGCCTACATGAAATAAAATGACAAATCTCTTTTTGTTAAATGTCAGTTTAATGGTCAATATTATGATGTTTCACATTTATTTCATATTGTCTATTTCTGCAATTGATATTACATTGTATTTGCTGTTCTTATTATTATTGTTATTATAATATTACCACTTGCGATTATCAATCTATTATAGTTATGCTATCATAGTCACTAATTAAATTATTATTTTTATTGTCTATATTCTGTAATTGATATTTCTTATTATATTGCTGTTATTATAGTATTATACATAAACTATATGCTATTATCAATCTTTTTTATGATTGTATTATTGTACTTATGATTTTATATAATTATACTATTCATTACTATCTTATTTGCTGTATACTGTTTGTTTATTTTATTGACTAAACTATTTACTATTACTTCTCACTTTTTCTTATATTTACTATTTGTATTGCACCATATCCTACTACCATAAAGGATCCATCAGTTATCTTTGTTATTTCTAAAATCGGGTCAATCACAGAAAATGTTTTTTCCACAATAAGAAAACTTTATTTAATTTAATGTGAACATTAAATGAAATCACAGTATGGGGGTCTTCACAATCCTAAACCAAGAATAAAAAGCAAGATACATGACAAGCCTGAGTTTTGACAATTCCTATTATTTTTTATAAGTCTATCGAGAATTCAAATAACTTGAGATGAAACATTTTGTACACCACATACAAACCACTGAAATTGGTTGATAAATGTAGAAACATTTTTAGTTTTTATCCAGGAAAAACCGCAGCTCATCCGTTTACTTGCATTTGATTACAGCGCAGTCGTGCCCTCAGCAAAATGGCGGATGCGTTGACGTATCGTAGCAACGTTCGAAAGCGGCCAACCTACGTATGTATTTATTATGTCTATGCTTGCCACTGCCTTGACGCGCGAAAATCAGCCTTTTAAATTACTGCTGGGCCGTGACCGTCTCATTCATCAAGCAAGGATACGTGAGAATTGCGTTTAATTTACCTTAGCTAAATAAGATACGGAAATTATACAAACACAACCTACAACTTCCTTATTGTGACATTTATTTGAACATCTTCTGGTCAGGTATGACAAATATTTAACTTTATGCATAAAGTTATATAAGCCATAATGAAGCCAAATGACTTTAATGATGAGTAATTGATTTCAGCACTCCTTGAACAGGCAGGAAGCGCGTGGGCTAGCCTAACTTGTTGCATAATGTTTTTTCCTTTTTTTGGAAACGCACCGGGAGAAAACATTTTTTGTTACCGCTCACACACCTGTTTATTTTTCCTTTGATTTGTTGTCTCATTCGTTTATTTGCTAGATTTTCATATGTCTGCTCATGCTAGTTAACGTTAGTCACTCCCTGTAGCCTATTTAACCTCTTGAGACCCGAGAGTTTGCCTGGTGTGCATTTTATAATTTTTCTTGCTATTTGGTATAAGTAGGACCTAATAAGTATAATAACTAAAATTTGTTTTTGTACAGGAAGTAGTTTTTTGCATAAAATGATGTCCTCATGCAAGGACAGTGGGTCTATCTTAACTTTATCCTCCTGAGACCTGAGTTTTGGTTTGGCGTACATTTTAGATTTATTCTAGCTTTTTGGGGTTTATGGCAAGCCGTTTGAACTTTTATTCATTTTCAGGATATGAATTCTTGATATCAACAATTCAATTTTCACTATTTAAAATAATAGTTATTGATATCAGGAATTAGATTTCTACTAGTAACAATGGCAATTTTTGATATCAGAAATTACGTTTCCACTAGTAACAATGCTAATTCTTGATATCCACATTTAAATTTTCACTAGTTAAAATTATAATTCTTGATATCAACAACTGAATTTCAACTACTAAAACCATTAATTCTTGATATCTGTATTTGTATTTTCACTTGTGAAAAGTCTCCATAGGCTGCCATTCGAAATCAATTGTTGATATCAAGAATTGATTTTTTACTATAGTTGAAATTCCAATTTCACATATCAGAAATACAATTCTTACTAGTAAAAACCTTTATTTTTGATATCAAGAATTCAATTGTCACTAGTTGAAATGTCTATTCTTGATATCAACAATTGAATTGCTACTAGTAACAATGTTCATTTATGATATCAATAATTCCATTTTCACTAGTGACAATGTTAATTTCTGATATCATGAATGTAATTGTTACTAGTAAGAAAGCGATTTTAGATATCTGAAATTATATTGATATCAGAAATACATTTTCAGATATCAAAAATTTACATTTTTACTAGTAGCATTTAATTGTTGATATCAAGAATAGACATTTCAACTAGTGACAATTGAATTATTTAAATCAGGAATTCGCATTTTTACTAGTAGCCTAACAATGTAATTATTGATATCAAAAATTATATTTCCACTAGTAAGAAATCAATTCTTGATATGAACAATTCAATTGTTGATATCAATAATTCAATTGTTGATATCAAGAATTCTATTGTTGATTTCAATAATTAAATTGCTGATATAAAAAATGTAATTGTTGATATCAACAATTGTTGATATCAACAATTCATATCCTGTGTGTGTGTGTGTGTGTGTGTGTGTGTGTGTGTGTGTGTGTGTGTGTGTGTGTGTGTGTGTGTGTGTGATCGCGATCGAGCAAGAGAGAGTGCGTGTGAGCGCGCGCGATCGCGAGTGAGTGAGCAAGAGAGAGAGAGAGAGAAAGAGAGAGAGAGAGTGTGTGTGTTTGTGTGTGTGTGTGTGTGTGTGTGTGTGCGCGAGTGAGTGAGCAAAGTGAGTGTGTGTGTGTGTGTGTCGCGAGCGAGCGACGAGCAAGAGAGAGAGACAGAGAGCGTGTGTGTGTATGTGTATGTGTGTGTCTGTGTGTGTGCGCGCGCGCGGATCGTGAGAGAACTGAAGCCCCGTTGAGTGTGTGTGTGCGCGCTCGAGTGAGTGAGCCAGTGTGCGTCACGAAGCTCAATGAAACTACAATTTTTTTATTTTATTTTTTTGCTAACATCTTATACAATTTCAACAAAGCTAAGTCCCATTGTCCTCATATGTGGACATCAACTTTAGCAGCATAGTAAATCTTTATTGTTACAAAAGTTTGTCAAATGTGCATGCCATTTTAATCATACAACTCTTCTATGCATAACTTAACAAGAATCAACAATGAAATGTCTTTAGATTTTTTTTATCTTGCGGACGTTTTGGTCTGGAGTGGCTGCGTGACATGTGACCTGTGTTCTCCGCCATCTTTAAATTATTTATGTTAAATTTTTTTCTCTTCTGACCAGATGGCAGTGTAAGTGTCCTCTTTTGTGAAAAACATGTTTCAGTTACACAGAATTAAGTATTACGGCCGTTTCACACCGCAAGCGTCAGCGGTGCGTGAGCAGCGCGTATTTTTTTCGGCGTGCATGTTAATCAATGAGTGCGTTCACACCGCGAGCAGGAGCAGCGCGTGAGCGTCAAGCAGGAGCGTCGCGTGAGCAGCAGTGAAGCGGGGGTTTCGGCTTCGAGTCTATTTTTGCTGCGCTGCTCACGCTCAATTAAAGTGACAGCACACTTTTGATGGACAAAATTAATATGATTTCACACAAAAAGTGCCCAAAACGCATAGAATTTGCATGTCTAGTGTGTTTTAACAAGAATTGCAGTATGTCAGAAAAGGAAATGAAGACTAACATAAAGAAAATAAAATTTTATAGAAAATGTAGGCTACCCATTAAACTTATTTTTAATTATTCAGTTTGTGCTTTGAACAAACTTCAAATGTTTTTAACCACCAACTTCTAAAAACAAATTTTTCAAAAGTCTTTGTAAAGAAATGCTTGCTTATATGTAGCCTTATATGTAGCCTGGGATCCGCTGTTGTGACGCTGTACAAACGCTTCCAGTGTGAATACTCGCGCGCGTCTGCAGCTGCAGTGACGATGTAGTTGCGCTGACGTGCTGCTCACGCGCCGCTCATGCTTGCGGTGTGAAACGGCCGTTATGCTGCACACAACCAAAAATGTGATGTCCTCATATGAGGTCGCAGGGTCTCAGGAGGATATGTTTTCTGTATATAATATGTTTCTCACAAATGACTTTTGGAAGTGCAATTTGATTACCATATGCTTAATAATTAAGCTAACATTCTATGTCATTTTTACTCTTCAAAGTGTACACTTGCAGGTGTTTATTATTAACTTAGCCTACTGTTAGGCCCATAAATAATAACAAAGTCCTTTTATATATAAATTGTCTCTGATAATAATAAGGATAAACAATATTTTAAAAGTATATAATTATCTTACATATGACTAATTAAAAATTAACCACAAAACATAACATGCTAAATGGGGGATATCTATATCTAGCATATTAAAATATGTAATTGTCAGAACGTCGTCTCTCAGTTGCTGAATGTCGCGCAACAACGTTGCTACAGCCCTGTCGCGATTCTTTGTTGTTACAATGTTGCCATAGCAACAATGCAACGTGCCACAGACGTTGCCATAACGTAAATGTGTTTGCTGAGAGACCACACATGAGCAGTAGCCTATATGTTGTTCTTTTTCATACTTTTACATCGGATTGCAAAGGGGAAAAAGAAAATAACAATGAGGAAAAGTAGCGACTGAAAAGAGCTCTTGCCATACATATTCTTGTTATAACTTTTCACGTTAAAATACCAAGTGTAGCGCATTATTCTCATTATGTCTGAAAACCATGAAGGAAATTTGACAGCTCATCCAGTCAAACTGACGGATAAGCTTTATTTGTAGGGCAACCTTATGATTTTAAATTATTCGTTATTACAAGCTAGTGTGCTCCAAAACAACGACACAATTCGTGTTAAGAAGATAGAGCATTCAAAACCTACAGTCTCTCACTTCCGCCAATATGGATCAATGATTTAAAATCGGTCACTTGTTCACACACTTACTATTTTCTACATGGTGAATGGCGCATAGTGCACTATAGGGGATAGGGAGCGGTTCAGACAGAAGGCTATAAATAAGCTTTTCATTGGGGTGAATGAATGAGGTCTGGTTTTGCATTAGTGTCACGTGAACCCCCGCAACGCACACACAGACACGGATAATATGCGCAAACCTTTCGAACACATATGAATTCTGCACAGAATGCAATATTTTAAAGGGGTGGTAAAACAAATTTTTTCGAAGGCTTGATTGTGTTTGTGGGGTGCACTGTAACATGTGTTCATGCTTCGTTTTAAAAAAAATTGCATTCTTTTTCATATATTTTACCTTTATTCTACACTGCTATGCCCCTCCTTGTAAAAACGGTCTGATGGTTTCCTGGTTCTATGAAGCCAGTCCCTCAAAACTTCGCAAATGGGCTCAGATAGGTTAGCTGGCCCAGTGTGTTGAGATTCGCTAACCGCCTAGTGCACGTTTTTCGGAAACGTCATGCCCCTTACCCTTACCAGTAGCAAAGAGTATAGAATTCTTTGCCGGTAGTTTGTGCTTTGGTGTATTATAAACAATGGCGTCAATAAAACCAATCGGACCCAGAGAATGTTAGTGTAGATGATCGAGCAGAACCTGTTCAAGAACAGCTGTTAAACGACGTTTCAGAAAGGTTTGTTTTTTGTTGTTGTTGTTTCATTACTTTTTAGATATGCTGTTATTTATTTGTACTTATTATTATAGTATTACAAAAAATAAGCTTCATAAACAAGAATTTCATATAATCATATAAAATTTGTATGGCAACAAATTTTACTAAAGTCCTCATTATACATATAAAGTCCTCAGGATTTTTTTTGATTAAAGACTGCCGATCTATAGTGATCGTTTCTGACAGTATTCCACCGTTACTTTTGTATAGAACGATTGTTACCAAATATCTGTCACCAGAACTATTAACCCAAAATGAACACTAAACATTGGCTTTACTAACGTTACAGTAGCCAAATCAAACACAGAACCATGTTTAGCATGCCTGTTGATAAACAAGTGATAAACAATACATAAAAGCTGTAATCAAAGAATAATTTCCACTAATACCAAGTTCGCTGTTGAGATTAAAAAACAGTTTGTAATGTTAGGTGTTTGTCGGATAACGTTAAGTATGAATGAGCATTAACAAACGGGTTTTCAGAGCCAAACAGTGTTGTCATTTGTTTACTTCCTTGCTACAATGTACAATAGGTTGGTTTCACGTGACGTCACGCTGCTGCATCGCGAGAGCGCTGCTCCAGTTTACGGCTGCTCCAATCGTTCTAATCGAGAAAAGGGAAAGGGTTTTTTATAGAGTACCAAAGATTGTCATTCATTAAGGTGAGAAATGTGAAAAGCTCACAGAACAACGCCGTAAAAAGTGGATTTTTAACGTAATCTTACGTCTGCGGTTTGGGAGGAGCAGACTCTGTTAATGCTGTGTCTGCAGCGACGGTATGTTAGCTAGCCAACGTGTTTTTTTGTGTATGTGTTTATATAGCATTAGGTTGTCGTTCAGGGGATCAGTGGGAATGGGACATAAAATGATCAAGGTAAATTAGACTCAATACGGACTCTCCGCAACGGTTTCCTCCATAGACGTATTCTCCATGTTTACTTCCTGCCCTCCATCTGAAATCGCCCCGCCTTCCCGCGTCATCATAATCGTCATCATAATCACGTGACTGAAACCCAGCTAGTAACAATACGAACTATTACAGGAAAACACATCGACGAAAAATAAATCATACTTACAGGTTGTGGCCCGTAAACAAAAGCTTCTGTTTTTAAAGTTGGAACTGGTCCATCTTTCAGAACAAGCCGATGTGCGGATCCTGCATTGAACTCGCCACGATTGTGGAAGGTTTCCTTCGTAAAATGTTCAGCACATAGAGTGAGATTTGGGTCATAATTATGAGGGACCGAGTTCAAAATAAATTTTAACCATTGATCCCTAACTCCCTCGTCCCTAGAAAGGCTGTTATTAAGTATTCTCGGAGGAGGGGTTTATGTAAATAATGGGATTTGCTGACGTCAGCAACCCTGGAGAAATGTCGTGGAGTACAAAACTTGCCATTTGCTGGTTTTGTCCACCAATATCTCCCTTTGCTTTGAACTTTGAGCGCTGTTACTTTGCAGATGTTGTTTATGCTCAAACAGCAACATTACACACTAGCTAAAGTTAGAAAAGTGAAATCGTGTTTTACCACCCCTTTAAAATGAAATGGAGGAGATTAGAGAAGAAACGGTTAGAGATTAGGAGGAATCTGCGGCTTTCCCGAGCTCAACTCGGGAAGCTGTGAGGCGTATATTTCACAACAATGTCGTAAAAAAACCTCTCTTGCGGCACCCTTCTCCCCCTTTCTACTGCTGCTCATGTGCATTTGTTATTATTGGAGCCAGCCAACTTTATCGTGTGGAGCTATGTCTACCGAGGTGGGTAATACATAATACACATTGAGGGCGGCGTGTGTGTTTATGTCAAATTGCGATAAAGCAGTTTGTGTTTCTCGCTCGTTCTCGCTTCTCACGAGACTTCCTATTTCCAACTTACCGAAACGTTATCCTCATGTTGCAAGGTTGGTTTTCCGCCTAGGAACGTTGGGTGGAGCGGGGAAAGTCACCATTCTCACCAGAAAAGGTTATTAAACCATCCAAATTATTTCTAAACGGTTTTATTAAGCTGAAATAGTTGCCGAATGCCCCTTTAAGGTACTAAGGAACCATTTAGGGGCAATTAAGCTGTCCCATTAAAGGTAATGACCCAGTGAAAATCTATTTTTGCCATAAAAAAATTCGAAGGGTGTATGACTGTTTTCACTGAGTGATAGAAATTGAGCTATGGGTTCCATTTAGTATTAGTGAAAGTTGTTTGACGTACCCTACAATGATCTCAAATGGAGGCAGCTCCATAGGCTCCAGCTCAAACTCCTCATCTTTGACAGGGCCTTTGGCTCCTTCTGATATCTCCCCATTTCCCTGTGGCATCTCCTCATCTTTTTGCAGATTTTCTGGGGTCTTCTCCGGCTTATTCGTCATCTTTTCATCTTTAACCTTGTTCTTTTCTTTCTCCTTTTGAGGTTTACTCTCTACTTTCTCCACTTTCTTCTCCTTCTTTTTCATCACACTGCCTTTACTGGGAGTCTTGCTGTCCTTTTTGTCCGCCATGATTTAGCTGTGCGATGAAATGAGTCTGCTAGATGGGAGCGTGTGAAGGGTGCTGTTGATTCAGTGTGTGAGTCAGAGAGATGCCAACCTGAATATGTTCCGAAGTCTGAGAGTTGAAGATGAAGATAAAGATAACTCACTGTCACAAACAGGAGCTGGTCAGAGAACGCACAAGGGAGGGAGACTGAAAGGGCAGCTGCTCTCTTGTTTCCATGCTATAAAAAGGCCAAAGTATAATGAAGAGGGGGGTTTTCATACATTCATTGTTTAAACACACCACCACCCATTTATTCAACAAGTGCTTCAACTAGCCTTTTTTTCCAGCTCAGTTTCAAATATGTTATGAGCATTGACATATAACCAGGCATTTCCCTCCCCTTCTGATCAGGATATCATTGCTGTTCACACACCAACAACAGACAGTTTATTAATAACTGTAGTTTGGCAGAGAGTTCAGAATGACTCAGCCTCTTCACATAGTGAATGCCATCGTTCAGTTTAGGCCATTACGACCCTCACATCAAGGTCGTCTAAAGGTCAGCATTGCACTGGCCAGTCCCTGAAAAACTACGGTTTTTATGCATGCACTTACCCATTGGCAAACTGTGTCATTATTGTTTACAGATACTTGAGTTTTGTTGGAGGAACTGAGTCACTTTCTAAAAGATAACCCTTGCAGTGTGAAATACAGTGTATTTTAAAGCAGCACTATGCAGGAATTCCGTTTCAGCAGCACTATGTGGGAAAGTCCAAGCATACTTACTGAATACTGCGCAGTATACACTGTGTACTGCCTACTATTTAAAAAAATACTATGGTGTTATTATTATTCCATGTAAAAAATTATCATCACATGTTTAATTCCACAAATATGCCCAGCATCCTTTGGCTAATATTCTGGTTCATCCATAACAATAGAAATGAAAGATCAGTGCATAATGCATGGGATATGACGATTTAGTAGGCTCTGTTAGGCTACTTCACATTTTTAGCAAATGTAGTATGCCATTCGAGTCATAATATGCATAGTATACATAATACTGCAGCAATAGTAGGAGTATAGCAGTCCCACATCTCTGACCTATAGGCTACAATGGTTATTGACCATAAAAAGCAGTTGCATTACTAGGGTATTTATTTTAAGAGTCATATTAAGTCTATTGCTATAAAGGTTAATGAATACAGAACACATCCTAAGAACAGAAAGGTTTGATCAGTTATGAATTGTTTAAATATAGACCTGAGTAGCTAAGTGTTGGGTCATGTATCGTCCATTATAAAAGTGGACGTACACATTGTGTAAAATACTATCTCACCTCCCCTGAACCACAGTATTTAGCTGAAGAGCTGCTTCTCAAACAGATCTGGTCTGAATTGTACTGTTGATCCCACTCTGGGATTTTCGTTCACATTAATTAATTATATCAGTATGCTAGGTTTATTTTATCTGCCTTTGACAGATAACGTTAAACTCTTGATAACTGAAGTGCATTTTGGGTATAACCATCATTTTGGTGGTATTCTGTGGGTATACCATTTTATTTAAAATGGATGTTGATTTTAAATCTAAATGTTATTTTCATAGCAAATAAAACTGACCAATTTACCACACAGACACACCTACACATCACATTCGCAAGAAATGACTGACAGGCATCCTTTGTTGGCATAGAGATTGCAATTATAGGCAGGATGGCAATTTCTTTTGAGGTTTGGCAAGAAGGGAGCGTGACAATGAGAAAATGAAATTGCAATCAGAGCCATTGCTACTGCTGTTTCAATATGGCTGTGCCATTCCTGCACGAATGTTGGAAATGAAATGTCAAATAGATTTTGCTTTTCCATTTAAAATTTGGCAGACGTTGTAAATGACGTGTGCCCAAATAGAAAATGCAACTGCAAGTACAATTTTGCCCAGAATATGATACTGTAGTATTACTGAGACTGAGTGGGAAACTGAAATCAGGATTCGCATCCCATATACACACACTGACAAATGTTCATTATATCTGCACTGCAGCAGTGCCACCCCGCCTTACACATAAATCTGTTTGAAATTGAGTTTATTGATTGAATGTCCTTTTTGCTATATTCTCCTCCACATGATCAGAATACAAGCACAGATAAACTCCACTGTTAAGATACAGAACCTAGCATAAGTGCGCTGTACTTATAACTGTAAATGTACACACACTGACATATGTGATCGTGCTATATAGACAGTGAAATTGCTTGACCTTTGGCATATTATTGCATGGCAAAGTATTTCACAGTTATGACAGGACAAGAAGTTAGGTTTGATAAAACACTTTTTACTGAAATGGAAAAGTCTTTTCACACAAAAAGTCTTTAACACACACCAACTCTTCTTGATATCCCACAGGCTTGATTTTTCTCCATTCAGCTCTGCAAGCTAGGAGAGACTACAGTCCACCATCAGTGTTCTCCAATTTCCCATATTCCTGAAATGTAATTATTTTCAATTACTGAACCTGCCTGCAGCTTTCTAGGGGGTAGGTTTTGTACACAAAGAACCCCCACAAAAAGCTTGTCAGATATACTGTACGTATACTCTGACCAATTCTTTCTGTAAGTAAATATAAAGCTAACTAATATACATAAAATGTTTAATAATGTTTTGCTGGAAATGCAACTTTTTCTTAAAGGTGTTCTGAGAAAGCATTTGGCTGCAAGAATGGTTTTTCTGGGGTTCTATAACATGCTGATGGAAGGAGAATTATTATATAAATATTTGACAATTAATCAAGTGTGCACTGTACTTATCTGATCCTGTTGCATTTTGGGGGAGTGAAAGTTAGTACACAGAACTGCAAACTTCAGTCTGCAAAAAAGGCAACCAGCATCTGATTATGAGTAAAGTCATAACAGGTTAACACTATATAATAACTTTCATTACATATATATATGAACTTTTGAAAATTATTATAAATTGTTACCCATAATAATTAGTTAATTATTTGCAGACAAAAGTATGTTGCTTCCTTTTGGGTAATTATACAGTATTTATACTGAGATACATATCAGCCACAATCCCTGTTTTGCATTTTTGAGGTGTTTGGTTTGATATCAGTAAAAAGAAAATTCTGTAAAGCTCTTTTTGCAGTTAGGACCAAAGTATCCTATAGTTAGCCTTCAAGTAAATCAGAGTGTCCAAGTTTTTGGGCAGAAATCTGCAATTTTCTGGTCTGAGAGTCTTGCTAACCAGGTTAAATATCTGGTCCACTGAAGTGGTTGTTGCTGGCACGGTAAAAACTTTCTTGGCTACTTGTGAGAGCAATGGGAAATCGATGGACTTGCGTTTCCAGTATTGTAGTGGATCCTCATCTGTGGGTTCTTCATGGAGATATGTGGACAGCTCCTGCTCCACTGTCTTGGCCTGAGCAGTTGGCCGCTGCTTAATGAAAGAGAACAGCTTGCAGCGTTTGGACGGTGACGGCTGGGCCTCTGAGTGATGTTCTACTGGACTCAAAGGAGTATGCTTTCCAACTTCTTCCAGCAGCACCTGTTTGTGCCAGTCGCTGTCACTGCTCCAGGACAACTTGAACTGTGGGTCCAGGGTGGTGGCGGTTACGTAAAGAGGGTCCTCAAGAATGCCTGCCAGTCTGCGGTCCAGAGCTTGAGACAATCCCATCACGATCGCAGAGCACTGGTGAGTTACGACCTCAGCCAGGTGCTTGCGCAGACCCAACACACAGGGCAGGCCTAGGCTTATGGACACGTGCTTGTCTCCTTGTACCATGTCTGAGGCCTCTTCGAAAGGCTCCAACACTTCAACCAGCTCCCGCAGCACCGCTTTTTCAAAGTTACCGAGAACTAGGTCATTTCTATCCACAATGTCTTCAAGAAAATCCATTGACTCCACCATTTGGCGCAATATCTTTAACTGAGCATTCCACTTGTCCATGGATGAGGGTCTTTGCCAATTTGTTGAGGTATTGGAGCCAAACACTTGGACAAGTTTTTCAGGTGCCACTGTAGCAATTACGTAGTTATAGAGGTGGCCTGCTTTGCTTAGAGGAAGTGATATCTGAGGGGAAGCGCAAACACCTTCTTTAACACACTGAGCTAGTAATCGAGCAAAACAGTCTATCCTACTTCGACCAAGACACTGATCTAAAGATTTGCGGTTCTCGTTGCTACTGATGGCTTCTCCTGGTCCAGGCTTTTCATCGCTACAATCTTCATCCCCTTCCTCTTCTTCTTCAACGTTTCCAATAAGATTGAACCCAGGAAGACGAAAAGGAGATCTGTTTTCACAAGGTGAAAGGTCAGCGACGACTCTGAACACTTTTCCAGACACACCATAGGATTCAGAGATCTCATCAAACTCGCTGAGCATTTGCTGAGTGTTGCTGTGATCTGTTAGTGGTAAGCAAGCCAAAAGAGCGGATCTAATGTGCCAGTCTGCGTTTATGAAGTGGCAAGTCACTCCAAGATACCCAGCACCCACAAAGCTGCTTCTCCACAGGTCAAGGGTCACGCTGCAGGACTCTGCTCCTTTTAGAGCCTGTTTGGCAGCTAGTTGCACTTGAGAGACATAGGCTGGCAGGAGCTGCTGCTGTATGTAATGGCATGGTACCGGTATGTATCGGGGCTCCAGGAGCTGGAGAAGCTCACGGAAGCCCTCATATTCAATTATCTGTGTCGGCTGCAGGTCTCGGATGATCATCTTGGCGATGGCTTCCGAGATGAGGGATTGACGAGGGTCACTGTAGTCAAACTTGTTCATCCCAGGACTGCTTTGAGAGATCACTCGACCACTTGGTGGGCCAGTACAATTCTGCATTGCCTCTCTTTTCACATCTTTCTTCCTCACAAACTCATCATACATGGCCTGATGTTTGCGCTGTGGATGTGACATGATTATACAGGTAAAAAACATGTAGAACCCAATATATAAAACAACGTAAACACATAATATATGTAAACACAAACACAAACAGAATATTAAGGGTTCCCAATCTTTCAATTCAGCCATTGGAGACAAACAATAATCTTTTAATAATCTTTTTTTCTTTTTCAAATTGCACAAAGCACATTTTATCAAAACACTGTAGGCTATCAATTATATTTTTTCATTTATTTGTATGACTTTTTAACAGGAAATATATTTTTTTATTAATCTTCAAATTTCCATGACTTTGGGGACTCTGAATAGTGTATTAAAAGTGGCCATGCATAGATGGATAAACATCTCCTTATTTGTCTCGTTATTAGATACAAAACACTGTTACATACCAAATTTAACCCTTACCTTTAAATGTGTAACAAAGTTAGAAGTAACTGTCCGTTTAGCCTGAATCCTTGTGCCACAAGCCTTGCAGTTAGATTCAATTTTGCCATTTTCTCCCTCACAGACGATATTGAAATAATCCAGAATGGAGACCCTAGATTTTGACGCCATCAGTGATTTTGTTATCTTCCACGATGTGAACAATACCTAAGAATAACCCCGAATAAAAATTAAAACAATTTGATATGCTCTTTTGTTTTCCGAAATATCAGTCTAGCTTTGAGATTCAATGGCCTCGTCTCAGCATAGAGATAAAAGGATAGTAATCTGACCGAGCTAGCGCCGTGTTCACCTGATCTGACACTGATCGCATCGTCCTATCGTTGTGAAAATGTCTTCTCGGATGCAAGTCTCAATAAAAACATAACACACGTCCCTCAGATCTGCGGGAAAGAGCAAATGATGTATTTTGCCCAGTGTCAGCTCCGACCGTAAACATCGCTATCCGCTAGCAGCTCTTTTGAGAAGAACACCAGGAAGTAGACAGCGAATGGACAATTTATTTATTTATTTATTTATTTATTTATCATTCCGCCTCTATTTATCTGATTTGATTATATTCGTGAACAGGCACCCACAACTTGATATAGGGTAATGAAGTTACCACAATAAAGAAAGACATTTCTTATATTTTCTATATTCGTTTTGAACGTTACGCTAATTGAATGCAGTGATTTAATATAATCTTACTGTAGCTAAAACAGGCACGAAGGCGAGGACGCGTCTGATACTTCTCCTCGTGCACGTTTACGTCTTATGTTGTTGTTATTATTTTTAGGTTTCAGCAGGAATTTTTGATGACAAGAAAATGTGGTAACACTTTAGAATACGGTTCCTTCGTTAATGAATAACTACACAGGAACAAATTAGTAACACAATTAACAATCTAGTAACTACTATTAACTAACAAGAAATTCGAATTAGTAAGTAATAGCACACAGATGAAAGTAGTTCACCATTAACTAATCAATAACTACTATTTTTTTAATGCTTCCCAGAGAACTACTGAAAAAGTTTCATAATTCATGCAAAACTAATCAATAGCTAATGCAGGACAAATGACTAGCACTACATTAACATTTTAACTGCTACTGTAAACGAATACACAAGGTTTATCAATATGTAATAGCATAGCAGACTTATGATTTGGGAAATAATTAGCCTATGCTCTCTCCTAGAGAACTATTTATCAACTGAATAATTTTAAAGAGATGGATTTTTAAATGCAGTTGTCGGGACCTTACTTGTCCTGTGGCCGATTTTCCGGCATTCCTCTAGACTGGCATTGAATCACTAGAGTCATGGTGAGTAGCCTACTGGAACATATTGAGCATCCAAATACCATGTACAGTGATTTTATTATTTAACCTACCTCACAAAAAAATATGTTTTTATGTATGTCTCCTAGCTCATATATGTGTGCAAATATCTTGTGAAGGATTAGAAGATTCTACACTTTAGGATTGGCTTTTTCATTAGTAACTACTGTAAGAATCATGGTAACTAACTAGTAATGACTCAGTGTTACTACATACTTCTAAAGGAATTACTAATTATTTGGATCCGTATACTAAAGTGAAGATCATGGTAACTAACTAGCAATGATTAAAGTGTTACTACATACTTCTATGGAAATTACTATTTAAAACTTCACCAAAAACCTCAAAAGCTTAAAATAATTAGTAATTCCTTTAGAAGTATGTATTAACACTTGAGTCATTACCAGTTAGTTACCATGATATTCACTTTAGAATACGGATCCAAATAATTAGTAATTCCTTTAGAAGTATGTAGTAACACTGAGTCATTACTAGTTAGTTACCATGATTCTTACAGTAGTTCTCTGGGAAGCATAAAAAAGTAGTAGTTATTGATTAGTTAATAGTGAACTACCACTTTCATCTGTGTGCTATTACTTACTAATTCGTTAATCAGAATTTCTTGTTAGTTTATAGTAGTTACTAGATTGTTAATATTGTGTTACTCATTTGTGTAGTTATTCATTAACGAAGGAACCGTAATCTAAAGTGTTACCGAAAATGTTTCTTTGTGGGTGCTGGGTAGAATAATTACATTTAACATGATTACTAATGGTTTGCTAATGGGATTCTTTCAGGTAAGCGCAGTTTATGGCTTGCATGACACAGAAAATGTCTCTAATAGAAACATAATGAAACTATAATGGATGTGTAACCTTTTAGAACTGTTTCCCAACTTTAAAAGGAAACAGAATACATTTACTATGAAATTTAATTATCTGACAGGTATGATTCAGCCACATAGAAACTGCTAGAACAACTTTATTTACTGATGTAGATGACTAAATTAACTATCTGATAACGGCAAACAATAATCTCAGTTGTAGGCTAATAGTTATTGTATTCTGGATGAAATGTTCGAGCAGAGCAGGTTCTAAAAAAATGAGAACGAATCAAATCTGCAGTAAATATATACATTTATAATTTGTCTGGATTCAACTGCATTACTGCTCAAAAGCTAACATGGTTCATCAATCATTTTTATTAGTTAAACTATTTTATACAATAAGAGTGATTTCAACATTAAACAGCGAAATTGTTCTAAGAACTAAGGGTCTATATATGGTTAATAAAAAAATCAATGAATAAAGATTAAATATGAACGTAAATAAGGTCACTGTTATTCCTCTTTTATTTCTGGTTGAGTCTTCTCTGTCTTCTCTTGTTTCTCCTTCACCTGGGCCTGCATCTCTTTCCTTGTAGCAAGTATTGCACTTTGTAGGGATGCAATCTCAGCTGAGAGAGTGATGACTGGGGGAAAGAAAATGTGCTTTATTTACATAAAGTATTAACAGGTAAATAAACCCAAAATACAAGAAATAGCATTTCATTAAAAACAAAAAAATTGTGCTGAAATAATACTTAAAATTTAAGCCACACAGAAAATGTGCAGCAAAGCACAATATTTTAATAAATTCACAGGGATCAAATCAAATATAGCATAAGCAAGCCATAGTTATAGAAGACATCACAAAAGAGCTCACCCTCTTTAAAAGAAGACTGAGCTTGTTTCAAACTTTGTGGTACAAGGATCCCAAACCACTTCAAAGGTTCTCTGTGCTCTGGTGTGGATGATTCTGCCTTTGTTTTTACTTGAGGGTCTGTCTCTTCTTCCTCCTCTTTAACCCCCTTTTGTTTGGTATTTATTCGCCTCCTAAGACCTGAAACATTCAATGGTTTTGTCACAAATCGTACAATTCCTCGTTACAGTTGTAGGGCCCTAAATGTATCATATAAATGGTAAAAAATAGGCAACACTGTGGAAAGACTCTAAATATATTTAAAAAATTATAAATTTTTATAGGGATAGTTCACCCAAACATAACAATTCTATCATTATTTACTCACCCTCATGTCGTTCCAAACCCGCAAGACTTTCGTTCATTTTCGAAACACAAATGGAGATATTTTTAATGAAAGTGATTTCTGTCTCTCCATTGACAGCTAAGCAACTACCACTTTGAATGAATTGAGTGGTTTAGTCCAAATTTTCTGAATAGACAATCATTTTCTATGATGAACAGATTTAATTTAGGCTTTTTTTCACATATAAACATTGATCAGCTAACATAAACAGATGCTCAACTGAACCTGCTTGCCGCACGAGAAGAAACCTCTGCGTGACACACAAGAATGAACCTCATTGGTTCATGCGGAAGCTCAGACGTGCTGCGTAACACACAAGAATGAACCTCATTGGTTCTTGAGGAAGCTCAAACATGCTGCGTAACAAGAATGAACCTCATTGGTTCTCGCACGATAAGCAAACATGTTTGAGCTTCTGTTTCCACAACTGATGTGTGAGTTGATGAATGTTCAGCTACATGTGAATAAAAGCCTCAATTTAATCTGTTTAATCAATTCAATAAAGCGATCATGTCTCTTTAGAAAATTTTAAACTACTAAATTCTTATAGATTAGATTTACAATCTTTTTATGAGTTTTTTGAAGCGTCAAATTGTCAATTGCGTAACTATCTATGGAGGGACGTAAATTGCTCAGATTTCATAAAAAAAATCTTCATTTGTGTTTCAAAGATGAACAAAAGTCTTATGGGGAATGACATGAGGGTGAGTAATTATTACAGAATTTTCATTTTTGGGTGAGCTAACCCTTTAATTTACAAGTCAGCAAGTCATGCCTACCCGTCTCTTTCGCACCAATGTCTTCTACGGTGTTATTTTTCGGTTCTTCAGTTTTATTCTTTATTCTCTCACATTTGAACTCAGCTGTTCCACCTTCCAACAAGCTGTTGTTAAGGCAAGCACATGGATCTATATAAATAATTAAGCCTTATGCACAAGCGAATATTTAAATGCATATGATGACATACGGACCTGGCTTCAACGTGAACAAGCGGCTCCATCTCACTGGCGTACTGCAGAGCGGATACTTGCTTATTTCCCATTGAATAACGTGTCTTGGCAATAGAAAACCATCCCTGTGAAATAAAATTAAGGGAGTTATATTCATAATAAATACAAATGAAAATGTTTTGTGTACAACACGCAATTGAAAATGTTAAATTCCATCCATTAAATTTGTACGTTGCACGTTTCACCTCTTCTATAAGGGAATTGAGTTTATGTCGCTTCTCCTCAAGAGCCTCGAGCTTGTCCATGAAAAGCAGCAACTGCTCGTCAAAACGAAGATGTTGATCAGCACGCATTTCTGTCATTTTATTCGACTAGACAGACGCTGGAAAACAAAGGACTTAATAAAGATTCTAAGATGTATTCCTGTTGATCGCCATCAGAGAGATGTTTAGAACCTTTACCGGTCACGTGACAAGAAGTCACATGACATCAGTTCGATTGCGTAGGTTAGTATGATTTCTGTTAATACTTAGTAAATACCATACTTTACAGAATTCTTTATTATTTGTTTGTGCTTTCTGATGAAATCATTATTTAAGCACGTATATAATTTACACAAAATATTACCCAAACGATGGCGTTGTAATAAATATTCACCCAGTGTGTTGTGTAATCTGAATTTACTGAATATGTCGCTTGAAAATAATATCTCGCTTTTTGTTTTTTTGTTTTTTAATCGTGCATACGATATTCACGGCAAAAAAAGAAAAAAACATTTCTTCCCATACCGGGAGTCGAACCCGGGCCGCCTGGGTGAAAACCAGGAATCCTAACCGCTAGACCATATGGGAGTTATACTCTCAGTCGAAAGCAGACTATTTAAAGCAACATGTATAAACACAAGCTTCTAAATAAAATGTGTATTTGTCATAGTGACCGACTTTCGTGTTCATTCTTTCAATATCGTGTCCAGCGTTGCAAAAGTCAATGATTAAACTCAAAGCTCAATAGCAGACGTTCACGTTATTTTCACTAGCCAATCTAAAGATGCAAACATGCTGCGTTGTTGTATGATGGTAAATTAGTACTAAAAATAATAGTTGGCAAAAAAGGTAGTGTTCTCATGTATCACCAAAATAAAAATTGGAAACCACTGACATAGAAAACTGTGTCATAAACATAATAGTGACATGTGACATAAACAAAATAGTGCATAACTATTCAACCCCTATTTCTCCACTTACAATCACCACCTCCAGTAGCTCGCCGTGATCGTATAGTGGTTAGTACTCTGCGTTGTGGCCGCAGCAACCCCGGTTCGAATCCGGGTCACGGCAGGGATGAGTCCCTATCACGGCATAGGAGTGTGATTTTTTTCCTCCCCTATTGTAAGCTTCACTTTATCATGCTTCGTTTTACTTCAAAATTATAAAGACAAAACGTATTCGTTCACAAAATGTGCATTTCACGCGCATACACTATTCGCCTTCAGATGTGACGACATGCATGTTACGAGGAGGTCGTCCAACTGCAAGCCGTGTAAATATCACGAGGGATTGTTCCTCCCACAGAGGCTAATGGTGATTGGGTAGCGAGAATCACGTGGGCTTACAGTAGGATGTGACTCGGTGGTGCGATGTTTCAGCAGCAATTTGATTATGTAGTTCATAGAGCAGATATTAACACGGTTCATTTCTGCGTTCTCCAGCTCCAAGAGGAAAGGTAACGCTATATGCAACATAGAGAGCAAATTTTCAAACGCGGGAAATAGTCACATTTCTAGGACATTCCACAACTCATCACAAAGTAAGTAGCCTACATACGTATCAAGCCAAATCGATTGTGTTATTGCCACGTTATCTGGTGCAAATGTACCTTCAGATTAGGAATTAATTTTTATCATGTTACTATTTATAAATTTTGTCTCATAAAGTTTTTTTCCTCTTTCATCCAACTTTCCAGATGTTGAAGGAAGCAGAAACTATAAATCATCCCTATTGGCCTCGCAACCTGTCTATTCCCAACTATGTGGCTAATGACCGTTCAATGTCAGAGATTCTCATATTCCTGTTCTCTGTGTCTGGGATACTGCTGCTTGCCACCTGGTCATTGACTGGGCGTAAGGTGTCAGGGAACAGGCTTAGCGGAGGGAGAAGGTTAGCTCTGTGCTGGTTCACTGTGTGTGGCTTTATCCACGGGGTCATCGAGGGATGGTTCTCTTTATACTACACTATCATTCCCGAAGACCAGAGTTTCCTTTCTCAACTGTGTGAGTGAGGTTCAAAGTCTATTTGACTTAGTTTATCATTAGTATGTTTTGAGAGAATACTTTGACACTTTTCCCTTAATGTCTCACGAACATTATCATTATAAAGACCTACATTTTTCATGCACAGTCCAAGAATTGTGAACATAAGCTGAGTTCAAATCCCCTCCTGGGTAGTTCGTATTTACGAGTTGTGAAGTGCTAATGCTGTCTTTACATGCTATCTGAAATGTAGGCTACTTCCCACTGAAGTCATGATTTGATTACGAGCTCATCATGTTCAAGTGCCCTGATGTCGGAAATTAGGAATTATGGAGGACACCAGGTTTATTCTTGCCTATTTCTTGGGGAAATCTTATTAAAGCCAACTATTTTTTTTGAAGACATTTAATTCTTAATAAAATGTATCCTATTCGTTGACAGCGGTACAAACATTCACTGCTTTCTAGATAGTCAGCTTGCCTGCATTTGGAATTTAGGTTAAATGCAGGCTATTTTCGCTGTGTATAAAACACACACTATGCTTCAAATGGTTATTCACACACACACACACACACACACACACACACACACACACACACACACACACACACACACACACACACACAGATAGATAGATAAATGAACTATTTTAACGTCAAAACAAGTTAATGTAGCTAAAGAATAGCAGTCAAAGCATCAATCTTTCTCCCCTCCCCCAAGGCCTGAGGCCTTTATGCTTCTGCATCAACTCCACGGCGTAGTTACGCCGTCACTCCTTCGGCGTCGTGGCCGTTTTATGGTTCTGCGTCAGGTTGAGTTGCACCGCGGTGCATCTGACCAATCACAGCCCTTGTGGTCTGCGTCGCCTCGACGCGTAGTTACAATTTTTTGGAGGAGCACATCGAGCTACGGCGGAGGGGTTTGCGGGGGCACGCCGTCGATTCGACCCAGAAGCATAAAACAGGCTTAACTTGGGTATCAAATTGGTCTCAGAGATTCCCAGTAGTAAATACAACTTGATTTACTGGAAAACTAGGATTTCCTTCAAGAAAACAAATTTTTACGATATGCACGTAAGGTTAATTACGACGTTAGGTGTTGCAAGATGGTATAAAGCTTGTTTCCGCCACTGAATAAAAAATAAAAAAGGTAATTGCAACTTTTTTTCAACGAGTTATAGGTAAACTCACAATTGCGAGAAAAGTCAGAGCACGCAATTCTGGCTTTATATCTCGCAATTCTGAGTTTTATTGCGAGATAAAAAGTCGCAGTTACTTTTTTTTAATTCTCTGGCGGAAAAATCTTCCATAAGATGGCGATGTAACCTTTCTACAAAAAAAGCATTTTTTAAAATCTTTATTTAATTTATAGAAGTGCTGCAAATTGAATCGTTATGTATTCTATTGTAATAATATGTTTTATAATTATTAATATATGTTATATTTGTACATAAAATCTGATAGTTTTATTGTAAATTAACTCAAAGTAATTCTACAACAAATTTACCACAGACGCTGCATGTATTGCATCCAGTTTGCAGTCTCTACATTATTTATACGTTTGAATACCGAAAATGCCTTTTCATCCTATATAGGGAAAGAATATTCCAAAGGGGACAGCAGATATGCAATGTAAGTTATACACATGTGTATGTTTATGCATTAAAAATGAGTCTATGGATTGCATTATACCTATATTTCTTTTATGGGATCTTCTTTTCAGAGCGGATAATTTCACCGTTAGTATGGAGACAGTAACCGCGTGCCTGTGGGGTCCTTTCAGCATATGGATTGTTCTGGCCTTCCTTTATAACTGTTCTTATAGATTTGTCCTGCAGGTCATCGTATCTCTAGGTAAGACGTGTCCTCCAACTGCATATGGAATTGTTAATATTTATGATATAGTTATTTATTCCACATCTTGTCAACTTGAGAAACAATGTGTGCTAGAGGGAACAATTCAGTCTAACGGCCAACGTTACTTGCAGGTCAGCTGTATGGTGCAGTCCTCTACTTCTTCACTGAACACAGAGATGGATATATTCACAGCGAATATGGTCACCCCATCTATTTCTGGTTCTACTTTGTGTTTATGAATATTTTGTGGATTGTCATCCCTCTCATTCTTATAGCAGACTCGTGGTGTCAGTTATCTACCAGTCAATCCATGTTTGATAAAGCAGCACAAAAAGGGAAGTCTAAAAGAAACTAGATCAGTAGAAAATAGAAGGAATATGGAAAAGAACTGAAATTTTGTACAGTTCTTAATAACATATACAATATGTTGATATATTTTAATAATGTAATTTTATAATATTACTGCGATTCGCTCGTAGAAGAAAATTGAAAAAGTGTAATGTGTCATATTTATTACATTAATGAAAATATGATGTTGATTAAATGCTCATAATACTGCTCCAACAGGGTTGCCATATTTATCTCTGTTTTTAAAACACTTGCACTATATCGATTCTCCCTACTTGGGTGCCTTTCTTTATGTTCTGTTGCAAATGAATAAATAAGCTGATCCAATTCTGCTCATATCACTGTCACCTGGCTGGTCACTTTTCAGGAGCCACACACAATGAGAGCGGGTACCTAAAATAAGGAGTAGCCTACAGCTTTTTATCATTCTACAATGGACAATTTAATATGAATATGTGCATTTTCTATTTAAAATGAAAGTCACTTCACCAAACAGTGTCTGTCTCTGAGCTCCAAAAACTAAGCTTAATCTGATCTTTATAAGAACATTCTAATTCTGTCTTGCTTGGCTTAGTGAGCATTTCATGACAGGTGATTACATGGCTAATTTGTCCTTGATGTTAAATACTAGAAAATATTAGTTTCTATATATATATATATATATATATACTACATGAGGCTTTGTTTAAAAATGATGAAATAATACGATTTTTTTTTTTTTAAAGAATCAAAATGCCGAAACCCGGGATCGAACCAGGGACCTTTAGATCTTCAGTCTAACGCTCTCCCAACTGAGCTATTTCGGCTGTGATGACATATATTGGACTGACGCCATAATTCTTTGACAGTTACTGATAGTAATTTTAAGTACTATTCAAAAATACACCATTCATTCTCATTCCCAAAATACAATTTTTGTGTGGGGTCCATAAACAGTAAAAGCAGAGTAGGCTCTGGTAAAAGGTTGGGTCCCGGTTTAGGACCCAAGCAATCCGATTCGTTCAAAACCAAACACGTTTTATGGGTAATCGCTTTAGTGCCTGGTTACAAATCACCCAAAATCACTTTTTGTAGACGTTTGAACTACGTTATAACGAGTCAGTAATGTCTTTTAACTTATATGTTTCATGTACAAGTATATAACCGAAGCAATTGATTATGCATTTAAACATTTCTCGTTCTTAGTGTTTTATAGTTAGCCTAACGTTACATAGTAGCATAGCATGCAGCTATACGATGAGCGTGCTAACTGATATGAGCTTTACCTGAGCTTAACGTATTCACAGCAATTCATGATGCAATTATAATTATGTCATTATTTTTATCGTAATAATCAGCGCAATATGTTGTACACATTTTTTTTAATCAAAAGAACCACGTAATAATGTTAATTTGTGTTTATTATTATTTTTCTTATTAACAGTTTGTCCATTTAAATAAATGACAGAAAGCTAGCTATGTGTGCGTGTACTTAGTATAAATATTAATTGGTTGTCTAGCCTTGATTTCAGAACAGTGTAATAAAATAGTGTAGTCACTATTTTACTGCACTCAGCAGCCCTTGAATTATTACTTAATTATAGTTCATACTACAAACAATCACCACTATATTAATAGTATCATTAGGCTGACACCGTGGACAATGGGCAATCTAAAATATAAAAAATTAGTTGTTTGTAACATTGCAAACAACAGAAACACATTACTTTGTACAACTACATAAGGGGTCTCAAACTCAACACAGGATCTTGAGGACACGACTTAACACCACATGGCCACAACATAAGTATGTAGTAGAATATATGATCTTGTGGCCTCAATATAATGTCGTGGCCTCTACATAACGTACTCATGGGTTAATTATTTATACTTGAGGTGCTGTATGAAACCATCTCATGGGCCGGGAGTTTGAGTCAACAAATTATCTTACCCACTTCGTGACATCTGGAAAGATGCCTTGCCAGTAGTATGCACTTGCAATCTTATTAAATGTCCTTGTTCTCCCTTGATGCCCACCTGTAGCTGGGTTGTCATGGCAGTCCCGAAGGACTCGTTCCTTCTGTTTCTCATCCATGGCAACCAGACGGTTTGATCCATTTGCAGTTGTATAAAAAAGATGTCCATCTCTATTAGAGACATAAAAAGGTAATGTGACTGAACGCAACACACAATATTTAAATCATGTTATTTATTGAAGAAAAAAAAGGAAAATTAATTGTTTTATCATCATAGATATATACACTAGAAGTCGCCTTGGCTACGGCAGTTCATTGGAACGAATGCGTCAATAGAGCCGCCATCATGGAACAGGGGAGCCCCTCCTCTTTAATGCATCAGCGTCAATGTAGGAAAAGATCTAACGGAAATAAAATCACCATAAATCGTCATGAATGCGATTTTCTAGTTGTTTTGGTTCGTTCCATTGGTCAGACATCTATTTATCATTGAGTCCAGAGAAATTTTAAAACATTTCCAAAATTTCACATTCTTGTGAAATGTAATCCCTTGCAGTCTGGTTTTTAGATTTCGTTCGTGTGAACATCCATAAGCAGCTCAAAAGTCCGGCATCATCCATGAATTCAGCGTTACCTAGCTACTTCCTATGACAAGACCCCTGTTCCAAGATGGCGGAAGTTTTGACACATGCTTTGAACCCCAAGGCAACATCTAGTGTACATATCTATGTTTTATCATAAGCAAACGAAGCGGATACTGTAAATTACAGAATAAATAATACATTAAAAGGCATTAAAAGATGTGATCACTGATGTGGTGTAGCTCTTTCTAAACAAACAGAAAAAGAAGTTGTGACATCCCATTGCCAGATGTTCTCCAGTCCTAAAAGTAAAACAAAAAACACAAACAATTCAAATTAAGCTTATGTTCTGCATGATTTAAAGCAGTTGTAGGCTACTCTGGCATCCTCAGCATCCACTGTCCTGCAGATTTAGCTCCAATCTCAAACCCAACTGCCTATAATTGTCTATAAGTAAACCTGAAGACTTTGGTTAGAAATGTTTGGTGTGCTTGATTAGGGTTGGAGGTAAAAAGGAAACCTCAAAAAGGGACTGAGTTGTCTGTTCCTGATTTAAATTTACAAAGCAGCACAGTACATTATATTATATACACATTGAAGTATATTGGAGTACATCATATTAGCCAAGTACTGAACAAAAACTTTTTTTTACCTTTATCAACAGCAAACGGTTTTTTAAAGATCCTTTAGAAAGGCATGGTCTCTTTTGAGCCATTGCCAGAAATCAATAATAGCGATTATAAAAGTATAAGTAGCCTAAAAGGTATAAGAAGCTTTACAAGTCCAGAAATAAAGTAAGTTAAACGATTCAGTCAAACATATGTCAGCAGACTACAACGTTAAAGTTAAATAGCCTAACGTTAAATATATAAAGTAATGAAACTTCACTTTGCCCTCAGCCAAAACGATTTGCCAGGGAACAAATAATAGATTAATGAGACCAAAGATCGCTCGTTAGATATACACAAGACGAATTATATCTCATGTTTAACCACTAGACTAGAGACATCAGTGTCAGCGGCAAACGTCAGAAGGACTAGCCAAGGGAAGGCTGTTCAAGGCGGGTTACATGAGCGCCCGGTAATCGCCTGGATCTCACAACTCCGAAAACGTCTGATCAAATTTTAAAATAGGCGCTATCTTTATAAATAAACCACAGATTTGAGCTTTAAACAACTACATTCTAAACTGAAAAACTCTTTAAACTAAATTTCGTGACTCAATATCAGTAGTATTTTTAAATACTGCTTTTGACGTAACCTACTATGAAAAGCGCTATATACATATAATGTATTAATTGATGGCAACAAACTGCCTTTATCTTTTATTTTTATCTTATCTTGCACATAGCAGCGGGATTTAGCAGTAGGCCTTCATACCAGCGGGATTTTGAATTCTACATAAAGCTACCACATAATGCTAAAACAGCTCACGTTAGCTACCAAGTTATGGCGAGAACAGATTTAGATGAGGCATACTAATGGGGCAGGCAGTTACCATGGTAATACCTACTAACATAAAATGAAATGTTAATGAAACATAGAAGTGAGAGACTTTTTTTTTTTTATTTCGTAACATCACGAAATTAACGTTAGAATAATGACACTGACATACAGTCTGACAACATCTCATTCTGACCGCAGATAGCCTATTGAATCAGGACAACGAGTTTGTCTCAGGCATTCTTTACTTAAATGGAGACTGGCATAAAAGTCAACAGCTTTCACACACTCAATTAAAAATAAAAGTCTTGATTCAGAAAACAAAATTGTTTCCTTGACTGTACCATTCAAAACGGTCTTGCGACAAGCAAAGAAATCTACCCGTGGTTTTCTATCGCTCTCTACAGGAAAAGCAAGGGGCGAACTTATACATTATAGTTTTACTCTGAGCCTAACACAAGAGGTCGCTCTTTCATAATGTTTGAAGCGGCCCTCAAAAGTTAGCAGCATTAAATCATTAATTCCTATCATGAATTACTGAGGATTTTAGATTCATTTTGTCACATTTCATGCTTAAGATTTAAAAAAATATAATTCTACCTGGCAAAATGCATGATAATATTAAAAATATTTGCATCAAGTAGGCTATTGGTGTATTTGTATAAATGTTTTTGATAAGTGCAGTTTTTTTTTTTTTTTGCAATCTATATAAAGTGCTGGCAGGGGTGATGTATTTTTGTAGGTCAAAGGTCAAAACCCAAAAATTAGTTAACATTTTAGTACTTCCGGATCCATTGTCCCAATGTCAATGGGTTTTTGGTTAAATGCCTGAAATAAGGTCTTGAAGGTATGTGAAATATATTTTCACGTTTTATTCTACCACATAAAATACATCAGTAATATCCCTTGTGATTTTTTTTAAAAAGCTTTAATTGTCTTGAAAAAGGCAGTCGCTACCAAGTGGATAAATGGGACCACATGGGTTGCTGGGCACATGAAACGTTATCATGGCGAAAAGGAAAAAAATCACTAATCCACTTTCACAGTTTCACGGTTTATAATCATGTTTTTGCAAACTATTTAAATTGAAACTTTCAGAGAAAATGGTTTTAAATCAAGACTGAAACAGTTGTTGCTTTTACTTCTGCCAATTACATTCAGGCTTCAATTCATAAAAACATTGTGTCTATGCAACATTTACATCAATTAATGAAAAATAAAGCATAAAAACAAAAGCTTTTCGTCCCTGGGTGGGCTCGAACCACCAACCTTTCGGTTAACAGCCGAACGCGCTAACCGATTGCGCCACAGAGACTAGTGGTCATGGCCAACGGTATGTTTCATTAAGTAGAAACGTTTTCTGTCTAAAAGCATGAAACACATATAAGTCACATTATGAAGTTGAATTGCCCAAAGAGCAATTCTGAGGTCCTAAATCCATCATGGAAACGCTGCTTTGTAGTAGGTGTAGTTACACTGAACTTGACACTAGATGTCGCTCTTTAATAATGCATGAGGAATGAAATGACCACATAGTGGAGTTCAACATTTGTAACATGAACTGCTAACTTAGATAATTTTTAACTTGCATGTCATGCCTGTCAGGCCTAATGCATGTTTAAAATCATGACTAACTACCCAACATACATACTATCAATTCATAACAGTGCACTATTGTACACAGTGTACTGCGAATTAAGAGTAAATGTTAATCAGGCTTTGTATTAAAATGTTTAGCCATCTGTCTTTGAGGGTAAATGTGTATAAACTAAAATCATCATTTTAGAATCACTGAGATTACCTATTGGCGAGGATTACTAACTAGAGACCTACCTGATTGCACTCATTAAATGAACAGAGATATCAGTAGTGAACACTAGAAGGAGCAACAGTAAATTTCTGTGTTGTCAATAAATGTTGCTGTGTCATTGCAATATTCACATTAATTACTCAAAATGAAGGCATTAAAACAAAAGCTTTTCGTCCCTGGGTGGGCTCGAACCACCAACCTTTCGGTTAACAGCCGAACGCGCTAACCGATTGCGCCACAGAGACTGGTGATTCTTTCTTGGATGATTCAATTTCAAGAACAACCAGAAAAACCACTTCTGAAACCCTGAATTATAAACATTGTTTAAATACTTACAACTTCTAGCAGGGGCTTGTAGGGTTGCCAGTAAAGGTAGTTCAAATAGCTTTTATCTGTAAACAAAAAGAGTGAAAATTTTAAAAAAATTTCCCATTCAAATAACCATAGCTCCTCATAGCTCCAGAGAGTACTGTGGCCAGTTGCTTAACCTGCTTGGCCTAGTCTTAAAACTTAGGCATCTTATTTTTTTTCCCATCAAGACTGGTCCAATATTAAGAACAATAACCCCTAACTATTAGTTGATCAAACAGTCTTAAAATAGAGGCAGAGTTTATGCAACTCTCCACTAAGCACATCATCTTAAGAAGTTGTATTGCAAATGTTTTTTTTATACCAAACTTCATTTCAGCTCATATAACGACTTCTTTGCAATTAATGTGAACGTGTCTTCCAGTTTGGTTTGTGTACGTGTCAAATTATCACATCTTATTTTTTATAATTTAAATATGAATAGGCCAATAACTTATATACAGCGAATTAATTAAGAATGTTTTTTAAGTAATATTTGTTATACAAAACTCTTAAACTCTTAAAAACTGAAACAAACAACACTGGCTCAACACATGGTGTCAGTGTGGCGGTGAAGTACATGTTGACTGATTCTGAAAACGGTGGCGACGGTAGGGTTGTGAAAACGTGTTTGGAAACGTACTCGGTTACTAACGTAACTTCGGTTCGCTGAGATAAGGGAACGAGTACTGTGTCTTGCTAAACGCTAGGGGAAACTCCTTTCACCAAAATACTCAAGCCTTAATAAAATAACACAGTGCTTACTGCACAGCCATAACAGTGCCGAGGCTTACTCGCACACTATTGGCTGGTCAGTGGGAACTGCACGAACCAATGGCAGAGCGGCGCAACTACGCGAACCTATCGGTGCGAAGCCCGCCAACCTGAGCGCAAAGCCCACCAGAATGGATGGGGCATCTGCCTAAAAAAGTCGCTCAAATTGCCATGGATTCAGGTTTATCGACTGAAGCGACCATCGCTAGTTGTTTGTGCCATAGCAGGGTCATCTACGCAGTACTCGTTCCCATATCTCAGGGAACCGAGGTTACGTTAGTATGTTCCCTTTCGAATGGTCAGTCGTACTGCATCTTGGTAGACGCTAGGGGAACCTATTCAGTCACGCCGTGCTATGATAAACTCAACGACATGTACCTCTACCCAAGTTGGGACGTTACTAAGGGTCCCAAGCTAGAGTTTTTTGACATATCTTATAGGGGCAAATACCCATAATGTGAAGGGCCGGGCTCACCGAGGCCAGCCACAATCATGATGAAGGGACTTATGTGCTTGAAGTACAGGGCCTACTGTGAAGGGCTGGGCACATAGAGGCCATCTCACCTTCTCCCCACCCGCTTTCTTCTTTTTTTTTTTTACACAGAAAGAATACATGCCTTTGCAGGGACTTCCAGACTGTAAAATATGGTAAAGGAAGACGGCGAAGACCGGCCTGCCGCTCTACAGATATCACCAATAGATACCCCGCTGGACCACGCCCAGGAGAGGGCCATGCCTCTCGTGGAGTGGGCTCTTACGCCCATGCGGCACTGCAGGCCCATAGAAGTGTAGGCTAAAGCGATAGCATCCACCTACAGTTTAGATAGTCTTTGCTTGAAAGCACTTTGGGCACATAGCCATGTCTTGGTTTGAGAATGACTTTAGAGTCACCCGGGCCAAACTCCAGACAGGAAGCGCTCACAGAGAGCGCTTGCAAGTCACCAACTCGCTTGACTGATGCTAAGGCTAGTAGTAGCGCAGTTTTCACCGAAAGTGGCTTTAATTCGGATGTTTGCAACGGTTCGAACGGGGGCCCGTTCAGTGCTCGAATGACCATTAATAGGTCCCATGAGGGCACCGTAGGGGGCCGTGGGGGGTTAAGCCTCCTGGCTCCCTTCAGGAAGCGGACAATCATTTAGTTCCTACCCACCAACTGGCCAGCCATCGGTACGTGAAAAACCTCCCTCCTCCCCGCTGCACATGCATAACACATGCGTGAAATGCACTCTCGGTGGTTGAGTAAGTTTTAGGTTCGATATTTCGCCAGACATTTATTTTCCCTTGCCACTGTTCTATAGGGTCAGCACAGCAGTCTTACAAAGATATCAATAGCAGGATTAGTTTTAACATTATGTAACCATTGTATATCAACATTAAATATTCGTTCAAAATCACCTACGTGCATTAATGCTGCATATTTATATGTGAGAATGCTTTGACGCGTTTCCACAGCGCATGATGCCTAAGGGAACGTCTGCCATTTCCACCAACTGCGTTAAACGTAGCCTATAATTTGTAGGCTATTATTTAAAATTACTTTTCAAATTCCAAAGCTTATAGAAGGTTCCTATTGGTAATACTGACCTGGTAGCCTTGAGTAAATTAACTTATCTAAGAAAATGATTCATAAAACTTATAAATATCAGTTGAGCCTATGTTTACTTTCTTCACCGACACAGAAGAAAATGAAAAGACTATCAGTCAAAGTTAAGCTTTAGGAGGGGGAAAATAGGGCAGGATAAGAAGACTGAGAGAAAAACAAAGATGGAGATGAGGAGAGAGGTGTTGACAAATAATCTAATGCCCACTGACATGGTTTTAAAGCTATTTATTATCCATTTTTTTTGGCCTTCAAAAGTCTTAAATTGTACATATGTAGGTCAGAGAAATCTAAATTTTCTCGGAGGAGCATGCCAGTGTGCAGACTCGAATAGCATTTTTATGTTCTGATAATCTTATCTTTAACTAGAAAATTAAAGATAAGATTATCAGAACATAAAAATGCTATTCAGGTCTGTAACCCTCTATACCCTATGGCCATACATTATAGAGATACAAATCATGGTAGCCCAAGTACATTGAAGATAATTGGCATTGAACATGTCCCCAAGTCCATAAGAGGAGGAGATAGGGTTAACAGGCTATTACAAAGAGAGTCGTTTCGGATCTATACACTGAAAGCTACTACATTTCCAGGCTTAAATGGAGAATTAGATTTTGTACCATTGTTGTGATTTTTTTTCTTTCTTTTTTTCGTGCATTAAAATGTATTATGTATTATTTGATGTATACATCAACTGATTATTGTACTTTGATCATTGTCACTTGTTCTAAAATACTTTATTTCATTGAATATATAATATTGATTTGTTTATTTTGATTTGTATACCGTATTCAAGATATCGATGAAATTGTTCATTAAAAAAAATTTGATTTTTTTTTTAAATATTTATTTTTTATTATTATTAATTATTTTTTATGTATATGTTTGTTTGTATGTTTATGTGTTGTATGTATGTATGTGTATATATATATATATATATATATTTTTTTTTTATTTATTTTTTTATATTGAGTTTGATTCAACTTCATAATGTGTGAGATACTATTCGATTCTTTGAACTTTTCTCCCTTCAGGTTGCCTTGCATAGTGTGACCAGGTGTTTGCTATTTGATTAATTAACTGCTACTTAAAATGTACCTGTGACTCTGTTTGTTACACACACCCTGACGAAGGCATAGAGCCGCAACACGTAGGTGTATCTGTCACCAATTTTATTGTTAAAAGCCATTACTTAATAAATTCTTTTTATACTTTTTTTCTACACAATTCGAGTGCCTTGGAGTATTTTTTGTTTTTATCTAGCGCCCATAGTTTGGGACGGGGGCGCCAGATCGTTCTGTTTACCTGGGAAAGGGGGGGACCTTTCTTCAGGGGAATTGGCCAAGGGGCTGCTGTGAGCAGCTGAATCATCTCAGGGAACCAAGGTTGGGTCCGCCAGAGAGGGGCCACTAGTAGGACTACATGTCTGCCCTCCGTGATTCTTTTTATGACTTGGGGGAGGAGCGAGACCAGAGGAAAAGCATAAAGTAGACGGCTGGGCCAATCGTGGGCCAGCGCGTCTCTGCTCTTCGAGAAGAATGTTGGGCAATGACAGTTGTCTTCGGAGGCGAAGAGTTTGACCTATGCCCTCCCGAAAACACTCCATACCAATTGAACCATCTGGGGGTGGAGAGTCCATTCCCCATGGGACACCTGGCCCCATGACAGCATGTCTGCTCCCTGGTTCAGTCTGCCTGGCACGTGCACTGCTCTTAGGGAGCGAAGGTTATCGTTCGCCCATAGGATGAGATCTCTGGTCGTCTCTTTCTGACCCCGCCTTGGCCGTTTATGTAGGAGACCACTGTCGTGTTGTCTGTACGGACCAGGATGTGGTGACCTGAGAGACGTGGTTGGAAGGTCTTGAGGGCTAGCACTACTGCAATCATTCCCAGGCAGTTGATGTGCAACCATGTCACCGTGCTTGACGATGAGCCGGAGGCTGGTTCGCCCTTGCACAGAGCGCCCCAACCCATGTTGGAGGCATCTGTAGTGACTACCATTCGTCTCGAGACTGTCACCAAGCTCATCCCCGACTCAAAGAGACTGGGTGTCAACCAGGGAGCCAGGGCTCTGATACAGCCGTGGTCCACTCTGATGGAAAGACTGCCCGAGCGCCACACTTGGGGAGGAACTCGAGGTTTCAGCCAGTACTGCAAGGGGCGCATGTGCAGCATACCCAGCGGGTGTACTGATGAAGCTGAGGCCATAATACCTAGCATCCTCTGAAACGTTCTGAGGGGTCTGTTGGTTCCCGTTCTGAACGAGCATGCGAGCCACTGGATAGTCAGTGAGCGCTCACCTGACAGCCACGCCCTCATTTGGGCAGAATCTAAAATCGCCCCCAGAAAAGAGATTATCTGCCTGGGCAGCAACAAGCTCTTGGCTGTGTTTATTAGGCTTGTGCCGGTATCAAATTTTCATGCTGAGATTAATTGATTGAGCTTTGTATCACGGTATAATCACAATATTTTAATTGCACAATAGAAACAGATGGATTGGGGGGGATGTAAAAAAAACAACTTGCATCACAATAGGTGTAATTGTGTTTGTCAAAACATTTGGTAACTAAACAGAATTTTGTTAAATTTAGTGACAACATGTTACAATGTTTACATGGTACAATGACTGGTAGGCTACTGTTTGTATTATTGCTTAACACAATTTCCATGATTTCAGTTCAATTCTTGATTTTATTTCAATTTTGATTCAATATTGACTCTTTTGGATAAATATTAGGTAGACTACAGTAGATAGATAGAAGAAAAAATATATCTCACATAATGCTGAAAACATACAGAGAGCCCTATCAGCTGCCGGTATTATTAAAAGTTAAAAATAACACATTAAATATAATTTGGTTTTCATTATAATAACAATTATGTAATTACACTAGTAAAAATATAATAAATATGTAATATAGTACACATATTTAGCAAAATACTCCTCTCTATAGCTATTTTTTTCTAGTCAACGGCTAGTAAATGGCTTTCCTGAGGTAAATGTAACGTTCTGTGACAAAATTGTTCTCCTGCAGTTTTATTGATCTCTTTTTGTGGTTGAAAAACACTGATTGACCGATATTATGTTATTTCAGAGTATTTTTATATGACAATATGAGTAGTTTTTCATATCAAAAGTAACCTGCTCTGTCTAGTCTGTCAGTGTCAGTGTCCTCTTTGCTACCCGATTTTTCTCTGCGTGAAAAAATGGATGTGTGGCGTGAGAGCGTGTGAAAAGTGTCGATTGCGTGAGTCTTGGCAGCCCTGACTTTTAGAAGGGGGATAAATCGTCGGCAGCGTTCCTCCTTTCGCCATGCTTCTTCTCCAAATGAGGATTGTTTACATTAGACTAGAGTGCGCACTGCGCAGCATGCATACAGTGCTTATACATATGGGGATTGTTTACAACAGAGTGCGCGCACGTGTTTTGTGCAGCATATACACAGTGTTTTTTTAAGCGGTTGATGGAAAATAAGCTAATGCGCGTTCTAAAAATCTAAATTCGGATCTATTATTTTTCACAGTATTTTTCACAGTACTGCCCGCGATAACATTATCGTGCATATTCATTACCGCGATTTATCGCATTACCGAATACCGGCACATGTCTATCTTGAGACCCAGGCATTCTAGATGGCTGAGGAGCACAGATTTATGGAAGTTTAGTTCTGCCTCTGATCGGGCCAGAACGAGCCAGTCGACGAGGTAGTTCACGATGCACATACCCATTTGTCTCAAAGGGGAGAGTGCTGCATCCATGCACTTTGTAAAGGTGCAGGGGCCCAGAGACAGTCCAGATGGCAGAACTGTATACTGGTAAGCAGTCCCATCGAACGCGAATCTCAAGAACAGTCTGTGACGGGGCGCTATTTGGATGTGAAAGTAAGCGTCTTTCAGATCCACTGAGAAGAACCAATCCATTGGGCGAATCTGCACGAGGATTTGCTTCAGAGTTAACATTCTGAAAGGCCATTTGATAAGGGCCTTGTTCAGATGTCTGAGGTCTAGAATGGGCCCGAGGCCGCCATCTTTTTTGGGATCAAGGAAGTAGCGGCTGTAAAACCCTGACTCGCATTGGGCTGGCGGCACCGCCTCTATAGCCCCTTTTTCCAATAATCTCACCACTTCGGCGCGGAGGACATGAGACACATTGCTAGTTACTGAAGTGTGTTTTATGCCCACAAAAGCCTCTTTCACACAGACATTCCGGAAAATACACGGATAAATTGACCCGGGATTTGACCCGGGTTAGTTTGATTTTGGTTCATTCACACTGCCAGTGATTTTCCGGAATCAGAGAGTGCGTTCACACAGAACCCGTAAAAATCCCTTAAAGACAAGTGACATCGATGTGACATAATGTCTCAGCAGCGTCTATAAGCTGCGATTTCTCTCTGGAGAAACCACGCTTGTGCATTTTTTTCTCTGATTCGATCATAAACTAGCGCATTAGGTACCACGTACCGGTGGTAGTGGTGAAGAAATTATGCCGCTTTAAACATTATAAGGAAATGTTTTTAACACTGCAAATAAAAAAAATTAAACTAATTTAATATTTAATAACAATAAAACAAGGTGTATGTATTAATGTATCTTGTTTTAGGACGTTTACGCTAGTAAAAGAGTTTATATTCGTCATTGTTGAGTTTACATCCTCAAGACATGCAGAAAGTTTCCTTGGAATCGAGTAACGTTATTGGTTCATTTCCGACATTTCAAAGTTTACTGTCCGTACTGGGCCGCCATTACAATCGTATATTAATACTCTATATTAATAACAACTTTCACTAACATGCTATTATGTCCATTACTTACTCCATTATTTGTCACATTGTAGCTGAGTTTTTTTTTTTTTTTTTAGTTATACAACCAGTTCTCCTCACACAGATCACCAAGATAAGACCGCCGAGATGCCCAGCAACATGAAGAAACATCACTTTAAAACCGAATTAATAGATTGTTGTTTTATGCTTAGTTAGGGTACAAGAATCTTACCTCTCCGATTATCTTATGCTTTGCAGAGATTACAAACGTAGTTATTCTTCTGGTTTTATTCGTTATTATCTGGATCTTTCTAATGTGAACGTAGCGAGGAGGCGTCGTCTGATTGGCCGCCTCGACCTGAAGAATGTGATGTCATTGGCTACGCAATTAACTCATTAAAAACGCTTTTAAATTTTATATTCATAAGAAAAATAAAATAATAGAGTATAGCCAAATTTTTGCATTATAATATAATTTGAAAGGATTCTGCAATTTTTAAATGATTAAAAACAAAAAATTCAATGATTGCATTATCATTATATATTCTCTTAAATATGTTAATGACATTTTGTTTGAAATGGGTAATGCTATACCTTATATTTGTTAATAAAAAACGTATTAGCAATAAAAAAAAGTTTTTTTATAAATAACATTGTTTATTGTCATTTTATGCAAGAATGAGTAATACTTGGCATTTTATAATTTTCTACAGCATAATTTTATACAGAATAAAAAACATTTGTTTAGAACAAAACATCAAAGCAGTATAATTCTTATTTTCCAAAAAAAAGCAAGTACATTCAGTAAATGTCTTAAGTAGCCTTATGACTTTCAAGTTTATGTAGATTTAAACATTAACAAATTACAACATTGAACATTTAAGATAGTATATACTACCCAAACAGTAAAGAAGTTTTAAAAACTGAAATTGAGCTGCAAGAAAGGACCAAAAACATATCTAATGGGCACTTAACAGTAATTTTTATAATTCTGTTTTCTGTAATTGCTAACTTTCAGTTATTTTCTAATTAAACATCTTGCTCAGCCTTTGACCAAGTTTACTGTTTAGGTCTTTTAATTGGGAGTTCACTTGTTTCAGAGCCGCGCGAGCTGATGCAGAATCCGGTTGGAGTTCCAGAATCTTTCCAAAGGCCATGCGGGATTCCTCCAGTTCGCCCAGCTGCATGCAAGCTTGCCCAAGCCGGTACCAGGCCTTAGTGCTCTTTGGGTTCAACTCGGTGGCCTTGATACTGCTGTCTCTGGATTTACCAAGCTGGCCTATCTTAAGTTGGCATAAAGAGAGATTGCAGTGAAGCTCTGCTTTTACATTTTTGTACTCCTCCTCAGTTGGAATAGAGGAATCATCAGCACTTTCTGCCAGCTCATTTTCTTTATCATAGCATGGTGTCAAAGCCGCATCATTATCATCTCCATCCACACCTTCTTTAGATGTCTTGTCTACTGGGTTTCTTCTTGTCTGGCCGTTTAAAGTTATTGCCAGCTTTACAGCTCTGCAATAGCAATCTGCCGCACCCCAGATATCTCCCTTCCCAAACCGCTGACCACCCCTCTGCTTGTGAGACAGCACCCAACCCCACTTCTCTCCAGGTGTCATCTGCCAAGACTCCTGCCCAGGGGTCAAAGAGTGAAGCTGAAGAGTAAAGCAGTCGGCCTGCTGTGACAATCCTTGCCCTGTTGTATTTTCAATCTGGGCACCATTAGCATCACTGCCTGCTGCTTTGGAGTTCTTTGTATTCCAGGCACTTATTGTGAACTGCAATAAAAAAAAATGTTTATAGATGAGAACATCACATTTTCCTATGATATACATAAAATATTATTGTTGACATGAAACGGAAGTTGCAATAGTCTTTTCTTCACTATTGTGACGTATTTCTAGAAATGCACCGGTCAACCGGGCATTAATCGGAACCGAATGGTTTTTACTCTAAACACTCGATTTTGTTTTATTTTGGTCGATCTCTGTTCTGGGTTTGAACACAAACTGCATTGCAAAAATTTCCCAAAATGTAACTTTTGTGGAAATATTATGAAATCTGTGAACTGTGAAATCTGTTAACACAGGCCAGAGATAGAAAATGCTGAAGATGGACACAAAGAGCACAGATGCGTCAGCAGAGAAAATACTGTACCAGGCACAGCAAGCTCATTATTTGCGATGCTTAAAATATTTTGTTTTGGCTGTGGAGTTCCTATGAACATATCTCTGAATTTCGATTGCATTTTCCTTTCCACTACCTCCGTGTAAATGCGTATTAAAGTAGTTTATAAGCACCACCCACTGTCATAGAATGAATTTGCATTTTCATTCAGTCTGTCTGCTGTTGTTTTGTGTAGGTATTTTTTTTGTAGCATCATTTCACAAATCTAAAGTCAGACCACTCTTTTTTTTTCTTTAAATCTTGAAATTATACAATCTAATTTAAATCAAAAACAACTGCTCATGCTACATGTGTGCAGCATCTTTGTTTGGATCGTGATTAAAACGCAGTGGTTGCCTCTAATTACATTGATACAGTTTGGCCAAATAATTTACAAATAGATTTGCTTATTCAAAGAAAGAAAAAAAATCAGCAACCGGTATCGTAATCGGCCTATTTGCTTAATCGGAATCAGAATCGGCCATGAAAAATCATGATCGGTGCATTCCTACGTATATCTGAGTGAAACAATCTGAGTTGATTGGATTGTAGGTAGTTGGGCCTTGCTAACTATATGGACGCATTTCTGAATGCCAGTTTGCAGTCATTTGTGGAGGATAAATGAGTCATTCCATGTCAAATCAAACAAATTTAGAAAACTTTTTGTTAATATTTTTTCTGGAGAAAGACAAACATAAATAGTGATGAAAGACAAAATATTAAATGTCATGAATCTATATTGACTGAGTAATCCACTATTTTGTAGAGGGGGTCAAAATTAAAATTTTCACTTAGGATTTGGAGCCAAATCACAGGGGGGAAAAATGACGTTAGAAAGATGGCAGCATCAACATTTTATTTTCATGTAGAGATTGGAAGGTCTATTAGTTAAATCTGTTTACTTTAGCCATCTTTGTTGCATTATATGCCAATGGTGAAAATCCCCTTCTTTTGTCTTTTTCCCCACGTTTGCATGACTGTAACTCAAGAAGTATTAAAGCTACCTTAATATCCTTTTAGATTGTGGTTTTTAACAAACTTTTCTTTTGAAACTTCATTTTCAAGGCCCTATGTGGTTCAATCCCATAAATATGGGGATCTCAGTGCATCTCTATGTTCAGTTTGTTGAATTCAACAGTCAAAAACCAAATGTGATTCACTTTGCACACAGCTGATACTTATTGTATTTAAAGAGAAATGTCTGAAGAATAAATTATGTTGAAACTAGAAATGTATCTTGTTTACCTATTTTAAAATAATTGCATACAACATCCAAAGTGCCAAAAATCCACTGAAATGGTCAAGTTGAGGCACATTAATAACTTGGCTCTCTCAAATGTGTATTTATAAGAATCTGTATTTGAATCAGTTTCAGGGATATTTGGAAGAAGAGATTTTGTTCATGAAGCTTCTGAAGCTACGGAGAATTCAAATATAAGGTATCATAACTACATGTTACCATATTGACATCCCAATATCACTGGGATTGAATCATAAAGATGCTTAAAAATTAAAGTTTCATAGGAAAAAGATTCTAAAATTATATTAAGATATATTTAATACTTCTTGTGTTACAGACATGTAAACCTCAGGAAAAATATGTTTTTTGGCACCCAGACTTTTACCCACATTTCTAGTTTCAACATTATTTGTTGTTCAGATATTACTCTTTAAAAGAAAACAGTGTCAGCTGTATGCAAAGTGACCCACATTTGTTTTTTGACAATTGAAAATGTGTAGAATTTACCAATTTACTCATGGAGCTGCATTATGACCTACATATCGCTGGGACTGAACCATATAGGGCATTTAAAAATGAAGATACTAAAAGAAAAGTTTGTTAAGATCCAGAATCTAAGAGAATAATAAGATATATTAAAAACTTTTTGAGTTACAGCCATGCAAACTCACCATTGGCATATAATACAACAAAGATTGCTAAAGTAAACAAATTTAACTAATAGACCCACCAATCTCTGCGGAAAAAAATAATAATAATATATTTAACAATACATGTCATTTTACAGTAAAATATTATTAAAATTGTGTTTTAGTATAATTCCATATTTATGTCCATTTGCCCTTACCTCACACATCTCTCCAGCCCTCATCCCTTCCAGGCAGCCCTCAGTAATGTCACACTGTCCTTCGCCCATGCGCAACACGAACCACTCATCCAGTTGGACCTGCAGTACAGAGTCCTGCGAGCGGGGATATGAGGAGGCTTGCTCGCTAGAATCAACAGCTAGCGTTGATTCTTGCTCTTGCAGTGGGATTTCCTCTGTAACAGTCTTTCGCCGCACCTTGACCTTACATAGTGACCCCATCATAGGCGTGGTGTCCCCTCGTTGTCTTTCTCTAAGCCACCTTCGGCGCACCTCCCACAGACCACCGGGACACGCGGAGATCCATGACGGCTCAGCGGGGAAATGATTAGGCACTTGGAATGTTGTCATGACGTAGAATTCTAAAATACCTAAAATAACAATTCTTATTTTTGATGGAATAAATAACTGCAGACTACAGGGAATGTTATCAGGAAACTTGTTAGCACTGTGATGCAAAGTATTTTGCACTTAATTTAAATCTTGCGCATCGATAGCTTCAGACATGCATGAGTATTTAAAACAGAACACGTTTATAATGACACATTAGTTAACTCTTTAGTTATTAGGAAACATTAGTATACCTACTTGTGTGATGGTTGTTGCTGTCAGACTCTCTTCTTCTACAGCAAATATCTCACAATGAATGCCTTCAATCGCCCTCTAGAGGTGCGGCATGGAATGAACGTCTACTTTACACTTGTACTTTGAGTTTGACTTGTTTACACGGTTTCATGGACAATTAGTCCCAGACTAAAATGCATGTTTGAGCGGTTTTAACGGAAAGCACTTTGCACTGACATATCTTAAAATTTGTCAGTCTCATTGTTTTGTCTCGAGATGCACACCAGTAATTGATTTATTTTTTTAAAAGCTACTTAAATGTCCTAATTTAACTAAAGCCTAATCCTGGTTTAATCTAAGCCCCGTCTGTGAAGCCAGACCTAGTTCTTTGGGGATTTTAAAATACTAACTGACAAGCTACTCTCAATATAAAAAATAGATGACAGAGAAACCTACAATATATTCAATGATTAATGTGCAAAAGCTTTATTTATTTTTTATATTTAAAAGCTTTATCTTTTTTGTTTGCTTATATATATCCAAGTCCATATTTTATGGTGAAAAACAGTAAGTGTCCCTGTGACACATCTCATTGGATTACATTTTGCTTAAAATGTCTTTGTAAACAGTTTTGTGCATAATTCTCTTACATTAGCCTACATAATTTTTATCCTTTTAAGAGAGAGAATAATTTGTACAGTAATCTCATTATTCGGTTGAAGATATAACTAGTAGCTATACCAATTGATTATTTTTTAGAGTAACTTACCCAATACTGCTGGTGTACTCAAAAAAAAATGTGAGCAACAGTGTACTGACTTTGTTTTGTATTTTTTATGAAGTTTTGGTCACGCACAGATATTGTTGAATGTGCATGCATGCTTTCAATGTTTTTAGACATTGCTCATGGTCTTTTGGATCAACTTTAATTCTGATTTCTTCTGTTTTATTATTACTAAGGTGGTTATTATGGTATTTAAGTGAATTTTAGTACCGCAAATATAATAGACTGCAAGTGTATTAATATTATAGTATAAAATACAAGGCTATGAATAGTAAATTCAGGTGCCAAAATACCTGCTTGCCAACCACATTAATTTTATGTTAAAACCACAATATTTGATATGCAGTCTATTGTAGAATGGAAATGCAAAAAGCAAAGAAGTAGAAACTAATATACTTTTCAGAAGAAATGTTTGAAAGTGCAGTATAAGTGATGTGTCTTTTGGAAGTAGAAGACTAGGGCAATGAGTTTTTTTCTGTTTACCTTTAAAATAACTCTTAGATGGTACCATGCACTTTGATAGAGCATTTGTGCCATTTACACAGAGGTGGACAGTAACAAAATAGCTATTTACTTGAGTACTGAACTTAAGTACACTTTTTGAGTATCTGTACTTTACTTGAGTATCATTTTTCCTGAATTTTTTTTTTAATTTAACTTCACTGCATTTGAAAGACAAATATCGTACTTTTTACTACACTACATTTCTGTCAAGCTCCTTGAGTAGGCTACAAATTAGTAACGTCAGTCAGGGTATGATTTTTTTTGCAGGGGTTGCATTTTGGTTGGAAATGAAAGTTGGGTTGACATTAAAGCCAAAAAACCTTAAATAGGGCACTATTTGAGGGAACAGCCATTTGGGTGTTCGAAACCATTGTGGACGTTATTGAGGGCACTTATTCAATCTCACATTCAATCCTAGGAACTGTGTTCTAGAAATAAATTTGATATTGATATAAGGGTAGGCAGGCATAGATTCAGAGGCATAAGCTACTGTATTGCATAGGCTACAACAATGCAACAATAATAAAACAATGCTTTGACATTTACTTTTTATTTAAGTAGGCTACTTTTAAAAACAAGCACTGTTGTACTTTTACTTAGCCTAAGTAAAAATTGGTCTTTACAACTTTTACTTGCAACGGAGTAGCCTAATCTTTGACCAGTATCCTAGTATCTGTACTTTACACTCAAGTAAGGAAGCTGTGTAGGCTATTTTATCCACCTCACGAGTATGTGTGCAACGAGCCTCACTAATTCATAACAAAAAAGAAAAGAATGGCTGTTGTGACCAGAGGGGGCGTTCTTGAAATCGTGTCTTCACGCTGAGCTGTTTCCTGGGTGCACACGCAGCGTCACAGTCATGCCGTCCACACTATGTGGCAGAGCGTGTGTGTGTGTGTGTGTGTGTGTGTGTGTGCGCGCGCGCGCGATTGCGCGTGCATGTGAGAGAGGCAGGGTTGAGGTAGAGGCAGAGTTTCGGAGCACGTTCAGTTGACAGGCGTTGCCGTTGCTACTCAATTCCGATAACAACACAAGCAAAGACACGGAGCTGTCGCGAGATACGCGCCTTTAACTGGATTAATCCGAGAAAAGCCGTTTTGGACGGAGCGAGCTCAAGGCGAATGAGCGCAGCCCGCGGGAGGGCAAGTGTGTTTCTGCGGCGGGGTCCAGTTAGTGAAAGATGAACAAAAACCACCGAGTGCCGAGCAACCGAACTCTGAACGCCGTGGAGGTGAAGAGCAAGGTGCGTAGCCAGCGGGCCAATTACTAATTAATTAGTGTTCAATCAAAGAATGATAAGTCTTTGTGTTAGGAATAGACTTAACAGTACATTTGGGTGTTAAGACACAATCACACTGTTCTGGTAAGTTTTGCCAACCTTGTGAGTTCAATCGACCGTTGCTTTAGTAACTTAGCTTACTATGAGGTCCGTAGCCTAGTTGTTGGGGCGAATTTGAGTATGTTGACAGATCTGTGCTCTCCTATCTCGTGTTGTCAGGTGTTTATTATATTATAAATAATATAATGCCTCAAAGTTTTTATTTGATTTGTTTTGTAAATGTTACACAAGTAACCCGTCCGTGTTTGACCAGTTTAGCCACAATATCTCCCTGTCTATGGTAAGCCGTTTAAAAAATATTCATTTAAACTAACTAATTTACTATCTATTTTATGTTCCTGTTACTTATTTTAATTACTGATAAGTAATTAAATATTTATTAACATCAATTTTGTTGTACTCGCACTTATTCCTTTGCTTCTAGTCAAAATCCCAATAGTGACGAATAAATTTGTGTTTGCTGATACAAATGTTTTTTACTATTGAAATCTATTGGGATATGTGGTTCAGATATTAAGTGCTCATGTCAGACTATGTAGTAGTTCTTGCTGGTCCCCATTCCAGTTTTACTGGAGGCTATTCATTAGGAACTAGGCCTATGCCAGTATGATACACAAGTATTTTCTCAGTTGTTAGCCTACTAGTAACACTTCTTATCTCATTTAAAAATTATATATTATTACTTTTTTGTTGTCATATTTTTTTTATTGATGTTAATAATGAAGTTCTCATTATGCAATTATGATTATTTTGTAGTTGTATTTAAACTGTTGCTAGTGCCAACTGGAATCCATGCTAATGAGTAATGACTAATAAACAGGTACTTGTGTTTATTCAAATAATATTAGAAATAATACTAGAAAAACTGGTATAGATTTTAGTACTATTATTAGAATAGTTACCAGTAACAAAAGAAAAGGTATCTAACTAATGCTTATTGTACTAGTAAAACCAGGATAAGTTGGAAATAAATATCTGAACCACAGATCCCCATAGAATTCAATGGAAAAACTTGTAATTTTTTACCAGTAACAATAGAATAGAGACTATTAGCAAGGACTAATTGAATAGATTATAGTTCCTATCGGATTAAGTGCAGTTCATTTTTAAAAGTGCTAGTAAGATACTAGATTTTTTAAGGAATAAGTGCTAAAATGGCTTGTATAATGTATCAGTTTATCAAAAGTCTTTCTTGCTTCTAAACTTGTTTTCCCTTAGTCTTTTGTTAAACAAACTGATGATTTCAAACTTCACATCCACATGACAAGATCATGTTTGTCATCATCAATTAAATATTGACTGTTCTCAACAAAAATAAGTTAAATCAAATACCATGCTGCATGTGTGATAAATTAGATAACTGTTACTTAACCAGTTTCACACAGTGAGCCTTTATCTCAACTGTGACTTGAGAGCAGTTTGACAGGCATTTTACCACAACAATACAGAAGATATTTATAACTTCAGATATACTGCTGTAGTCTGATGTACAAACCAAATATTGGTTTTGTCTCTCAAAACTACTAACATGTCTACATGGGTTCTGGAAATGTGTCTAGGTAGAAAGTTCAATCTCATTCATTGATTTTCTTGTTTATGTGTTATCGTAGGTAGGGATAGTTGTTCGCAATCACCACCAGAGGAATGTATGTGCTCTTTAGTAAATGTTTATTCATGTTTTTCTTGTGTTAATTATTATGGATGACACCGTAAACAAGAGTCTGATCATACTCACTGCACCAACACAAAGATTTACAGGGCTACTTTATAATGGACAAGCCATGCCTGGCTTGTGATGACGTTACAGCTGACTAAGTCTCAGTCCTCCCACTCACGTTATGTTTTTATTAAATTACCAAACCATTTCATAACTTATTAATAGTGAAACAATTTAAGGAGTCTAATTTGAATTATTTAATCTGTTAATTTTCCCCATGATTTTCCTGGTTTATACATAAGTAGTTTTTTTGATTCCTACTCATGCTGGTGTTCTATATTTAGTTACTCTATACTAAAATCTAATGCTTTTTTCCCTTAAAGGGATAGCTCACCTCAAAATGAAGAATCTGTTGTAACTTATAAGTTAGCAAAAAGGGGGTCATTTAAATATTTCTTGTTGCTTTTTTCTAGTGATACACCATATGTTGGCACCATATCATTTCTTTGCTGATAATAGCAGCAATTGGATTTTTAATGGTCTCTGGCTGCCTATTTTAAGATTTAGATCATCGTCTAAAACTAAGGCCATCCTTAAAAATATTCTTGTTTGCCGTAACCCGACCGACCCTGTCAATTTAGGACCGACCCAATTATTTTTTTTTTTCCCTTTTAGTCCGACCGACTTGCCGGTTGTAACTTGCGTTAAGAACGACCGATTTTTTTTTACTCTTCAAACAACTAATACAAATAAAATAAAATAATATTAATTATATTTTAGTTAGTATTGTGAAAGTTGCTTATGCCTACATACAAACGTAGGCTACGTTCTTTCTTTTAAATAAAAACCTGTGCGCCGTCATCGTCATCTATGATTGTTTACACCATTGGTCTACGCATGTCACACTATGGCTTGTACATTCGCTTCGTTTCATTCACTGTTCGCGCTTGGTAATGATTAGGGATGAGTAGGCTACCAAAACTCAGTATTAAATGGGCCCCGGGGCTGAATTTCAGCCATTTCTATATGATCATATTAAACCATTGTCTGTGATGCAATTTTGCTATTCGCAGTCCAGAAGAGAGAGAGAGCGATCTCTCACGCGGAGCCACAGCACTCACACATGACAGCCCTGCTTAATGAGTGACAATGAGGACAGAACTAAACATTCAAACGTGGTTACACTTTAGATCTGGGATATTATTCTAATTTTATTTTAGATTTCGGCTTTCAAAGATTAGAAAAAAATATATTTGAGATGAAACCATTACAACTCATTGGCCCTCATTTATCAAAAGTGCGTACACAAAAATTTCCAGCGTACTCCCAAAACCACGGTGACTTTGATATTTATCAATATGGACGTTGGCGTACGGCACACTCAAATCCTACGCCAGGTCAGGAGGTGGTGTACATGTACGCACGTTTTGAGTTAGTGCGGAAATGCGCAGAAAAACAATTCCTTACACCACAAAACGCACTGACAAACTAAAAGATATGAGGAGCTCTTTTCCAAAACGCGATAAACGCCATTTTTAAAAATAAATTTGTATTTTATTTCTATTAATAAACTAGTGTTGTGTCTGCAAAGATGAAATTGATGATCACCATCTCCATAGTGAACGCGCCTATAGAGAGAGTAGCCTATTTCTTTTCGTTTATAATTGTTTCGTTTAAAGACATTTCAAGCTTTCTTTATAGATATATTTCTCATGTCTGTGAGGCATATACTGAGTTTCGGTTAATTTGTGATGAGGATGCGCTCCAGTTCACGTGCAATGCAAGGGACAGCGCCCGGGCCTCAATGTCATGACTCATGATTATATTGTCTGCTATTTGCTTCTTATTTATTAAATCCAGGCAATTGGTTGATGAAAAAGATATTAAAATTAAGATAAAATTTTTACAAAACGAAATTCACTTTAAAGAAAGGCTTTCTACTAAACCAAACTTAATTAAGTGGCCAAAATCATGTCTGAGCATGTCTGCCGATATATTGCGCCTCCTATCTTATGCCTGGTTCAGATTACACGATTTTAGCCCGATTTTGGCACGATCCGTTTGACGTAGGGTCCAGTGGGGATTCGTAAACGACAACGGGCGTCGGGACGCAAGATTCGATCGTATCATCTCGTATAGTGTGTCATAGTGGGCGACAACCTACGTCGCGTCTGCGATGCTTCACGACATCACGACAAAAAGACTAGCATGTTTAATTTTTTAAACGGTCGTCCACGACGGGTTCCGTCACATGTATGAGGTTGACCAATAGGAGCACAGAAGCTTTTCTGTACACAACTTTCAAAAATGGCGAAACGAAAGAGAGACGATGGTGCTACTAGGTGGAGTTATGACATGGAGGAAAGGTTCGTAAGAAAACAATATTTTACCTCAAGTTGTCTTTGGAGGATTGACAGCCAATAACTGTCCTCTTCGAGCAATCCAGGAACGTGTCCATTGTCGGGTTTTCTTTCTTTTTTTAAGTTTTCTGAACACAGGACAGCCAATACAACACTCACCGCCACATCCATTGTTTGTTTACGTTCGTTTCCGGAACTCACTCGCTATAGTTTCGCCTTCTCAATGACATCACGCGCATCGTTAAAGACGGCACGCGATGACTGGTCAGGAAGCAACGTGTAGTCTGACATGTTTCTTGTCCACGACACGACAAGATTTTCGGAGTCAAAATCGCGTAATCTGACACAGTGACTATCGTAAAAGACAAAAAAAATCGTGTAATCTGAACCAGGCATAAGCCTATGTTCACTTTTCATAATCAACATAGATGGGAAAAAATAACATTATAATTTTTTAACAAATATGAAACTAAATGCACTTAGTTAATGGCTACAACACGTAGCCTAATAGTCGGCCTGAATATTGTTATCATTACTTTTTTGAAGTTCGCCACAAATTACTATTAGCCTAAATGTGTTACTAAATGATTTGAATGTATTTTTAACATTGTTGTATTTAAGGACTGTATCTGTCTGTTATTTTTAAATTATTTGTTTTATGTGGTGGACAATATTGGAACGTGACATTGGAAATATTTATTTTATTTTTACCATTTAATTTATTTTACTATTTATTTTGTTTGGCTTTTATTTATTTCATGCAGTTGCACTTATTTAATTTATATTCATTTATAGTATGAGACCCTGATTATATGTTGCATGTTCTCTTGTTGTTGTTTTTGTTGTTGTTTTTTAGACAAAAAATGGATGGATTTATAGCGTTTTGAAAAGAAAACACAATTAACTTTGAATTTATCATCAACAATATTGTTGTTTGATTTAATAATAATTTTTCATGATGGGGATGGTCTCGATCTCCAGAGAAGTGTCTCCTCTTTGCCGTCTTCCGTGTCGCCATGGCGTAAAATGAGGGCGTGGGGGAAGCGGATACTTGAATATATAGGGGCGTGTTATTCTAATGACGATCGTTTTCAGCCGCGGCATTTATCAAGGGCAGGTATTGCGTACACCTGGATTTCAGAGGTACGCACAGCTTCATAAATCAGGTGGTGAGAGGAGTGTAAACATAATCTTACGCTAACATATACGCCCGTTTCTACGCAAGAATGATAAATGAGGGCCATTCTGTCTAGCGCAACTTCCTTCTCTTCACATCGATGCGCTGTCAAACCCCAAACGTACCGTCAGAATCAGCACGATCGGTGATTGTTGTAAAATGCAGACTCTACTGTTGCTAAATTGCGGATGCGTTTAATCATTAAAAGAGCTATTAGAAGCACAAAAATCTGCGCAAGACACGCTGTTCACAAGGCGACGCGCGCTCCGAAATGGACTGCAACGAGACAAGAAAGGTATACTTAACTTTGGGCTTCATGTGCGCATCTAAACGATCAAATATTCATAAAATATACTAATGACCAGCTCTGAGATTCACTGAAACACAGTTTATGTCTTAAATGGACGTAAATAGTTGTGAGAAAATGATGGTGCATCATTCACCTATTAGATCTGCACTCGGTCTTAAAGGGGCAGCGTCTAATAAACCTGCTGACGATTGAGCAATTAATGCGAATCAAACAACAAAAGGCAGAGAAAATCACCCACAGCTCTTGAATGAATAACTTAAACTTTAATAAGCATTAATCTATTTATGATAAACTATGCAGTGTTATTTTACATTTGATTACTAAATTAAATTTATTTTCAGACAGAAACACTTAGGCCTACCTGAAAAGTAATTTTAGACCTTCCTGAAAGGTCTGCACTGTGTATATAATTTGTATCTTTGTTTAATTGTATTCTGTTTTTGAACATGTGTTTGTACTTGTTTTTGCTTATCGTATCCTATCTCATGTATATAAAACAAAAAAGCCTGCACACTGCTGCATAACAAATAGCCTAGATATTTTATTTGTTTTGTTAAAGCATTGATTTTTCTTTTGCTATAGATATTTTACATTTCAAAATATAAAGCAAATGTTAATTATTACCCGAATGTAAAAAAAAAAAAAAACACCAAAAAGAACCGATAAGAATACCGTTCAAGTACCGGATCGATAAGCAGTATCGGTAAGAGTAGTAATACCATTAAAACCTTAACGATACCCATCCCTAGTAATGATGCAGTAAATAAAATGTTCGCGGTCACCGTTCAAAGTCATATGGGTTTGGGCACCATAATAAATGCATTCTAAAAAATGCATTAAAACATCTCGACACCACTTTAACTTGGCACGAAGTTCTGGAAAACCTGTGCCCAGATCTTTTCCCCTCCTTCTCACCTGTCTAACGGTGATCGTGTCGACTGACCTGAAGGAAACCACTAAAATGTTGGTGGAGGAAACTCGAACTATTGAGGAGGTCCTACAATTTGACCCTAAAATCAAAGTGGTTTCTTTTAAATTGAAATTTCAAATGAGCCACCACCTACAGCCTTTTTTTTAAACCAAAAATGTGTTTTAGGTGGACAGATCAATACAGTACACAGAACATGTAGGATGTTGGAAAATAACAATGTCTTTTCTGTTAACCAAATGCTTTTTAATATTCCCTATTACTTCAATGCAAGTGAACATGCTCCCCGTTATTTGTTGCTTAGTGACGTGTGTGTTCAAGTAAGCCAGAAATGCGCAGATTCTGCGCAATACGCTGTATTTAATATATCATGAGGACTCCCGAGTTGCGTATTTGCGCTAAATCCGCGCAGATTTGGTTCAAAAGTTCATTTTTACCCTTATTTGGCGGGTTGGAGGGTGTTAATTTCAATCCCTGAATGTTGCACTCCTGTTTGTCATTGTGCACAAAACTTCATGCCAATAAATCATCAGAAATATTGCTGACTTGTGCGCATCTCAAGCGCCCTCTTTGCGTTAGCCATAATGCCTGTTAGTTGTCTCTGGGAAAAAAAAAATTACATTTTTTTTTTCCCATTAAATCTTGAAGAAAAAAATATAGACCTACCTACCGACCCTTTTTTTTTTTTTTTTGCTGTTACTGCAAACCAAAATATTTTTAAGGATGGCTTAATTTAAAGAGATATCTCTCGAAGAGCGCTTTCCCGTTAAGAGCGCGTGTTGGAGTGAGTTGCAGACGTAATAGTTTTCAGTGTTTTCATTTTCTTTTCTAAACAAAGTAGTATAGATTTTTAATATCAGACGTTTATCGATTATGGCTAGGCTATATTTATCAATTACAATGAATGGCAACTGGAGCTTTCAAGTTTTAAAAAGGAAACAAAAATAACATAGAATCATAACAAAAGTTTATTTAGCAATATTTATCAGTGAGATTTTACATTTCCGTTTGTCTGTCACTCAATCATACTTCAGAGTACTTGGAAGTTTCTGTAGTTATACAATGAAAACTTTGTGAAATGTTTGTTGTTGTACTTCTTGTTTTACTATGTCTTTTGTGTATTGATGTCTGTTCAATGTTGTTAGTTTGGAGCAGAATTCAGGCGGTTCTCTTTGGACCGGTCCAAGCCGGGACGCTTTGACGAGTTCTATGGCTTGCTGCAGCATGTGCATCGGATCCCTAACGTCGACCTGCTTGTGGGTTACGCCGATGTTCACGGGGACCTGTTGCCAATCAACAACGATGACAACTACCATAAAGCAATATCCGTGGCAGCGCCCCTGCTCCGTCTCTTCTTGCAGCGGAAAGGTGAGGATTTGTTTTGTTTTTAATTAAGTCGGTTATTGGTCAAACTTCAACACTCACAGTTGTAGTTCATTTGTCCATCTGTATGACGAGAATTTATAATTCCCTTTAGATCACTTATGGTCATAACACTCACAGTTGTAGTTAATTTGTCCATCTGTAAGATTTATATGTAGTTGAATAGTATGCACAAATGTGTTTCAACTGATAATATATGTGGAGGTAGTAGCTGTGCTTCAGGAAGCTGTCAGACCTGCTTTTGTTTATATATCAGTTATATCAGATTATAATGTGACAGGTTATATTGTTCTAAGGGAAGCGAGTATATCTGTGTGGTAACTTGGTTGCTAGTTACTTGGGTTAAAGGGTAAGTTCGGCGTTTTACAAGTAAAGCCCTATTTTAAGATCGTTTCTGATGAAATCGAACGGTTAAGATTAAAATTTGGACACATGCTGCTGTCCCGAGAATTTTAAGTTTTTGTGTTAGCACCCCCCCACCTATACAATGGTTTCATAGGTGCATTGGAAGAATCATTCATATAAACGCATTAAACTTTAGTTTGCAAAGACGTGAAACTCACCGAGTGGTCTGGGGTGTGCAATGATATACTCCCGCAAAAATCGCTGCAAAAGATGCTTTCCAACAGGTTTTATCGTAGTTTTTGGAAGAATGTCTGGTTGTGAGGTGTTGGAAAAATAGGTCCACAGTTTTACAACGAATGTTAAAACACCTGTTGGAAAACATCTTTTGCAGCGATTTTTGCGTGAGCATATCAGTGAACACCACAGACCACTCGGTGAGTTTCACGTCTTTGTAAACTTAAGTTTAATGTGTTTATACGAATAAATGTTTCAATGCACCTATGAAACCATTGTATGGGGGGGGGGGGCGGGTGCTGACCCAAAAACCTAAAATTCTCGGGACAGCAGCATTTGTCCAAATTTTAATCTTAACCGCTCGATTTCATCAGAAACGATCTTAAAACAGGGCTTTACTTGTAAAACGCCGAACTTACCGTTTAAGTCTCATTCCATCTAAATTCTCTTTGTCAACACAGCTGAATTTAAATATTCATTGTTTATCTTTCCTAAATGTTTATCATTGCTTATTATTGATATTGTATCTTAAAGTTATTTTCTACAAATATGATATTTAAGACATTTCGCAAAGCTTATTATATTGCATAAACTTCCTTTAGGCCTATTTGTTTTTCTTAAACTAATGTGGCCGAGTGTTTCTTAATTTGGGTTAAAAGTCTTCAGACTTCTAGACTTTGAACCCTTGGCTAAGCTTATTTGAAAGGAACAATATAAAGTTAAAGTAACGCAGTTGTTCACAGTTGTTGTGTGGATTTGGTGTGTTGTGGCCCCAGGCTGTGGGGTGCCCCGCTCTAAGCTGTGTCTGTGTGCCATATGACCTGTAGATGGTAAGCCACTTTGTCAGGTGGAGATTAGAGGGGTCACTGTTTAACATTGTGTGGCCTGTGTTGCAATTACACGGCGACGCTAGCTTCATGCTGTGACCTGTTGCTGTGGCAGAATATATGTGTCACAGAAGCACATGAGGACCTGCCCACTTTTTAACTCTTCATAGGGAGTCCTATCTTGTTTTAGTTCTTTGAGTGCATGCATGTGCATGTAGGGGGTAGGCAGACATTATTCCAAAGACTAGATGTGATGTTTAGGCTGGTACCCTAAATGCAACAGAGATTAATACGCACACTTGTTATAGGCTGATTAAGTAAATCCAAATGAAATCTGAAGCCTTTTTTCTTTCTTTTTTTTTTACATTTTATGGGGAAATTCTGAACATTGTAAACCAGGAACAATACCTATAACGATTACATTAGTAAATGCTGCTTTAAATGCTTTAGCTCTTCTAAGTTAGGTAGATTTTGATTGGCTCTCAATATTCTTAAAAGGATAGTTCACCCTAAAATGAAAATTAAGTCATCATTTACTCACCCTGGTGTTGTTCTAATGCTGTATGCCCTTCTTTCTTTTTCGGACCACAAAAGGAAAATGTTATAAGTTAAAAAATGTCCTGCTCATCCATGTAATGGCAGTGTATAGTGGCCGGCATCAAGCTTTAAAAAAAGACGCAAAAGTGTCACAGAATGATCCCTTGCAACACATGCCATATATTCCAAGTGTTCTGGGGGTATACGATAAGGTTTAGAGAAAAACAAACTGAAATTTAATGTATTATTTAAAATCCTAAACTTGACTGTTGGTATTCTGTGCACAGCTACGCAACATGCTTGTTCATGATACACTGTTTGTGCCGCAGTTCACTCCGACTTGCCACACGTTATGAGAAATAAAGACTTATAAAAACGTGACCACATCAGATCCCGAGTGTTTTTTGCACTTTGTAGGGAGCCAGCACACGAGCTCTACATTTGAAATCACATCAAGGTGCACAGTAAGACTGTCAAACTAACTGGAATCTTTTGTGAAGTGTCTTGCCGATGTTGAATGGCACACATTCAGTGATCTAGGTTAAGATAGCCTTCGTTGTGGTTGGAGTTCACGTGGGGGATGGGGCGGCCTGGAGCATTCTTGAGCGGTGCGTCTCGTCTGTGGATTGTGTTTGGAATTCTGGGTTTTGTTCTGTCGTAGCCTGTTTTGCATATTCAAGTGGCTTGACTTGAGCTCAGCTTACTGGATCTTTAATGAGGATGTTTTGTAGGGTGTAAATGTACATCTAAACACTCCAAATGAGGGTTTATGTGTTTCTATAGGTGTCCCTTCCCAACAAAGACATGCATGCTTTTTCAGACAACATCAGGGTGACTATAATACACCAATCCAAAGCTTGTTTACCTGCTACCATGGCAGCAGTGAAGAGTTTAATGACAAGAGATTCTTGAGTGGTGGTTCGCATGCTGGCATAGATATTAGATATTCAGGAATCAGGATTGTGGGGGACCGGACCTAATTTAAGAATCAACCATTGAAAATGGCGAATCTCTGACTGAATACTGAGTCGGACGTCCCTCCACCCTCAATGTCTATGGTGGTTACGGCACTGTCTGTCTGTTGTGGATACATGTTTGCTGGCTTAAGGGGTGTTGCCACCTGTGTGTCTATTTGCATCATTGATTTCCTGATCAGACATCCTGCTCAGCTGCTATGTCATAATATTGGGTCTTTGCTCTATATTTTCTGTGCTCTACATTATCAACTGATTTCAGGAAATAATCTCTGTTCCAAAACCTCCTTAGACAGTGTTTTAAAGGGTTAGTTCGCCCATTTAAGACATGAAGTTGTATGCAATCCTTACCAGCACTATAGTGTATACACACTGACCCACTCTGTTGTCACCCCCCTGGTCCGAGTTCTGACCGCTGGAAGTTTTTGAATGAAGTAATCCCGGCTACTTTCCGGGGCCACAAAACTGTGCGTTTTTACGTGAAAAAAAGATTTGCGTTTCAAAGCTTGATTAATTTAACACAAAAAAAACACGCCGGGCAAAATTCATACCTCAGTTTTAATGCGGCACTATTTTCCTTCCGTTTCTATCAATCCGCGCTGCTGTCAATGTCAACAGTGCGCACGTGACGATTAGCTGTTGATAGCGCGACTCGCCGACAACATGTCCGACTACGAAACTTCAGATGATGAAACTAATTTTAGCACAGTGTCAGACGGATCAGATGAAGACAGTAATTTTAACTCAACGACAAAGGGATATCTTTATGAACCGGAGTATACCGATGCCGAACTTGAGCAGATGGACAAAGAACGGGAAGAGAGAGAGCGAGAGGACAGAGAAGTTGTCCTATCTGATGCTGGGCCCACCACAGCTGTAGCAAGAGGCAGGATGAATGACAAATGGTGTGTTCAATCAAATATTTTTCACAGCAAATTGTAACAATATATATATATATATATTTTTTTTTACACATCTTTTCACGTGTTTTATAATGGAGTCTAAACATCATCTTGTTTACCGTACAGTTTAGACATGGGATCATAAAGTTAGTAAATAGAGCTTACCCGTGGTACTGGTACAGCAAAACTCTTTAAAATCATGTTTTTTCCTTTTCCTCCTTGGTTGGAGATGTAATCGTCTTCGCTGAAGTGAGCACTACACACACGAAAATCCTTTATTCGAGATAATTTAGCTCCCGCTGAGTAGCCGATGGCAACCAGCCAAAGCTGTCTCATATTCATATTTGATACAGGAAAACGATGAAATTTGAACTTTGATCCCGGCACATCCTTGTTGTCACAGCCTGGGAATTTACAAGTTCGCACCATTGTTAATTTAATATTTTTTACCTTGTTGTCGATCGATTGTGTAAACACTATGGAAGAGCTAATCGTCACGTGCGCACTGTTGACATTGACAGCAGCGCGGATTGATAGAAACGAAAGGAAAATAGTGCCGCATTAAAACTGAGGTATGAATTTTGCCCGGCGTGTTTTTTTTGTGTTAAATTAATCAAGCTTTGAAACGCAAATCTTTTTTTCACGTAAAAACGCACAGTTTTGTGGCCCCGGAAAGTAGCCGGGATTACTTCATTCAAAAACTTCCAGCGGTCAGAACTCGGACCAGGGGGGTGACAACAGAGTGGGTCAGTGTGTATACACTATAGTGCTGGTAATGATTGCATACAACTTCATGTCTTAAATGGGCGAACTAACCCTTTAAGGCATTATAGGAATGCCCTAATGTGAAATGTTCCTTCAATGTTATGCAGCCCTCTAATATACCTCATTTTATGCAGCATTGTTGCAGCAACCTCTTTTCTCAATAGTTCATGTAATTCAGAAAGACAAAAAAAAGTTTAATCTAATCACAATTGTTTTACCCAATGTGATACATTTATATGCTTATTAAGATCATGGTTATAAACTAGAAAATAAATTGTTAATGTAGTAAAAAAAGTAGGCTATGGGATAGCGTATTGGTTTACATAATAATAATAATAATAAACTTTATTTTATATAGCGCCTTTAAAGGGACATTTTGTAGGAATTTCTCCCATCTAGCGGTGAAATTGTATTTTGCATTCAAACGAATTGTGCTCTCCAGCGCCTCGCTTTTTCAAATGCGTGTTGCATCTACGGTAGCTGTTATGTACCAAAAAGCTATGACAGGATGTCTTGTAATAGCACTTCATCGAGTTTTCCTTCGGGTGAACAGGTTTGTTGTTTCAAACAAACTGCAACTTGACACAACGAACAAACGAATGCTACAGTATGAGTTACTCTCTGACTTGCCGGGGCAGTGACAAGCGCCTCTCACTGCTCTGCTCCTCCGTTTCTGCTGCTTTCAGTTACGTGACGCTGGCTCTGAACGAAAACGCGTTGTGGAAACGCATTGGCCTAGTACTTTTTGACCCTCTCTGCAATTATAGTTTTTCAAGATGGCGGAACGACATGGAAGCCACCGTGGACCTACCCGTCACATGTATATAAAGATAATAAATTCTTTGTTTACGAGGATGAGTCAGATAATTGCCAGAGGTATTTGTACACCATTGAGGACATATTTATGAATAAAAATATTGCTTTTAGATAATAAAATACCTAAAAAACTACACATTGTCCCCTTAAAGCAGCTTCTCAAGGCACTTAAGTTTGGTCTACTTGTAGATCTACTTGAATTGCCAAAATATTAAAAAAAATGTACTGACTTGAAGCTAAAATTTCAAGTATGGGTTACCGTACTTGGCCTTCACGTCACTTTCACATACAATGCAGTGCATTTACAATTTACAGTTAACCAATTAACAGTTATTTTTCTGGAAAAATTATATTTTATACACTATTGCTAAGCAACCAGCAGGACAGAAAAGGGGTATGCAACATATAAGTATCATAAACATATCCTGCTCAATCTCCACACCTACACCACCTTCCTTTGGCATGGGGGTACCAAATCTTTCTTTGCGTTCACCCTAAAAATTGCATTGTTGCGTAGGTTTGTGACGGTTATTATATAACCGTGAGACCGACGGTTATAGTTGAACACCGTCATTAGAACTCTATAACCGCCAAAACCGTGTTATTAAAATATTTTCTACAAACATTTTTTATCATAGAGAATGTTTAAATACTAATATCAGCTCACGAGGGAAATGGAGGCAGAGTTAGTGGTGGTGCTAGTGCTACTGCTGGAGATGATTCGGGAGAAATCTCTGCCCCTTTTTACCGATCAGAGCGCGCGCTGACACGGAGTAAAGCCTTGTTTATACTCGACGCGTCCGTTTCTTTTACTGTCTATGGTCCGCATGAGCGCGAAGGTGCACGTGGCAAAAATGACGCGTTGGGTGCGCAAGACCGGCAAGACCCCATTTCTCATTGCTGTTTTTTTTTGTAACAGCGCGTGCGGCGCCGCATCCGAGGATAAACGACTTCAAGCCGAATCTGCCCGAGCATGTAGCCTACGTCTCACCGCACCGGCACCCTTGCGCGTCTAAATTGCAGTTCATTGCAAAGTTATTTTTGTTAAGTTTTTGTTTACTGTGTGTGATTTATTTAAAACAAAGCACGTTCATTGTAAAGTTTTTTTTTTTGTTAAGGATTTGTTTACTGTGTGTGATTAATTTAATGGAAAGCACATTCACTTCTAGTCGTCTTGCTGTTCATTTTAAATAAACGTAGAGCAAGTAGATCAGTGTCTGCTCCTTTATTCAAATTAAGGTGTCCTATAATAACCATAGACTGTGATAATAACAGACGAACGTCGCAACACCCCCACCCGTCACTTATGAGGTTCCATTTCGGTTAGGATGCTGCCTTAGAAGAAAGCTGCCTAGATGGCAGCTGACAGCTCACTAGGTTTTGAACAAAGCTTCAATTTGAGCATCCACAAATTTACTTGATAGCTTTAACATTTAAACCAAACTACAAAATCTAGTTTTCAAGGAGGTTGTAGTTGAGTATTTCCGCTGAGATTAATATACGAGTCGGCTAATGGTATTAGCATTAATCTGTCTTTAGTTCACTAAAATTAAAACTTTCATCTGTTTCTAATAATAGCCCTGTGATTCATTTCATTGTGTCATTCATTACACATTATTTCCATTCTTTTCATAGTTTTCTTAGCATGTCTTTTGGATCCTCCCTGCTGGCCTCACCTGTCTGAGAGGTGTGGTTCTGGAAAGCAAATGGAATAGTTTCTAGAGAGTGCCGTGACTTGCGTTTTAGGAATCTGCCCACTCTTTCACTCTCTCTTTCGCTTTACCGCTCCTCTTCTTTGCTGAAACCACTAATTTGTTTACTTTTCCATTCATGTCATCAGCTGAGTCAGGGCACAGGGGTGGGTTTGTGTTTTATTGATACCTGTGACGTCTGCAGCTTTTATTGCTGTTTCAGTTTTAGGAGGAGCCGCTTTAATAAGAGGGAGGAATCCAGGGTCAAGGAATGTCAGACTGATACACAGAAGCGCTGGAACACTGTTATGTCATCATGCCTGGATAGAGAGGGCCAGTGCGATCGGCCCAGTGCCTCTCTGGTGTTGTCAATGAAGCGGAGCGGGATGATGGAGGGTGGAAGAGGTTGTACTTCTGGGGGGAAGGGGCTGTTAGCTGCAGGATTTGGGGGAGGCGTCACACTGTGTGGAATGTGGTCAGACTCTGATCACCTCTGCTGATTAGATTAGACAGGACAGGATAGCTGCACATGAGTGCGAGGAATGAAGAAGTTTGTGAACATATGGAGGTGTAGAGAGGGACCAGATCAGGAAGGAGGTGATGGGAAAAGGTGGGAGTGTAAGGAGGTGATATTTGTGGGAAAACACTCTGCTATTACCTGATTATTGAAAAAAAAAATAGTTTAAGACCTGGGGTCAGTTGCATAAACATAGCCTTAGCCCTTATGTTAAGACTGTGTCTTAAGTACTAAGACCAACCAGAATTGAATCAAGGGGCAATCAGTCTTATTTTCTAATAACAAATTAGACCTATCTACATTTTTATATAAATGACTTGTTGAAACAGTTATGAACAGTCTTGAAGAAAAAAATGTGATGAGTAGTCTTAACGGTTTATGCAACCGGCCCCTGGTCACTGGTTAGTACTCTATTGGATAAAAGGGCAAGTCACTCACAAACACAGTATTTGTTGTCAACTCTTGTTCAAATTGAGTTGTTCTTGTGCTCCATAAGAGGTGTCTATCATCTTATATTGATACTTTTTCTTAAGGTATTGTATGTATCGATACTTTAGATGAGTGTTTTAATATACACTACCATTCAAAAGCTTGGGATCAAGTCTCTCATATTCACTAAGGCTTGCATTTATTTGATAACTATGTGACAGAGATTGAACTGAAGTTTGTACTTTATCGCTCTCATTTGTACTTTATTGCCTCAGTCTCAAGTTTTGAATGTTGATGACTTCAGTGTTTTATGATGCTTCTGTGTATGATTAACCTCATGGCGGTAAAACGCCTTCCAAACTGGACTCTGACCATGTGACCTTTACCAGTGCACTTCACATTCTTCACAGAGTTCAAAGGCAAGAGAAGGTGCAGGTTATCAGAAAGGTCCTTGCTGACAGGGTGTCCCAGCTACTATTCAGTGCAGGAAGTCTCTGCTCCACAATTCCACCTTCTATTACATGGAAAAAGAGTAAAATTGTGTGTAGACTGATCAGAATTTCTATCCAATTTATTTCACAGGCATAACCAAAACAAAAAGGTATACAGTATATAGTTCTGCTCATGTATGTCTAGTTTTTCTCAAGTACTTAAGTACAAATTTGTTTCCAAGCAGACTAATTTAAGCCTGAGTACTCTGATTCGTGGAAATTGCTTAAAGCCAGACAATCATATTGGAGTTTGCAATGTTTGTGTACAGTATGCATCAGAATGATCTGAATAGACTGTACACTCTTAACAATAAAGCTTCCAAATGAGGGTTTTTGAAACAATGCCATAGAATAGCCAATTTCGGTTCCCTTAAAGGTAGGGTAGGTAATGTGTTTCTAAAACACTTTTTGCCAAATTTGTTTAAACTGTCTTTATATACCAATATACATATCTAAAATGTAAGTACTCTGAAAAGGAGTTTATAAAAATAGAGTGTCTGTAGTCCTCTCAGGGCTGCAATAAACATTATTCCATTCGGACCGAGTGCTCTGATTGACTGGGCGACTGTCACTCTCCCTCGTTGCTATGGCTACCAGCCCTTCTGCAACTGGACCTGCCCACATGCGCGCACTCGGTTGACTCACTCATTTAGGAAGAGGAGAGGCGTACTGACCGCAAGCCACGAAGTCTCACGATTATGGCAGAGAAAGAGCAGTCAAAAAGGTATTTTATTACCTGTGATTCTGACATGATGACACGCCATCGCACTGCGCTCCGCACTGGTAAACGCGTCCTCCAGCTGAGCGGTTGGCATTGCGAGTTCAAGTGTTTTGGGGGCGTGGCTTCGGAATGAGCTCAGAAGGAAGGGGGTGGGAGTTTCTCTGTTGGATACTTTCAAAATCCAGCAGTTTTCTGCTAGTTTCTCAACTTGCCTACACCGCCTTTAACTTATCGGTGAACCGAAAAGAAAGATTTTTTCTTAGTTTGAAGAACATTTGAATAAACTAAAGAAACTTTTGTGCAATCTCATGCATGCAAAAGGTCATTCATGGAACCATTGATGCCAATAAAGAACCTTTAGGTAGTCTGTGGGACCAAACACTGGCCTGAAACCAGCTTAGCCCAGCTGAAGTAGCACATCCTGCGTAGCAAAGCAGTCACAGTCGCTCCCTGAGAGATAGACAATGTCTCAGAGGGATAAAGATGATGCACTGAAGGAAAAGAGTGGGAGAGAGAATAATGAGCAGCGTCAGCATGAATTAAATTGAAGGCAGCAGTAGTTACATGACATGGAGTCATTCTACCCACACACACTCTTATTAAACATACATACTGCTCGGTCTTAAATTTGTTACAAATGTGTCCTTGTCCATAAAGGTGTTCACAGAGCTCTAGCATTATAAAGGAACTATATATGAAAGCAGTCCTGTGCTATGCAACATTACTTACAATTGATTTCCTGTGGTAATCAGCAACATGACACAGGTGTGTTGATTACTAATGAAAAAAATATGGACTTGCCTCAAATGTAGAAATAAAAAAAGTAATTTCACAACGTTTTAGATCTTTCCATATTAAGTGGTCCAATAATTGAAAAATTAAAAATGGTCTAGCAGTCATCATTGAACCACTTGAGATGGAATAACCTTTTTACCATATCATTTCTTCAGTGTTTTTAGACACATGCTGAAATTTGATTGAATGTTTTTGAATGAAAAACGCTGAATCTATTTCTAATTTACCTGCTCCTTAACAGCACATAAAAACTAAATGAATTATGGCCGCTGTTAGGGCTGAACGATTATGGAAAATAAGCTAATTGCAGCGTTTGTATATTAAAAATGTGTTTATATATATATTAACACATTTAATTAAACCAATTACATGTTAAGAATTTTAAATTGGCTATAAACTAATATAGCTTCAAAATATAAAAGTTAGTAAATAAAGAGGAACAAAAAAAAACATTACAAACAATAAACAAAGAGTGCTTTCAGTATTTAAAAGTAGGCTGTCTGAATGTTTTCCATTCAAGAGCTGGAGTGATTTTCCCCCTATACGATAAGCTGCATTCACACTAATGCACATATCTCTTTTGAAATTGTAAATGTGGTTTGTCCTGTTGGTTTAAGATATAACTGACCGTGTTTACATTAATTTCGTGTCAAAAGCATTTGAAGCCTGCGACTGTCCTTGTAATTCGCTTAAACCCCAAACTTTATGAAAGCTTATTTTTCGGACGGTTCGAGCAGTGTCGTGTGTGTGAGAGAGAGAGAGAGAGAGAAATTAGAAGCAAGCAGAATACGGTTCTTTCTAAAGCACGCGCAGCGTCATCACGCATCTGTGTTTAAAAACTAAGCTCAGACTCTGAGAATTTCAGAATCGATCCAGAATTGCTGGAGAGAGAATAAATAACACTATATCACATACATAAAAAATAAACTGTTCTTTCCTGTATGCCAGACATATGCGTAGCGTGACAAGTTGATGCTTGATCTGCAGACTGCTTTTCTCTCGCGTGTCACGTGACCAGTGTAATCGCAGCTTTTGCGGTTACAAAATCGCATTTCATCATATCGCGATATTATCGCAAATGCAATTAATCGTTCAGCCCTAAATTCAGATGTTCTCTTCCTGTCTAAGTGTAAATCTTCAAATCTTAGTTTGAAGACCTAATGCTTGACACCAGGTGTTCTGCTGTCCGCACAGTTCACAGGAAATGCATGATGATGATGATGCGCTGGCGGCACAAGGTTGTTTACACATAATAAGTTATTTGAATGGCTTGAATTATTTTTGCTAAAATTGGAAACTTCTGTAATGATTCCCATGCAAGTTTCATACACAGTGCACCTTATTTTTCCTACATGTTCTCTCTGTATCTTTTTCTCAAGGGATTTTCCCATGTTTCATTGCACTCAGCCTTTGCTGTTACCTCTGTTATCAGAAGAGGTCTAATTTTATCTTATAGCTGTGCACAGAAGTATGCACTCAGCGGGCCCAGAATATAATCACCTCATAAAGTTTCTCTATTCAAAAGTTTTTTACCCATCAACCATCACTCTTTGATTCTCGTTCTCGTTCCTAATAATAAGCAGCACTCATTATAGCCCTTTCTCCACCCACTCTTCTCCCCTCTACTCTATCGTGCTGTGACTGGTACGGGATGGTACACACTCATCATGTGGGAGATGTCTGGACTTAACCTTAAAGGAGAAGAAATGTCAGCGGCTGCACGTCTGAATAATCTGAGTGCACAATTCTCTCCAAGCAGCTTTGTGGAGCGAGACTGTAAACAGAAAGTAGCACATGCAAAAAAAACAAAAACTGAATGAGACATTCACAAAAGTGAAACATGAGCCATCGCGGCCTTCATAAGGCCTGCTGAATATTGGATGAGATGAGTCTCTCACAGTTTGCGGTGAGCAGAGACGCGGTGTGACATCTCTATTGTTTTCACGCTCCTCGCGGGATGCTGCTCACGAACGTGCCTGCGAACTTCTGAACTGACGATGAAATCTTAATTATCAATAGTCACTAATCAAATAGGTGTCATCTAAACAGATTACATTAAGTTGCTCATTTCAATGTTCAGAGTTCTTATCTTACGTATTTTATGTATTCGTAAGGTTTGGAAGGTGCAAAGTATATAGGTTTAAGAACAAAGTGTGAAGGTATTTAGTTATTGCACCTATAGACATGAAAAGTAGATATGTTTAATATGATTTCCTGATCTGTGTCATATCAGTGGCCTAGAAAAAAGTATTTTATTCTATTTAAGTGATACACAATGGACGATATTAAAGATTTTTCGGTATCGGCAGATACCTTGTATTTAGTTGTTCATTTGCCCAGTAGTTTTACATTTAGTTTACCTTTGCAATCATCTAACACACTTAAAGTTCATCTTTAAAAACACAAATAATTGAACAACTTTGTTAAATGTTATCGTTAGCAAATCTCAAAATGAATAGGCCTATCCTTTTTTATAATGTGCATTGTTGCAATGCCCAAATTCACTTGTAGCATTTACTTTGTGTTTTATATTTAGTTTATTTAGATTCATTTAATTTAATTTATGTTGACTCTTTATCAATTACTTAAAGGTGCAGTGTGTAGCTTTTGGCGACATCTAGCGGTTTGGTTGCGAGTTTGCACTAAGGGCTCAGCCCACTGCTCACCCCTCCCTTTCGAAGAAGCTACGGTGGCTAAAATGGGACAAACATCGTCGTCTGAGACAGCAGAGAATAGCCAGAGTAAACCCAGTTTCTGTACCACAGTCCATTATAAACCACATCATGGATAAAGATTACAAAGCCATAGTCAGGTGAGGATCAAGGGTCTTAATACATAATATAATAATAGTAATCAGCTGATTGTCTCACGAACGTAACCAGCACATTCTCCCCACATAGCAAACACATAATATAGCGAGGGAGAAGAACCACATGAAACTATGCAACTATATATTTTTTCTAACAGGGTAGTAAAAGTTTAGCTGGCTAATATGAGCTGTTACTGTGGCTGAGCTGGTTAAAGCGTTAAGCCTTGTTTATACTCGACGCGTCCGCATGAGCCCAAAGGTGCGTGCGGCAAAAATGACATGATTGTAACAGCGCGCGCCTCCGCATCCCCTAGACACCACTTACTACACACAATAGGCTTTTTTCTCTGATTTTGGAAACTCGATCGACTTAAATGCTTCCAAGATCGACGGGTTGGTGATTCCTGTAACTGTTTTACGGTCAATGACAAGAGTAGCCTACTAATCAGCTGTCTCACGAACGTAACCAGCACATTTATCCCCACATAGCAAAGCCATAACACAGCGAGGGAGAAGAATTAAGTTACATGAAACAATCCAACTACATATTTACCACTGACAAGGGAAAAGTCATTACTCACGGTGTTTATGGCTAGCTTCTTCTAGCTTTCTGCGGCTTCTCTTTCAAGGTAGTGACGAAACGCGCTCTGTAACGCTGTTTGTTCGCTGTCGGCTACGGTAGAAACATGACGTCACAATATGTCGACCTTCATAGAAGGGGATTCCCGCGCCTATGTAGATATAAATGTCTCACTCTAAGGTAATAAAAACATTACGGTTTATTAAGTAAGTTCTTTATACACCACTGAACACATAGTTATGGATGTCATATTGCATTTCTGTTAATAGATACTCAAAATGTTTACACACTGCACCTTTAAAAATTACTACTCTCACGGGTAGACTGCATCCTGGTGTCCTCTGACAGGAAGTGAGGAAGGTGCTTCCACTGCCACGGTCAATGGTGACTAGACTACAGTATCAGATAAAGCCAGTATCATATTTCAGCTGCCATATTAACACAACTGCAGAGAAATCCAAGATGAAAAAAAAGAAAGAGCGGCTCACCAAGGGTGCAATTATTGGATCTAAAATACAGTAAAAACAGTAAAATTGTGAAATATTTTTCAAATATTTTAAAAAGTAATTTATTCCTATGATGGCAAAGCTGCATTTTCAGCATCATTACTCCAGTCTTCAGTGTCACATGATGCTTCAGAAATCAGTCTAATATGATGATTTGATGCTCAAGGAACATTTATTATTATTATCAATGTTGAAAACCGCTGTGCTGCTTAATATTTTGTTGAAAACGTGATACATTTTTTGAATAGAAAGTTTAAAACTACAGCATTTATTTGAAATGGAAATATTTTGTAACATAAATGTCTTATTTACTTAAAGTGTCTTAAGAACACTACTCTTAAAAAAATTAAATTCCAAAAAATTTCTGCACTAAAAAAATATATATATATTTTTTTTAGTAAGTAAGTTTAGTGAAAATAAGTTTTCATGCAGTAATCATGAACATCTGGAAATCTTTTAGCAAAATCTTGGAAATTCATGTCAACTATTTGTTTGTTTTTTGTATTTTGCACCTGATTGTAGAGAGACAAATGCATGATGGGGTGTAATAAGATCTGCATGCTTGTGTGTCTATGTTTGATTAAAACACATAATCGTCTCTATCATATTTGTGATGAGCCATTATGACCCGACTAGTTTTTCTGTAGTGATAGTGTCAGGTTTCACAAAGAACCTACTGTTGCTTGTGTTATGTTCAGGAAGTGAGATGATGAAGTTGTGTGTCTGTTAGCATGATGCAGTTTCCATATATCACTGCTTTATGCATCCTCTCGCTGTTTCTCCTGTGGACCTCTGAGCTAATAGTAGTTTGTGCCTGTTTGAGTGGCCCTCAGGCACTTCCCATGCTGCACTTCAACACTGACTATGAAGCCATTGTTAAGCTTTAATATGGAAGAGTGGAGCAGATAAGGAAGGAAGAGAGGAGAAGAAGGCTGGAGGAGATGAAAAGAGACCTCCATACATGCTCGACTGCTTTAGCCAAACTTGCATTGCTGAGACTTGTGTGTGCATGCTGTGTGTTTGTGAATAAATCTCAGCTCTGTTAGGTCAGAATGAGATTTTTTTATGATGTCTGGAGGTATTGAAGGCACTTTGCCAAATGATTGTCTTTCAACCAAAATTTCAACCGATCTACCAATTCACGTTGAAACAAAACACAAGGACGATCCAGGTACTTTTCTTGTGGGAACTGGCAGGGAGATCTTTACTCTCTCTCACTGAACAATCAATCTTGTGTGTTTTGACTATATTTGGGCTGAAGTGAAATCTATTCTCATTCTAGATCACACAGCCTCATCCCTGCTAACATGGTCCTGGTTAAACAAACACCGTACAGGAAGATACTTTTCGTTTTAGAGGTACAATTCAGGTTTATGGCATAAAAAAAATCCAAAAAAATGCATGGGTTTAAGTCACAATCCTTGACCTAGATACAGAAGATCAGTAAATAACATAATTGAGATGTTAGTAATAATCTCATAACATGTTTTTTTTGTTTTGTTAATAATTACATCTCTTAGGTTAACCATTGTTCGTTCATGTAAATGGAGTTCAGAAAAACACTTGGTACTGCTTTGAACTCTCTTAGACATTTCTAGCCTTTTTACCTACGTACATTTACATCCTCTCGCTCTTCCTACTCTATTCTCCTTTTTGATCTTGAGTATGAATGTCTTGCAGGTGAAAGTCCAGGCTGTGATTAAGCCTCTGAGGAATTCATAAAGGGCAGCCGAGAGAGAGAGAAAGAGAGCGAGGTTGAAAGGAGGCTTGGGTTTACAGTAGATTACACATTAGCTGAGAGGCGGAGGGAAACTAACAAGCAGGCATTCTCTACCACAGTATCCCCTGCAGGTCTCTACTTACAAAGCTGTGGGAATAGTAGTACAAGTGCAAAAAAAAGAACCTTGATAAGTTGAACATGTTAAATATTATAATAAGATAATGTGTTTGCATCCACAACAATACACTGATATTGAACTGTTGACTGAGCCACTGAAAAGTGTCAATTCATTTTAGTTTATTTTTTAATAAAGTAAAAGCAACAAAAAAAAGTTATTTTAAATAATGATTTTCATTTATTATTTAAGGGGGCTATATGTACGAAATTTCATGCATTAATCATGCCAATATGTGAACAGCTTGTAACAAAACTTTAAAAAGAAGACATTCCCCTACTTTTTAGGTTGTGTATGAAAGTCTGTAGACTGATTTTTTTTGTGAAGGGCTAGGGACGTTTTTGCCGGGAAAATCAAAAGGATATGATATTTGCATGCGCTCCCGAGAGCCTCTCTTCCGTTTAATCACACATGAAACTAATGCTTTTACATTATTCAGGATAGTGCCGAAAGAGCTATTCTGTAATGTAATAATGTCAATGTGTCATGAAAAGAAAAGGGATTAAGTCAAACTAAAGTCTCTCACAGTCAGATCTATATAGCCTATAGTCTCAAGTATAGGCTACTTTATAATCAAACTATCATAACAGTGTAATTTTAATGACCTCTTTTTTTTTTTTTTTTAATGACCTCTTGTTCAATGACTAGTTGACTATTGTAATCCATTCCTAATAGAACATAACTTGTTTTTAACCCTCAGTATTCCTTCAAATTGCAATGCCTAACATAAGCTTTCTCTCTTTTCCTCCTTTTGTGCAGAGGAGGCAGATTACTCTTCTTTCGGTACGGACACTGTGACCCGTAAGAAGACCCCGGCGGTGCTTGCTGCAGTCCTCCTTCGCCCGGACGCCAACAAGAAGAAGCCTCCAATCATCATCAGCCTGCCCAAAGATTTCCGCCCAGTGTCCTCCATCATCGATGTGGACATCCTCCCAGAGACGCATCGACGTGTCCGTCTATACAAACATGGTCAGGAGAAACCACTGGGCTTTTACATCCGTGACGGTTCCAGCGTTCGCGTTACACCCCAGGGCCTGGAAAAGGTCCCGGGCATCTTCATCTCCCGCATGGTCCCTGGGGGCCTGGCAGAGAGCACAGGACTGCTGGCCGTCAATGACGAGGTGCTCGAAGTCAACGGCATTGAGGTGAGCGGAAAGTCTTTGGACCAAGTAACGGACATGATGATTGCTAATAGCCACAACCTCATTATAACCGTCAAACCGGCCAATCAGCGCAATAACGTGGTACGCAGCAGTGGAGGCGGAGCCACATCCGGCAGCTCAGGGCGATCTTCGGACAGCAGCACCAGTGTTTACGGTTACTCAACACCTGGCTCCATGGCTATGACCCCGTCCCATATTATCCAGAACTATGAGCCGGACGAGGAGAGCGAGGACGAGGAGGATCTGGTGATCGAGGCGGACAGAGGGGCTAAATTCATTCCGCAGGCAGCGGCACGGGCGATGGCAAGCTCTAGCATGCCCGCGCTACCCCGATATGAGCCTCACCTCGACCTCCGCCCCTCGAATGGTACCATGGCGACCAGTGCAAGCGTAGGGTCTCTAAATGCCCGCGACGGGGGTTTGGAAGGGCGTAATCTAGAGGAGGACGGCACAGTCATTACACTGTAGACACGCCGCATATAATCACACACATGCCAATACACACTCTTGTGTGCCATAGGACTGAAAATGCATGTCTTTATACTTGGGTGACCAGTGAGTCCAGGACCAAAAGAGCAGGACAGTCACCACAGCACCTTACAGCACTTCTCTATAACCGCAGGGACCAGGTAGTCCCCATCATTGAACCCATGGAGAATGGCACAGCACCAAAAATAGCTGCTTCTTTGGTAATAATGAACTTCATGAGTCAGTGCGAATGAATGAATGAAGATGCCCGTCACGTGACTGAGAACAGATACTCTGCGGTATGAATCATGACAATCTTTTTTTTGACTTTGACAACCACTCCCTTTCGAGCTACGCGGCTCTAGCATTATGACAGAGAACAAAGTACAATGGGCTTAACCAGCCTGTGTGCATTATCATGGTAACTGAGTCTGAGCTACAGACCTTCAAAAGGAACTGAAATATGCTCTTCATCCATTCCTGTCTGCAACACTAACACACCTAGCTTACCTATTCTCTGGACATTTGTAGCACTCGAGCGAATGATAAGGAAGTATTTTCACTTGATCGGACATTTCAGTACCAGTTGTAGACTGCTGCCTCGCTTAAAATACAGATGTATATTATTATCTCAAAAGTTTTTATTCATAGCCAAAAAAGACAAATGATTAATGTCATATTTTTCATTGTGCTATGTTTTATTTGTACCACATATGTTTCTTTATGACAAGGGCTATCATCCTGCTCTCTGCTACCTGTGGTTTATTTTACCCACGATCTCTACTTGATAACCCTTTGGAATAGATCCTCATTAGCTGTAATGTTTCAAAGGAGTGCTCTGAAGTGGACACTAAGCTGTTTCATTTATGAAGAGTGTCCTGTGACGCTTTGCAATAAGGGTCAGTTTGTTCAAATTATAAAAAGGGATAGTTCAACCAAAAATGAACATTGTCATCTTTTACTCTCTTTAATGTCATTCCAGACCTGTATGACTGACTTTCTTCTGTGGAAGACAACAAAATGTCTTGGTGTTTTTTTTTTTTATATATATATATATATATATATATATATATATATATATATATATATATATATATATATATATATATATATATATATATATATATATATATATATATATATTGAAAGTCAATGGGGTCCAGTGTTATTTTGGATCCCATTGCTTTTCATTGTATGGACAAAAAAAAAATGTATTCAAAGACATTCAATCAGTCCTACAGGTTTGGAACAAAATGGTGGTGAGTAAATTATGACATAATTATAATTTTTGGGCAAACAATACATTTAATGCATTAGGTATCATGAAGTAACAATATTTCTGTGTACAATATTTCAAATTGTATAATGTTAACATCAGTTAATATGTTATGAACAATAGTATATTTATGAATAAATTAATATTAACCTCGCCATATATAAATGTTGTAAAATGTTTATAGTTTGTTTTTGATTTATGATACATAATGCATTAATTAATATTAACAAGTTGAACCTTATTTTAAAGTGTTACCTCCCTAAAAATAAGCGTTGCAAATGAATCATGGTGAAAACAACCCTTGATTTATTGTGATTATCGAACCACTATGAATATTGAATATCTGTCAAAATATTCAATATCGTTCCTTATTGTGTTTTTTTTTGCACCAGACAAACCCTTCAAAAATGATGTGACGATGGGATTAGTTTCAGCATTATTATGGGACTGGCATGATTTGGTCTATGTAGACTTCACTGATGTGTTTGTTTATTTTTTTTGTTTGTTTTTTAAATTCAACTGGCTGAAATTTCCAGTAGCACCTCAATGCAGTACATGAGATCCACGGGTCAAGATCCAAGGGGTGGAGATGGGTCAGATTAGGGTTGGGTTTAGGGATAAGGGGTGTGTTTAGGGATCAGGGGGCGGAGTTGGCTAGGTTTAGGTGTATGTAAGGTGGGAGGAGTTGGATCTGGATCCGACTCCTCCCCGTGGATTTCATGTTCCGCAGTGATAACCATCTCGAAACTTCAGCGACAAAAGTCTGTTCAGTCCTGGCAAAAATGCACAATATCATCATATTGTCATCTCCAAAATGGTGAATGGGGCCTTCCTACTTAAGTGATAATTCTAATTACTAAAAAATTACCTCTTATATGAATGACTGGACAAATTAACAAATATTAAGCTCTTACTTTCAAAATCAAATCATTAATTTAAGTCCATATGACTGTCGGTACATGTCTCCCCTTCTTGTCCTTATGCATACATATCATAATGATATGCATGATGTCACAGCTGTAAGCTTCAATACGAACTTTAAAGATGTCAGAGTTTGTGTCAGCAGATGCACTGGAAGAGACTGACAAGAGATGGATGTGCCTATTCTCTTACAGTAGGACCTGCTGATGGAGATTTAGCCAAAGTAGCCTTTCATCATCTCCCCTTTCTCTCTTTATTATTGCTGATGAGAATCCTAAACACTGGGCACATGTCTGCTCGGTTCCTCTACTCATCATCACACAGAGCTTTTCATGGCACTTACATTACCAAAACCTGCTTTGAGTAACACACGCTCTGTAGCTGTGATCATACACGCTTCATCCAGATCGTTCATTCTTGTGGTACAAACGACATATTGAATGGATTCTTTAGCTGTGGTAATTAATTTCATAATAACCACTACATACGATTTGGGATTGTAACCACAGAAGTTTTATTTATTTTAAAATAGACTCTGTATTTTTTTTTTTTTTACTTGCTTTTGTTTTAGCTGACCTAAAAACCTCATGATTTTCATTTTTATTATTTTAGATCATCTCTACAAAAATGGTGTGTTTTTTTTAAAAAATCCACTTGTATCTTTGGTGGAACTTAATGCTCAGACCTTTAGGGGAAATATAAATATGAAGAATAATTTGCTATTTTCCAAACTGTGAATATCTTTGCATTTCTAAAGGAGACCATATACCTATGAGCACCTGCTTTGAGAGACCTAGAGATAGGCTTTTAAGCATTATCATTCATGTGTCAATCCCTCTTTTTGATAATGAGCTTGTCAGATAAATCTTAAGGTATAGATTTGTACTGAAATTATCAGTATTTTCTTATTAGTACTACTTGATGTAAATTTGTTTCACATAATGAAACTTTTAAAAGGATAAATACTATATTACAACATAGCTGCACATGTATTGTAGTCAAATTTTGGATGAAATAAACTAATATGAAGAAAACTACCGATGCTGTTCCTTTCTTAATAGTTTGGTGTACCGGTCATGCCGAACATTAATTTTATTTGTAACAAAAATATGTGACAGTTTGAAATGTATACTGGAGGACCAGCATTAACATAAGTCAAGTTTATTTATATAGCGCTTTTTACAATGCATATTTTTTTCAAAGCAGCTTTACAGAAATGTATTTTCTCAATGTTTCAATGTCTTTGTCCAGTAAATACTTTAACATAACAATGTTATGAGGAATGAAGGAGCCAATAAATATATTATGCTACAGTTACCATTGTTAAATTATTGTTTCCAAAAGAATTGTTTTCCCTGTATTTCATGAAATCCTTTCAACTATTTAGCTTCATGTTAAAACTTGATTATTGCTGCCAGTGATTGTTCAATAATACATAACTTGACATAAAGGCCGTTCAAACTAATTCAAACTACTTTTTGCAACTTTTACAAGTTACTTTTCTGCTACACCAGTGCTGAGAGAGCAAACTCAACGTCTGAACGCTGCTGTCAGGAGGACACCCTGTGGTTGAAGCATGTAACGGCATCCAGACTTCTGCTTCAAAAGTGTAGCTTTATCTAACTTTAGAAGGGATTCATTTTCTGAAATACAGAAAATATTTTTTTGCTATACATATCAGTATAATTCCCTTATAACATCTTGTTCTTTGACACGTGGTAAAATGCTATAACATCTAAATTCAGTTGAATAAAATTATAGTCCTCTGATCACTGTGATTTTGCCAAGAAAGACACGTTCCTGAAACAACATTCCCGTTTGAAAATTGAGTCCTAAAAATACCCTTAACTTCTCCCTAAAACAAGAGGGAAATTATGGTGAATAACACTGATGTAGAAGCACCTAACCCTTTGTAAGCCTGATCCTGACATAAACTTGCCTCTCATGTAAACTGTAATCTTCCCCCTCAAATCTGATTGGAATGTTGTTGTAAATGTTGTACCAGGTGAAATCACTTTCACCATTCTTCTATAAACAATTATTTTTGAGGTATTATTTTCTGTGATTTTGTCTGACATGGCAAATGTCTTTATAAAGTTGGTTAAAGATTATTAAAATAGTTTTGCACTGGAATTGGCAATCTAGTCAAATGAAAATGAAAATTGTCTAATTGGGCCAAGCCAAAAATGGCAAAATGTGTATTGGTCTTTTAATGGTCTTAACCATTTTAATCACAAATCCGTGGACTGGAAGTTTGCACAAATACTGTAGATAAAGTAACCCAGCACAGAATAGCCTTCCGCGACTTGCAGACAGTTCTTTTACCCAGTTCTTCCCAGTTTGTTTGAGCTTAATGCGAGACCAAATAGCCTATTCACTATAGGGTTTAAATCTGAACTCTGACCAGGCCAAAACTTGATCCTGATGAACTTGTTCTCAAACCACTACTTGTCTTCGTAATTTGGGCAGGAGTATTGTCTCATTGAAAAATAACACCTGATCACCAATACAGCAGCGAAAAGGCTCCTCAGACAATAACACAGTCTCTTCCTCCATGCTTCACTGTGGTAGAGATGTAATTATTATAATATTTCTCACCAGATTATTATCATACAACTCGTGCTTTATTGTGATTCATCACTCCAGTCCAAACACAACTTCCCATATTCTGAAAAAACTTTATTCTGTCTTTGATGTTTTTCTGAGACAGCAATGGCTTTTTAAGTAGTATTTTGCTTACATTTTGATAATTTCCCGACCAATAATTACGAATGTAGACTACTCATAATAACAGAGGGTACAAGGAAGGCCATATGATGACAAAGTTATTCCAAATGATCCTCTCCAGCAATGTATAACTTGAGTGTTCATACTTACATAATTTTGTTCTGTAATTGTAAGGTAATTCATACTTTTTAAATCTTTTTTTTTTACTGTGATATCTTTGTCTAAATGAATAGGCTATTATATATTAGCAATTATTTGTTACAACTAACAAAAATATTTATATGATTCCAAATTACAAACTATTTATACACACCTACAACTTTGAACAAAGTTATTTCACACATTAAAAAAAATCAATTATTGAAATTATTACTTGTGTAAATTTTTATTTATTGGCATTTCATCAGAAAGATTATTTAAGGGATTACTTCAATAAATGAATGGTGATCACACTGCGAAACGCTAAAGTACTAAAATGTCCACTGCATGCCTGCGGTTTTTTTGTTTGTTTTTGTAGGACCCCATACTAACTACCTGAAGCCAAACTGCCCACCAAACACATGCTCCATTAATTTCCACCTCAGCCGAACCGTGCTCGTGCTCTGAATGTACACATCAGTGTAAGCGCCTGCGAGTCACGTGACGTGACGTGCAGCCAACATGGCCACGCAGTGCTGAGATAGTAGCAGCAGCGTCCAACTGGCCCCGACTGAACCAGCGACAACAGCGGCACACTCCCGGCACCCTCACACCCCTGCCAAACCGCAGGGAACGGGCCAGCGATGACGGCCTGACAGACTACTAAAACAAGTCGACCGAGAGATGAAAGAACAGGAAGCGCTGGAAACCCATCGACGGCATACGCAGACAGAAACCCTGAGCACCAAGAGCATGTTTCTGTCTCGAGCGCTGGAGAAAATCCTCGCGGATAAGGAGGTGAAGAGGAGCCAGCACAACCAGCTGCGCAAGGCTTGTCAAGTGGCATTAGGTGAGCTACTCTTTATTTATCTCCTCTCAGGCCTCAAACATATCTTTGAGATCCTCCACTGCCCCCTGATATCCTAAATTAACCTTAAAGTGTGCTTAGCGAGCTAACGTTAACGTGATCTCAGCACGCGTCAGTGTGGTTTAATTTTTCCTTAAGCTCATACTGTCATCCGTCCAATAGGCTATATAATGTTACACTATGATGAATGAGATTATGGCAACAGAGTAAATTACATGTCTTGGTGTTCAACACCTCTTGCTTTGTTTATCCGGAGCTGTTAGCATGTGTTAGCTGGAATCGTTGCTATATTGATGTTATGGCGAATTGACAGATTGGCGATTTACTGCTCTCTTATTGATTAAAGATCACTCATTGATTTACAGAATTGTTCTCTATTGTGAGTGACACTTTAAAGAAGCAGTTCACCTTAAAATAAAATAAAAATTGTATCATTTACTCACCCTTAAACTAAGAGTTGTGTTATAGCCTACATGTGTGTGTGCCTATCTTTTTTCAGGCACAATGTTCAGTACTGACAGCATCAGTCACCATTCACTTTGCTTTTTTTTGCCATACAATGACATTGAATAGTGACTGAGTATTGGGCACATTTTATGTTTCTACTGTTAGTGTTAATACATTAATATTTCATCCAAAAATGTAAATTCTGTCATTTACTCACCCCAATTGTTGTTCTTTTGTGGAACATTAAAGAGGATGTTTTTAAGAATGTTAGTAACCAAATGTATGGAGAAAAACAAAGAAAGAAAGAAAACTACAGAAAACATTTCTCACAGTATCTTCTTTTATGATTTAGGACATGAGGGTAAGTTAATAATAGGAGGATGTTAATTTTTAAGGGAACTGTCTCTTTAATTTGTAGTATAACATTCCTGTTGTTTTCCGGGAAAATCCATCCCTTTTTTTATAAGTGAGCTGGATATGCAGGTTGGACTCATTTGACTCGTCCTGTCTGCTCTGTATTACTTATTTACTGAGTTAATGAGCACATGTGGAGACATGTGGTAAGATCTGGTTTCTTCGTGAGCTTTTCCAAACTCTAACCTTTGGTCTGGAGTGTCAATCTAAAACAAAAATTGCTTCATTTGAACACAATCCATAAAAAACACATTGTGTTTAATTGTAAACTTGTGTTGTTTTGTCTTCTGGTATATTTGAGGTTTTGATCCAGTAAAAAGCTGTAGTGTTTCAGGCATTTAATGTAATGCTACTTCACCGTGGGTTTGTTTGAATGCTCTCAGTAGCACTTCATTCAAACAGACACTCCCTCATCATTACCCTGGCGTGTGAGGGAATGAGGTTGATTACCATACAGACCTATTTACACAGTCCACCGGCCACCCGGATTCACTGCTAGGCAATGGCTTATATAGACTATGACTTCATTTTTTTCGTTGTGTTGCCTGAATACACATGACACGTTTAAGTACTACAGGTTTTTAAAAACCTAGTTCTTAAAAAGTGCTTTTTATGAAATGTGCTGTTGCTTAAGCTCAGCTTCCTGTGCCTTCTTGTGAGCAGATGGCTGTTTGATAATGAATAATGATCCATGTGTAATGACTTTGTTTTTAGTTTTTAGGAATAGTTCTCCCAGAAATGAAAATGGTTATAATTTATTCACCCCAATGTTTTTCTTCCATATGAAAAAAGGTAGAAATTATAAAGAATAGCTTTGTGTGAGAGACTTGGGCTAGGGATTGTTTGCCCAAAAATGAAAATTGTGTCATTAAGCTCCTCATTTCATTCCAAAGCCATAAGACTTTAGTTTATCTTCATTTTTGGGTGAACTAACACTTTAAAGGTACAATATGTAAGAATTTTGCAGTAAAATATCCAAAAACCACTAGGCCAATGTTATAAATTTTGTTTAGTTAATTACTTACAATACCCCAAATATTTCCAACTATTTGTAAATCGTGAGAAAATTTCGATTTTAACCAAGGAAACGGGCCGTGTGAGGAGGGGTGAGGAGTTGCCAGTCAATGACGTCATATCCGCGTTACCCTCGATTTCCGCCAGGTTTGACCTCGCACTGCCATAGTAACCATGGCGACAGACGTGGACAACTGGGTTATGCCTGTTATGCCTAGCAGGACGCTCACGCTGTTGTTGTTTTGTTCAAACATTATGAACCATAGCAAGCAGACTTTGAGACAAAAAAAGGACTAAAACGAAGATCAGTATCTTTCGAGATGCCGAGAGCTCCACATCCACGACTAACTTCGACTTGACAGAGACGCGAGTGTTGTATGTACTTTATTAGACAGGTGATTAAATGTACATAAAACTAATCAATGTTATTTAGTTCAACATGATGAAATGTTAGAATATGAGCTGTATGTTATTCTAATGTTGATCTAGCTTAGTTAGTCTCATACAGCCGACAAACAACCTAAATAGCAACATTCAACACACTCAAATGTCGTTTAGTGTGATCGTGTAACTGTTAGAGCAAGTGAAACAGCGCTGCGTTACCTCAAGTTTAATTCGTCTAATAAACTGACCTGTGTGAGTATTAATTCAGCACTTGCGTGTAGTTTGGTAGAATGAAATGTCCTTATTCTTTTATATCCGAGGGACTCGCGTTGTGTGTGGAGCTGGTATACGTCTAGCAATCGCGCCCTGCTTCATACCACAGTCATGTTAAAAACATCAATGTATTCACTCATCTATAAAAGATCCATCAGCTTGACGACAAGATCCATAATTCAGCTTAATGTGGAATATACGTCATCAATATACGCCTTTGTTATTGTAAGAGGTTAGCCTGCATATTGCTAACCTGCATCCCTTAAAAAATCCTGCATATTGTACCTTTAAGATGATTTTCCCCTCCAGTGATCTGTTGACCACTGTGAGTGTGACTGGATCATTGAATCAGTGAGTTGAACTCGAGAACTAGCTCTGTCTGATTTGTGAATGAATCATTTAGACCTGTTTTGTGGACCAGATCAAATGATTCATTGAAAATACACAATACAAAGAACCATTTATTCAGAAATTGCAATAGGGATGGGCTGGGATATTTGACTAATCATTTGACAAGCCGTTTAATAGCCAACTAGCTGATTAGTGATGTTGAAAGTGAGTTTAAGATTTTTAGCGGTAGTGCATTTCAAGGGATCTTCTTAGAGAAGTTTTGGCTCTTATTCAATTTAAGCACCGATGCTGCATCTGCTACAAATTCAAAACGCTCACATCAGAGTTAAAATTTTCTGAGTGTGAACAGATGAGATGGTATGTTTCCATTGTTGTTCACATCCCACATGTGTATGTGATTAAAGTATAGGATAGTATTTATCTGGAGTCCTGGGTGTCTGTCAGAAACTCAGAATGCAAAAATAGTCCCAGGAATCAATGGCTTTCACACACACTGGCACACATAAAATATTTCTTATTTTACTTTTATATGGTAAGTCATATGGACATTTTTACGATATTTTGTGGTCCTTTTGTGTCCTTTTTGAAGCTTGAAAGTCTCCATTCATTGTTATTGTGTAAAAAGGAGCAACCACCACATTTGATAGAAAATTATAGATGTTAAGCACAATACTGTCCTGGTTCTGTATCTTGCTGAGTAGGAGTTAGTGTTTTATATTAGGAATTGCTTGTATATTTTTGGGCTGCACGATTTTGGGGAAAATGTCATATTGTGATTATTGAGGTCAATATTGCAATTTGGAATATAATAAATAAATGGTTTCAGGAGTAAGCTTGCTTGGTTCTCAAGGAAAATGCACGCAAAGATTAGTGATAATGCTGAAATGGCTATTTCTCAACACAAACTACCAACAACAACTATATGCACAGTGTTTTCAAATTAAAATAATATTTTTTACAAAATTAAATAGTGACATCCATGCATTTCTGCAAACTTGTTATTGTCTCAATAGTAGTATAAAATAAATTGTAAGAACAATAAATAAACAATAAATAAAAAAACAAACGGACGTTTAAGCAGGATGTAATATGCTTTGTATAAACTCAGTCTGTGGATCATTTTATGGGCATCATGTCTCATGCCAAGCAGTCCGTTATGGAGTCGGTGGTTTCTTTTCATATGACTTTTCACTTACGTTTTTATAGATTTATATTAGTATATATATTTTATAATGTCATAATTTCACAGCTAATCTCCAAATTAATGTAGAGACAACATAGTTATATATTTACAGTATATTTTAAATACTTGATTATTGGCATCTTTTTATGAATGAAGGTCAGTATCATATACTAATACAGCCATTGATGTCTGGATAAAAATTACCCCCCCCCCCAATTTAAACATTAATTATAGCCATCCAACATTACAGTGATTCAGTCATTACAATTGAAAGCTATATTTAAGAAAAAAAACATTTATTAGGCTTCAAAATTATAACAACTTTTAATTTAAGTTTAAACAATCATCACATAAACCTATAGACCCCTTTTGCGCCGACGTCACAATTATGTCACGGGGTTAGCTGGTGGCAAAACAAAGTGAAAACTGGAGGCGGTCAATACAAACCAGCACAGATTCGGCTACATAAATAGGATATTAAATTATTATTATTTTTATTAAATGTCATCATGTTGCGTTTCTGGGTGCTAGAATCAGCTACAGGATCCAATTTGAAAATTCATCGCATAATGTTTTCTAAATTATTGTGATTATTTGTGAATCATCTATGATTATATACATTGTTGTGATTGATTGTGATAGACTTTCTGAAGAACCAGGTAAGAAAGAATAATCAAATACGTAGTTAATTAATATCATTTTAATACATAAAACATATTTTTATTTTTAGAAAATATTCACATCATTAAAATTGCACTGTAATGTCACTCTTTACATTGTCGTCTTCTGGCTTTGGCGCTGGGCAGGACCACGCAATGTAACGTTGCCACAAGTCAAGACCATTCATAGTTATAGGCATCTAAAGATTTACATGCCATCAGTTTGTCTTTACGCTCGGTTTCTCTATCAGGTGTAGATGTCAGGCCACTCACTCACTCGAGGTAACGTTAATCCTGTCAGATCGTCCAGCCATTGACTGATCGTGTATGGGTTGGCCAATCTGGTTCCGTCCGTTAAAATTAACTTTTGCAAATAACAATCGCGGTCCTGGACAGCGAGTGACCTTGCACATTAAGATAAAATCTGATTTTCTCCCGTCATTGTTACAAAAAAAAAGCCAAAAAAAATTGTAAACTAGTGAAGCGGCCAGAGCGATTGTTCTGCCTCCACTTAAGCTCCGCCCACATAAAAACGTCATCATGTTTACCAACTGAAAAGGGGACTATAATAAATCTCATATTTACCTGTGCCCTTCCTGTCTAACATGTAGGCTAGGACATTTACAGAAATTTAATAAAGTTATTAAACAGTCTGCACTACATAAATTATAAATAGACTAATTCTTATTAAAGCTACAAAAGTTCTTTAGTCAAGAGCAGTGAGTAATTTTCTCTGTTCCCTTTGTTCTTTGATTAACTTTATTGGCTAGTGTCCCTTTAAGAGCAGCCGCTGCTGACAGAGACTCGGATCTCACACGCGCCTCATTCATTCACAACTCTTTATGTTCATCATAAGACTTCTCTTATGTTATGAAGATACTCAACAAAACGGACATTTTGGCATAATTGTGTGTGTTATTGTTCAAGCGTGAAAGAGAACTGTATTCTGGCACGCCATTTCGATGTCCTTCTGAATGCATAATCTGAATACCTAAAAAAACAGACTGAGTAATACTCATGTAAAGTAAATATTCTGAATTTTGTCTTCTCTTCTTTTTTAAAGTTTGTTTGCTTTGAAGGAGGAGTCACAAATGGTCTTGAGTTGATGTGTTAAATTGTCTCTCTCTCTTTTTTTTTTTTAGATGAAATTAAGCATGAACTGGAAAAGCAGAAGTAAGTTTACATCTCATTTACGTACAGTGCACCATCCATCTAAAAGTCTCCTGTGATGTACATTGATGTAACTTTAAGAGTTAATTTATTGTGTTTTTTCTGAAAAGGCTCTCTGAAGCGTAATGCATCATCTTTATTGTGAACCATCATGGTTATGTAATAATTTCAGATACTGGTTAAAAAAGCCCCCTGTAACGCTAAAGGACTACTGACAGGAAGATGTTCTAAATTTATGCTGTTGTTTAACTAGTGAATAAAGTGTTTCTGTGCTGCATTGTTATTTCCGTTGACTGATTTGTGCTGTGAATCCTGTATGTTCCAGGGACGGCACTGTTGTTCCTCCAAGAGCCAACTACATTGAGGCTGACAAGTACGTCCTGCCTTTTGAGCTGGCATGTCAGTCCAAGTCTCCACGTATTGTCAGTACGTCTCTTGACTGCCTACAGGTATGCAGAGTTCTCGTAAACTTCACTCTACTGCAGTGTTTCATCATACTCAACTCATTAATACATTTAAAACACATTTTCATTTTTCAGTTTATAGTTTTTGCCATGTGTGACAAATCTATTTAAGTGTGGTTTTAAACATACTGTATGAATGGATGTGTATATAATTCAGTAATACCTCCATTCCATTCATCACAGAAACTCATTGCGTATGGGCACATCACGGGAAACGCGCCTGACAGCGGAGCTCCAGGAAAACGGCTGATTGACCGGCTGCTGGAGACCATCTGTAACTGCTTTCAGGGACCCCAGACTGACGAGGGGGTACAACTACAGATCATTAAGGTGAGACAACTCTCCATGTTTTTCCAGACAGGCACTTCTTATTGAAATCCTTATTTGATGGCTGATGTGTAGGGCAAACATACATACACAACAGTTTAGAAGTTAGATAAAAAAAACGTTAGATTAATTAGCGGCGCAGTACTTGGTAGCCTTGTCCGCCTAATTGAATTATAAATAAACATAAAAAACTAGAAGGCTATTTGCAGTATATTAAATCGTTTTTGACCTAATGTTAATTATTTTGCACTGAGATGACACTCTGTCGGCTCTGACAGCGTTGCATCAAGCGCACCTGCGCAATATCATAGCCTATGATTTCCGAAAATAGTAGGCTGCTGTCAACTAGTGATATTAGCACAAGAACTGTTGAGGAATATGCAACAATTTAGATAATTGTTTTGGCATATGTTACAATAACTGACAGACACTATCATTTCAGCCGCTCTGTGCATGTCCTCGCACGGAGCGAGGCTGAGGTCAGCTTCGCGACTGAGACACGAATAGACTATTAACTTAAAGCTTTTACTCTTAAACACTCAAGGCAAGTCCACTTTAATAAAAAAAAAGTCGACAATTCCTTCCGTGATATTATTTTAGCGTTTGGATTAGTGATCGACCGATATTGATTTTTTATAACCGATACCGATACAGATTATTTGCATGTGTATGTGCCCGATAACCGATATGCAGAACCGATATTTATTTACTGTTATACTTCTGTTTTTGGCACAATTATTACAACACAAATGAACTGAACAAACCATTTTATTTATAACAATCACTCCCTCCTTGCATACAAAAAAAAAAACCTTTATATTTATACACAAATAAATAGAGGGGTCTGAGTCCAAAAAATAAAGTGCACTGTTACTAAGTGTCTTTGTTTAAAAATAAAAGCTTTGATGAGGTAAAAAATAAAGCAAAAAAACTATTCTAACATATTTGGATATGTTTATTTGTTTTCATAAATGGTAAACTAATCAAATTACAATAAAAACATTTATATTATTACATTATATAATTTATATCTAAATTATACATATCATTTATAAGCATCAGCAGCAACAATGTTAACAATAGGCAAAATAAATGTTAAAAGTCTAATGTTTTCATATGGAAAAAATAATTGACAGGGGAGTCATATCACCTTTGCAGAAATGTAATTCATTTTAAACAGTTTTAGAAGGTTTATGTGCCGTTTAATAGGTTTAAACTAAGAGTGAGGAATAATTCACTGGGTAATATTAATTCACTGCATAATATTAGCTGGAATAGCCTATAACATCAGGAAAGTAACAAACAAAACAGCATATACATCATTGCATTTTCCAACTAGTATGTTATTAATTATTATTAATATTTTTGTCGGTCTAGATCATGAAATGCTTTATGACAAAGTGCTGTTTATCTATGCATTTACACATAACTATAACATTAGGCTATACGTTACTCAACCGCGATCGCGCGTGCAGATAATAAATAATTAATTTCCACAAAGCGGTATATTTAGATGTGTATTAGCGAAATAATTGCTATGTAGTAAATGATAATATAATCTAGGGTGTTTAAACAAGATAATCTTGTCAAAAGTTTCATTCAGTGGTCGTGCTTGAGCATTCCTGATCATCAACCCAGTGAGTGCTCAGCAATATGAACGAACTTTTTTTTCGAGACTAATGGTGAGCAAATACAACAGATAGAGAATTAAATTCAGCGCTTTTATTTTCAACATGCACTCATTCATGTCTGTTTTATTTAATTAATGTAAAGTTACGTCTTTATTGGGGAAGGACATGACGGATTACGCTACGTGGCTCAATGAGTTAGTCTCAATTTTTTAGAACCAAGCTGCATAAATAAACTATATCAGGCATTTATGTCTCAAATCTCATTTCTGCATGCATGTCTGTTATGTTAAATAAAGTTGAATAATTAAAGCAAAGCAAGTAGAACATATACTTTACCTGTGCACAGAGTTGTTATTGACTGATCTCCTCAGACGCGGGCTGCAATGGCGGAATTCTCAAAACGGCCACAAGATGGCGCCGTTTATCGGAAAATCCGATATTACAAAACCGATTCCCGATTATGGGAAAATGCTTAAATATCGGGAAAAATATCGGTAAACCGATACATCGGTCGATCACTAGTTTGGATGATAGAGGAGGCTTAACATCCAGCGTGGTCTGGGTGTGTCTGGGGGATGCTACCGTCGTTGCAGGCGGGTGAGCCTGCAGTTATAAAACTATTAAGTTATTAGACTAAAACGTTCAAATATGCCAATTCTGATATGTTCATATAGCCTACTCAAAACAGACGTGGCAACCTAACGCAGACAAGTTAGCTTACCGTTTTTAGGTGAAATGCCATGTTTGTAGTCGAGCGGTGATATGTAAACTGTTGCTTACAAACTTTGCATTCAACTTTTTTTTTCCGTCATCTATTTTTGTAAAATGCTGCCACACTGCCGATGTCTTTGACATGGTAAAGGAATGACTGACTGTAAATCAAACGCTCACAATTAAATAACTATTCAGCAAACCACCAGACCAAAGCCTTCTAGTACTTTCTTCAATCTGTCTCCAGTGGGTTGGGCTAATCCAAAAACCTGTGAAACAGGGGTGCTCTGAAAACACCCCTATTAGCAATTACTACTTTCTGTTAAAATAACACGGCAAAAAATCGACCAATCAGAATTTTGGGCGAGCCAGAATGTATCGACCAATAAATCGACTAGTCGACTGGGAGATTACAGCCCTAGATTTCTGAAGGATCAAGTGACACTAAAGATTGGATTACTAAAATCAGCTTTGTAATCACAGGAATAAATTACATATAAAAATGTATTCAAATAGAAAATTATTTAAATTGTAATAATAGTTCACAGTATTACTGTTTTTACATTATTTTTGATCAAATAATTGCAGACTTGGTGAGCATAAGAGATCCCAAAATCGTGTATGTATATTACATATAAATATTAAATGAATACTTGTTTTAAAAATATTTACCCAAAATTTGCTTTAGAAATTGCATTGTTTTGAACTGTTTTAATCTAATCTATTTTGGAAAAGTTGCAGCATTGGCCAATTTATAGTTTCATCATTCGTAATACATCTCTGTTTGACCTTGCACTAAGTTCACCTGGTCACTGCAGTGGAAATCATGCCAAAATAATCAAAGCTGCTTCTGTTAACCCACTCGAGTCACACAAGACACTTAGATAACAGGCAGCTAAATGATGATTTATGTTGAGAACATTGTCATTACCTTACTACAGCATTTGCAACATAAGCTGAGCAGTAAAGTACAAAGTCTTTTCTTTTATCCAAGCCTAACTCTTATCATTATAGATAAACATGCTGCGTGACAAATCTACACGTATAGTATGTTTCAAATAGATGGCCTTGATTTGAAATGGCTATATATCTATATTTCAACCACAAACCGTCCATGAATGAATCTCTCACCACTTGGAAGGGCAGGGTTTAGCGTTTCAATCTCTCCCAGCGCGCCAAGAACTTCTTGCCTCAATTGTTCGCTAGATGGCAATGAAATTGGGTCCATCTTTTTGAAGCACCCTAGTATTCTATTCTCTATAAATGGTGAGAATAGGCTGCGTACAGTACATGGAGAGTAATGGTTTGCATAAGGGGGTTGGGCAGCCTCTTAAATAAAATGTCACCAGGGTTGTTCAACAATGTTAGCTTGCAGTAAGATTTAGTTTTACCACTGCGATGTGTACATATAATCACATGCGAGGGCCTCCTGTTAAAGATCCCATTTTCATCAGGGTCATTATTTACATTCTTATAAGTGGGGTTCAAAATGTTTTTAATACATTTAAAATTTAATTATTTTTTTTAAACGGTTTACTTAAAGCCTTCCATGTATAATGCATTATGAAGCTATTCACAATGTAAACATATAATACATTATATATTTTTCATAAATAATTGTAACCAAAATTAAAATTAATTACAATATTTGCAGATTCCTTGTTACATCTGAAATTGGTTGTTGCCATGTGTTTTAATGCATTATAATTGCTGAAGACGTTACATTATTATAGTGTATTATAACTGTGGTTACAATTATTCATGAGACCATACAAAACATTTTAAGGTGCATTGCAAGGCTAAATGCTTTTATTATGCATTATATATAAAGGTTTATGTAAAAAGTTTTTCACAATTTTCTATTGCAATTTTGGTTTGAACATAATTCGAAGGAAAAGTATAACATGAATTGTAGAATGTATTAGTATTTTGTTTGTCCCTCTTTTGCTTTAATAACAGCAGCCCTGGAGCTGCATGAACTCCACAAGTTTTGAGATACAAATGATGATCCAAAGAGCGTTTTGAGCTTCAGTGGAAGAGCATCTGACCATTTTAGACAAAGAATTCACATGATCAATGTAGTAGTGTGCAGAATCTATAATGTATCTTTTATATTTTTCAAAATCTTAAAAATTTCTATTTAGTTATAGCTTTAAATAGATTTTCAATGTCATCTCAGGTTTTTGAGCCCCACTGTGCATGAAAAAATGGGTTTAATTTCAGATCTGTAATTTCACGATGCAGATCATTGTGTTGCTCTATAGGCTCTGTTGACTGCCGTGACATCCCCACACATAGAGATCCATGAGGGAACGATTCTTCTTACTGTGCGCACCTGCTACAACATCTACCTTGCCAGCCGCAACCTAATCAACCAGACTACAGCCAAGGCCACTCTAACACAGATGCTTAATGTCATCTTCACCCGGATGGAGAACCAGGCGGTTAGTATGAAGCATCTCAGGCTGCTGCATTTTTGCAGACTCAAAACAACTCTTCTTTTTCAATGTGTGGTATCACACCCTAGTGGAAGAATGGGTGCCATTATGGGTTGGGAACAATACACTAAATCTAGGAAACTAAGTTTGACTTTCTGATGACTGTCTTGCAGGCTCTGGAAGCTCAGGAAGCAGAGAAGGACAGACAACGTCTGCAGCTGTGCAATCCTTCCCCAGTGTCCAGTAACCCTTCACCTGTGACCCAAAACCCTTCTCCAACTCCTGGACGGGGGTCCGGATCTCCATGGTTTGGACGAACCCGCTTAGAACAGAACGGACCACCATCCCCGTCTCTCAGCCCGTCTGGGATCCCATCCACTCCTTCCACCCCCCAAGACTCATCCTCCATCAATGGCCAGCCAGAGGAGTCAAAGCCAGAGGAGGAGTTTGCCACAAATCAACAGAGCACAAATGAAATTGAACACCCAGGTATGGTGAATCACTGGGGTCAGTATATGAGAAATGACTCCAAAAAGGGCTAGGTGGATTGACGGTAGAGAGTTTGCTATATCGTTTATATCGTGATTAGTGCTGTTAACGCATTAATGCATGCTATAAATTTTTTCCAGTTTAACGCGTTCAAAATATTTAACGCAATCAACGCAGCACCCGTTTTTTCTGTCATCCTTTAGTTAGTGTTTTATTAAATGATCACGCTTTTATTCATGCAAATGCTTTTAAACTATTCAAGCGCAACAAGACATAAGAGAACTCGCTGCCTGTGAATGTCCTGTCTATATGACACACAGAAAGATGTGCGCCAGTATCGTGCGCACAGACAGCGTGCCAGAATCGAGTTCTCTTTCACGCTTGAATGAGCAGTAACACATTTATGGAAAATGTATCGAGTATCCTCATAAGAGCAGTCTTAAATGAGTTAAATAAAGTCTTAATTGAATGTAAGTGTTTTTAATCGTGATTTAACAGAAAAAAAGTGTGATTAATCTAGTTGATATTTTTAATCGATTGACTGCTCTAATCTTGATATGTAAATGTATAAGCATAGCACAGTACTACTTAGTTACTGAAACTTAGAGTGATAAAAAATAAGAGTGGGTTTTTAAGCTCAATAAGCCATAAAAATATCTCAATGTGGCACTCGCACTGAATGACGCACATAATGTGAACCTGAATTCAGCTCTCTTGCCTCTCTAAGGCATAATGTGCTTAAAGTCCCCCTGTAGTCTATAATTGTATCCCTTAAAACTCATCTTTGATGACCAAAATTACATATTTAAATGTTTTTCCTGTGACAAAAAATTTATTCATGGCTTAAAATAGATTGAATGTAACTACACCCTTGCTTCATTTAGTATACGCAAATCCATGAAAATGCTAATTAGCCCTGCGTCCAATCACTCACGCCATCTCAGAGATCCACTCTGTCAGCTTACTGAGGTAAACGCTGCACAATGGAATCTTTACAATGTAGGACACACAACGGTAATTAATATGATTAGCCTTTTGCGTGTTACACTAATGTTACACAAACCCATGTTCCAGTTCGCATCTCAGAGTCAGTCAGCTGCGTTCTAACAATCAGCATCCTTAGAAACACTTTGAACAAACAACTCAAGACCTCAGTGGAGAAAGGCATATAGTTCATCATAACATCGTAATACAAATAATCTTTCATATCAACAGTAAATTTACGGGGATAACCTGGCTACTCTTGAGACTCCTTTTCTTCACGGCAGAGTAATGATATGCTAAAGCTCGCCAGCATTTTGACGTGATTGGTTACAAGGGAGTTTTTAAGCAAGGAACAGGAACAGGAATTTTCAGTGCAGTTTTAAAGAAAAAATACACCGCAATGGTGTTGACTTATGAATTTGCATATGGTTTGTTTTAAAACATATTAAAAACACCACATAGACGTATAAAAAACATTAAAAACTTGATTTTCTCTACAGGCAGACTTTTAAGTAGTCAAATACACACCATCTTGTCAAACTGCCCATCGTGTGAACGCATAAACGCAGTCAGTTATGTCTTAAATGAACATAAACAGTTGGGTAAAAACGGTTGTCACAGTGTCAGTATATTAGATCCAAGCATTCAGTAACAGCAGCCTGATTTCATAAAACCTTCTCCTGTCTGTGTCATTAATGACAAATAGAAAAATTATTTTTGCTAATAAAAATCAAACATAAATATCTATATTGTGATGTATAATGTTAACGTGAAATAAAATGTCTCCTGTTGTGAAATATGTTTGATCATAGCACCCACCGGAAGTCTAAATTATATTTTTGTCAGTTTCCTATTATATTTTTAATAGTTGTTTTAATGCGTTTCATTTGGGTAGTATAAACTATTTCTTTTGACTTCTTGAAGACAAAGAGATTCAGGAGTCGGACCAAATAACTGCTGATCCATCTGAGGGAGAGGAAGCCCATCCGCAGCCTGAAACAGAAGCAGGCACTGGGGTTCTGGAAGAGACTGAGCCGGACAGTGGATTGGGAGATAGCTCTGTGGAAGGAGGTGCGTCACATTGGAAATAGATTACTGCAACTTTATGTGGACCTACAACATAGTAGTCACTCCTGCTTCTGTTTCTACTACAGGATTAGATCAACATTCTGACTCTGAAACCAAAGTGCCGCCCCCTGTTGTCCGATTAGACACGCAGCAGATGAATGGAATGGTGGACGACCGTGGCTCAGAGTCCTCGACAGACATTCTGGTGTGTTTCTTGGGTTACTGTTTTTTGATGTTGGACAGGCATTCCCAATTCCAGTCCTTGCGCCTCTGCACATTTTAAATGTCTCTAATCTGACACGCTCAGTTGTGGTGTGGGTTGCATTTGACCGTAAGTTCTCTGCAAAGTGGACTTAAAAGGGTATTCCGCCATCTTAAGATTACAATTAATAGTTTTATTCAGCAATTAAATTACACATTAAATGCATTTAATTGATCAAAAGTGACAGTAAATGCATGTATAATGTCACAACATTTTCATTTCAAATAAATCCTTTGAAAGAGAACACAGTTTCCACAAAAATATTAAGCAGCACAGATGTTTATAATAAATGTTAATAGTATGTTGCTTGAGCAGCAAATCAGCATATTAGAATGATTTCTTAAGGATCATGTGACACTGAAGACTGCAGTAATGATGAAAATTCAGCTTTGCCATCACAGTGCGTAACAAAAAATATTTTAAAATAGAAACGGTTATTTTAAATAGAAATTATATTTCACTATATTACTGAATTACTCTATTTTTGATCAAATAAGTGCAGCCTTGGTGAGAAACATTTTAAAAAAATATTACGATCCCAAACCTTTAAATAAAAGTGTATAAAGACAATGGGCCTCATTCATGAAACAAATTTGTGTAAATCAGTCGTAAAGCCGTTCAGAATTAAATTTTTGGATTCATGAAAATGTTCGTATTTTCAAAATGTTAGTTGGTATGAAAGAAATTTACACCTGCTCCCTACCATGTGTAAGTGCTGCGTATAACATTTAAACGTTCTATGTTCTTTTAGGTAAAATTATGACACTGGATTTTGATGTCCCATAATACTATTTCACGAGTTTGCCCTGTCTTTTTTTTTCTCTTCTTTTTTTTTTCCTGAGAGTTGAAAACTGTTCAACTCTGGGTAAAACGCAGCATTCGTCACTGTCACTTTTTACCCAGCTGTTCAATCACAGTGGACAAATCCGAATCCGATGTTTACCAAGCATTTGTGAATCCGGAGTAGAGTTTTCGGGAAGAACAGTTTTACGCACAAATTACATTTACGAAAGTTTCGTGAATGAGGCCCATTATCCACAAAAGACACATAACTGGACTATAGGTTTTTTAACCCATAAACAGGCAACATGCACCACAGAATACATACTCTTTAGTCTCTTGAGAAAGAATTTTCCATCCAAATCTGTTATTATCATAGTTAAGTTTGTTTGGATTATGTGGGTCACATGACCTGGTTCAAATTTTCTGTGCTCATTTTGTCAGTTTGACCTAAAGCCAACACGTCCATCCATGGAGCTGGACATTCTGACTTTGTAGAAAGTAGGCATATATTAATCTTACTTTTTTCTACAAAAAAAATGCAGTCCAACTGCTAATATTAATTGTGAATATTGTTTTAAGATGTTGAAAAAGAAAATTAAGTAACATATGATGTTCATGCTGTAATTTACCGCATTTTGAAATGTCTGTATCCCATGAGATACGTTGCCAGATTAGGGTAAGAAAAAAGGTTATGCCACAATATTGACAAAGAGGTGTCGCAAGATAAACTCATTAAAAATTTTAGGGGAGGCTGTCCCCCCTCAATAGAAGTTGCATTCCAGGGCTGGGACCCTTAGGGAAGTTCCTTATTGGCCCTCCTGGCCTCTGGGACCACTGTGCACAATCCTCTTTCTCAATCTGTGTATTTTGAGTTTTAAAAAAATATGTGCACGTTCATATTCATATGTAAAACTGATGTCATTATGTTTAGTTGACTATATCTTTGCAGTTTTAACTAGATATTTTTTTCCTGGAGGGCTACCGTTTAAACACACCTGAAAAATCTAACCAAAGTCTTCAGGATTACTTAGACAATTCTTATTTTTGTATCATAAACTACATTATTTGATTGATTAGGGATGGAGCTGAACCCTGCAGGACAGTGAACCTCAAGGGATAGAGTTTCCCACCCCTGAGGTTGAAGATGAGACACTTCAGCAGTGTAAAAATGCAGGAAATGTATATGCCTCTATTTTAGGAGATTTAGACATGTTATACATGCAGCATATTTTGCATATAACATATTTTTTGCATCAAATAAATCATAGAAAAATCCATAACTTTATACCCTAATAGGGCAACGTATCCTGGAAAATACAACTCATAAAACATATAGAAAATATGTTTTACTTAAGACCAGATGATATAAAAAGTGACTTGAATTTTTTATTTTTATTTTTATTTTCCACTCTTGCCTGTTTTAGGGTTAATTGTGGTCTGACTGGTCTGTTGTTTCTTGTCTGAGCAGGATGTAGAAAGCATTCAGGGCAGTCAAACAGCTGCCCGCTTCTCGCACATCCTACAGAAAGATGCCTTCCTCGTGTTCCGCTCCCTCTGCAAGCTGTCAATGAAGCCCTTGGCTGATGGACCACCAGACCCAAAGTAAGAACCTGGAGAGAAAATTAATGTAAGATTAGAAACAGAAGTTAAATCAGTCAAGAAAGTATTTTTATGCTTGTAGGCTTTTTCAATCCAACTATAAGTTTGTCTACAAACTTTTTTTTAATTTAGTTAAGCTTGTTATTTTATGTAAAAGACTTTATAAACTGACAATCAATCCTGTAAATGATGAGTATGATGTAGTGTGATCATAAAAACTGAGATGTTGCTGGAGGAAATCTGAGTGCTCTGATTCCACAATGGACACGTCCTGTAGAACGATTTTGTATTCATTCACCATTATTTTGGAAGGTATTCAGTTTATGCAAACAGATCATTATCATTCAGATGACTACTGTCATTTTTCTTTTATCCTCTCTTTCAGGTCCCATGAGTTGCGCTCTAAGGTGGTTTCCCTGCAGCTGTTGCTGTCAGTGCTACAGGGTGCTGGACCTTTGTTTCGAACCCATGAGATGTTTGTGAACGCCATTAAACAGTACCTGTGTGTGGCGCTCTCTAAAAACGGGGTCTCCTCTGTGCCTGAAGTATTTGAACTGTCTCTTGCCATCTTCCTTACCCTGCTCTCGCACTTCAAGGTTCACCTAAAGATGCAGATTGAGGTAAAAAATGATCAGATGTTCAGATGCGCTACTAGGCAGTTTGGATACATTTGACTAAAAACATTTTTCTCATGATATTCAAAAAGCTTATTAGTTTTGGAGACTAATATTAATTTTGCTTATTTGATAAAAAAACAAATGGAAACTACTTTTTGCTCAGGTGTTCTTCAGGGAGATCTTTCTAACGATCCTAGAGACGTCATCCAGCTCCTTTGAGCACAAGTGGATGGTCATTCAGACTCTTACTCGAATATGTGCAGGTTGGCACACCTCAGTGTACACTTACAGACACATACATAGAAGCATCTCTCATAAATTAGCTCGAATGTCAAACTCAATGGTGAATCAGTCTGCTGTTCTTCTCACAGATGCACAATGTGTGGTGGACATTTATGTGAACTATGACTGTGATCTCAACGCTGCCAATATTTTTGAGCGGCTGGTAAATGACCTGTCTAAAATCGCCCAAGGAAGGAGTGGACAGGAGCTCGGCATGACTCCATTACAGGTAGCTATCATCATGTTTCGAACTAAAACAGTAGTACTTACGAGGCATGCTATTGCTTTTTTGCATGCTTTTTAAATGTGCACGATGCAGCATGTCATACGATTTAGATTATGTTAGCAGACATCTTAGTCTGAGACAACTTAAATAAGGTAAAAATATCAACACAGAACTATATTACAAAATTAAACCAGAACAATATAAACATCTCTAGTAAAAATGGGGGCATGCTATTGTATAATTGCAGGATATGTCATAAAATTTTGATTTAATTTAGCGGATGCTTTAATTCAAAATGAAATACAATATATATTAATGATTAAGCAAACGGAAACAACATGGGGAAAAAAATTAATTTTCAAAGAAAACCAGAATAGTGTATATGTCTTAAAATTTAGATTTCATTTAACAAATGTATTTAATCTGAAATACTGTATATATATATATATATATATATATATATATATATATATAAAATCATATTAATAGTGCCAGACAACTACATCTCAAATATAATTCCAGAATATTGCAACCATATCCAGTAAAAACAGGTGCATGATTCACTGTGTGCAATAATTCAGAGTTGATCAGTTAATGATTCATTTGCAGGAGCTGAGTTTGAGAAAGAAAGGGCTCGAGTGTCTGGTGTCCATTTTGAAGTGCATGGTGGAGTGGAGCAGAGACATGTATGTCAACCCCAACCTGCAGGCTAACCTTGGTACGACAATAATCTGTTTTAATCTGTATTATCTTTTACAACATAATTTTGCAAGTCTAATAGACTGTGTTGTGCTGTAGGTCAGGAACGTCCAGCAGAGGGCGACAGTGTGGATGTTAAGCTCCCTGACCATCTTTCCTCTCGCAGAGATAGTGTGAGCTCTCTGGACTCCACTGTGTCCTCTGGAGTTCAGCAGTCTAAGCCAGATCACCCTGAGCAGTATGAGGTCATCAAGCACCAGAAAGAGATCATCGAGCATGGCATTGAGCTGTGAGTTGTCTTTTTTTCCCTCTGTCATCTCCTTTCTTACTTTTTTTGACCATTTCTATGTTTCTTAAAGGTTTAACAAGAAACCAAAAAGGGGATTACAATACCTGCAGGAGCAAGGCATGCTGGGAACCTCACCAGAAGACATCGCACAGTTCCTGCAACAAGAGGAGCGATTGGACACAGTAAGTTCATTGTTTTACATGGATAAATTAGTGAAGACATTTCGTGCTCCAGCTACTTAGGCACTGATGTGTCATGTGATCAGACTCAGGTTGGTGAGTTCCTGGGAGAGAATATGAAGTTTAATAAGGAGGTGATGTACTGCTACGTGGACCGGTTGGACTTTTGTGGCAAAGACTTTGTGTCAGCACTCCGTGCCTTCTTGGAAGGCTTCAGGCTTCCAGGTGAAGCCCAGAAAATTGATAGGCTAATGGAGAAGTTTGCCGCCCGCTACCTGGAGTGCAATCAGGGGTGAGTTTTGTAGTCTGAGGAGGAGTTTTATATTTCTGAGGCTTGCTTGGGGGTTTGTGTAGCCTATGTGCTGACCTGTCTGTTGCTCTGTAGGCAGACTCTGTTTGCCAGCGCAGACACCGCTTACGTTCTGGCCTACTCCATCATCATGTTAACCACCGACCTGCACAGTCCACAGGTAAGACTTCTTATTTTTGCTTTGCTTTCTACTGCATAGCTGGTTGTAAAGTTGTTGATGTCCAGAATGCTAGGGTGTTGTGGTTGTTTGCTAGGTTGTTACAACTGTATACCAACGTGCAAAAAAAGAAGAAGCTTGTTTTATCTCTAGAAAATGTCAAAATCGTTTTTCTCTCTCTTCAGGTAAAGAACAAGATGACGAAGGAGCAGTACATAAAAATGAACCGTGGCATTAATGACAGCAAGGATCTGCCCGAGGAGTATCTCTCCTCCATCTACGATGAAATCGCAGGCAAGAAGATCGCCATGAAGGAGAGCAAAGAATACTCCATCACTCCCAAATCCAGCAAACAGAGTAAGAGCTGTGTAGATAATATTGATCTTTAACGTCTAATTTCCTTTGTTGGGATTAAATGAAACCATGCTGGATGCTGATGCGAGCTGTTTGTCTTCCTGTTAGATGTAGCCAGTGAGAAGCAGAGAAGGTTGCTGTATAACATGGAAATGGAGCAGATGGCCAAAACCGCTAAAGCTCTGATGGAGGCTGTAAGTCACGCTCAGGCTCCCTTCTTCAGTGCTACTCACCTAGAGCACGTCCGGCCCATGTTCAAGGTAACAACATCACTCTACAGTTTTTCACAATTTTCAGTTGTAAAACCACACATCCGACCAGTTTGAGCACTAGATCATAAGATCATTGATAGGTCAAAAGGATCATGAGCAGGTCATGGAAGAGACATAATCTCATAGTGTTTCAGGAAGTGGTTTCACACATCAGCCTAGAAAGGTCGGAAGGAAGTTAAACTTAGAAATGAAAGTATGTTTTGCTTGGGTTCATTTCTCGATACTTCAATGCTTCTCTAAAACAGCTGGCCTGGACTCCCCTGTTGGCGGCGTTCAGTGTAGGACTCCAGGATTGTGATGATCAGGATGTGGCTTCTCTTTGTCTGGAGGGAATTCGCTGTGCTATCAGGATCGCCTGCATCTTCAACATGCAGGTTTGTGTTTTTACTCTTTTTATGTGACTGATATTATTCAAGTCTGCTTTATTTAGTTCCTTCTGCCAAGTCTTATTTTCTTTTCTGTTTCACTCTCTTTGCAGTTGGAGAGAGACGCCTACATCCAGGCCTTGGCCAGGTTTACGCTGCTCACAGCCAGTTCAAGTATCACAGAGATGAAGCAGAAGAACATTGACACCATTAAGACTCTCATCATGGTCGCCCACACCGATGGAAACTACTTGGGCAACTCTTGGCATGAGGTGGGCATCAGAGCATGTGAGCGTAGAGCCGAGTGTTAGCCATTTTTCTAATATATATATACGCAGTCGTGGTCATAATTATTGGCACCCTTGATAGATATAAATAAAGAAGGCTGTAAAAATAAATCTGAAATCTTAATGTGAACGTGGGGCGGAAAATCACATTAGGAAATAAATGTTTTTCTCTAAAACGTTGGACACAAGTATTGGTACCCATAGAAATTCTTATGAGTAAAATATCTCTGAAGTATATTCCCCTTCATATTTACAGTTTTTAGCACACCAGGGTGACTAGGAACATGAAATTATACAGCCATGACTTCCTGTTTCACAAGAGTATAAATATGAGAACGCGAAGGCCAAATTCCCTTAATCATTCATCAAAATAGGTAAAACCAAAGAATATAGTTCTTCAACAAAAGATTATTGAGCTTCACAAAATAGAAAGTGGCTGTAAGAAAATGTCTAAAGCATTGAAATTCCCCATTTCCACCATCAGTACAATAATTAAGAAGTTACATCTTCATAAAAAAATCAAAACTTGACCGCCTCTGCTTGAAATCTTATAATGGGCATGGACTATACAGTATATATTATAAAAAAAATAATAATCATTTTGTTTACATAACATATTATATTAATATAATATAAAATATGAATTGCCAACATTTTCAGTTGCCCACAAAAAAAATCTATTTTTATTTTTAGCAAATCATTTTTATATTTGCATTGATATACAAATAGGTGTGTGTGTGTGTGTGTGTGTGTGTGTGTGTGTGTGTGTGTGTGTGTGTGTGTGTGTGTGTGTGTGTGTGTGTGTGTGTGTGTGTGTGTGTGTGTGTGTGTGTGTGTGTGTGTGTGTGTGTGTGTGTGTGTGTGTGTGTACACTTTTGCTGGAAAACCGTGGCATGCAATTGAAATCATTCCTGATTGGTTTGTAGTTTTCAGTACATTCAAACTAATAATTTCAAAACTATCACAAATAATTTTTGCTAATTCAAAAAAAAATTAGTTTTCTAGCTAGTCTATATTATCTTGCTGACAAATCAGCAGAATTTGCAACAGCAGTGTAGAATACATCACATAAAACCAAACAATTAGGTTTACAAGGTATGAAAAATGGATGTAGAAGATCAATGAATTTAACATTTTCAGTGGTTGCACAACTGGCTTGAATCACTCTCACACTCGCCCTCAGCCAGCAGGTCATCCTTATTGTTGTAAAGTCATGCATCTCCACTCCACTGGTGGGCATTGACCCCTGGTTTCTTCCAAAATCTTTGAATTGATAATGTTTCTTTGTAGTCTCTATATATCTGCCTGCTCTGTTTCCCGGTGTAGATTCTGCGTTGTATCAGTCAGCTGGAGTTGGCTCAGTTGATTGGAACAGGGGTGAAGACGCGTTATATCTCCGGTGTGGTCCGGGACCAGGGAGGCAGCATAAAGGGCTTCCCAACAGGGGGAGAGGAATTCATGTCCCTCGGTTTAGGTAAGCCATTGTATGACTGCAGTTAATAGCTCACGGATGGGGCCCAAGTGTTCAGTCTGTTTATTGTTTGTTTGTTGATGTGTGTGGATCGTGTGCAAAACCATATTATTGGTCTCCTGCAGGTACTTTGGTTGGAGGTCCAGACAAGCGTCAGATGGCTCATATCCAGGAGTCAGTGGGGGAGACCAGCTCTCAGAGTGTTGTGGTGGCTGTGGACAGGTGCATTGAAATCACAGGACAATACAAACACAGCGTTGTTCTTGGTGTTTATAATCCCATGTCTGACCTTCCTTCTCTCGGTTTTGTGTGCCAGAATCTTCACTGGATCCACCAGGCTTGATGGAAATGCAATTGGTAGGGTTTCTTTATTTTGCTTTTTTTTTTTAATGTAACATTTTTGTTTAATTTTTAAGGGGGCAATATAAATATACACATTACTGTCCCATTATGCTAACCAAGATTGCATTTATTTGATCAAAAATTCAGTAAAAACAGTAATATTGTGAAATATTATTATCACTTAAAATAGCTATTTTCTACTTACATTTATTTTAACATGTAATTTATTCCTGTGATGGCAAAGCTGAATTTTCAGCATCATTACTCCGGTCTTCAATGTCTTATGATCTTTTAGAAATCATTCTATAATGATGATTTGGTGCTAAAGAAACATTTTTGATTATTAGCAATGTTGAAAATAGTTGTGCTGCTTAATAGCTTTTTGTAAACCATGATGCATTTTCCTCAGGATTATTTGATCAATAGAAAGTTCAAAATAACCGCATTTATTTAAAATATTTGCACATTATGTCTTTACGGTCACTTCTGATTAGTGTAATGCATCCTTGGTGATTAAAGATTTATAGAAAAGTAGAAGAATAAAAGTATTCAAAAACAATATTTGGAGGTTTGATTTTATAGAGCGTTTCTTTTTTTAGTTGTAAAACATGGGGAAAAATAGCATAGGTCAGCATAGTTAGTATAATACCTCAGAAATGATTTAATAGTTTTATAGTAGTGGTTTTAAGCTAAATAAGGTCTGTGGTAAACATGAAATGACTTTCACGTTTTGTTCTACAACATGATTTACATACAGTCAAACCTGCTAAATAAAGACTTACAACAACCACGAGGATGCAAGTTTACATGCTTGGCAAATCAAACAACTTTAGTAATCCTTATATACATATGCAATAAAATGCGGCATAAACGGTTTTAACGCCACTGTTACTCTGAATAAACTAGCCTGCTACAGAAAAAGCAACACTATTTTGAAAACATTTGTGCTGCTGTCACGCTACTGAGGAGTTTGGTTAAGTTATTAGTATCGCTATATGTAGTAAGTTACACACTAACACTGAGAGCATATCTGTGTGGGTTGATTATGACGAAACCGATACTGTTAATTCTACCCATGTAAACTAGTCAATGTGTTCTGAGTTTTGTTTGAAATTACAAAGAAATGAGCTAGAACGACTGCATTCCTTGCATATCTTTATCTCCATGAGCAGTGGAAAGTTGTTTTTTTTGTCTAAGTGGGCGTCCATGCTGTGATCTTGTTCCCCATAGCTTGGATTATTGTACTCAGGGACTACAGATGGAAAATAGCCTGTATGGCTAAATCTGGCACATTTACATGATGGACTCGGAGTGCTCCTGTTAATTAATGTGCATTCATTGTCCCTTTTAAAATAAATAAATTCAAATTCAAATTTTGGTCCATTACATCATAAGGAAGTGAATTATACACGCATAGTGTCATGACGGAGGTTTTCTTTAATAGAAGACAATAGGTCGTTTAAATTCAGAAGTGATATTAGAATGTGCTAAGTTAGCTCAGTAAATGTTGGTAACGAGCTATTAAAAAAAAGGCAAAGAAAAATCATTTTCTTTGAAATGATTGCTACATGTCTTGGTTGTAGGTGTATAAATGGATGAAAATTATCTGTTTCAGACTGCTTGGGTGGACACAGTTTATTTAGTTACTTTTATTATGTAGCCTAACCATTAGGTGACTGCCACACAAAATGGCCCTCTGGACTGACTCGCTCTTGCAACCCACGTTACTTCACACAGACATGAACATGTAGATAATGTATTTGAGGGCAAAATGCCACTTGATATTTTTGTGAATTCTAAACTCTGCTCCATCTCCAGTTGACTTTGTACGTTGGCTATGTGCGGTGTCCATGGACGAGCTGGCCTCTGCGCACCAGCCGCGCATGTTCAGTCTGCAGAAGATAGTGGAGATCTCCTATTACAACATGAACCGCATCCGTTTGCAGTGGTCACGCATTTGGCAGGTCATCGGAGATCACTTCAACAAGGTCTGTGGTCTTTATCTAAAGGTGCGGTCACATTCACCGTTGTTCTATGAATGTTCGTGAGAAAAATCCAGTCATTTACAATAGGAATTCATGCAATCAGGATTTCCAGGTAAAGGTGAACGATTTCACCACGCAGATTCCGCAACGATTTCAATGTAGTGTCACGGATATTGCATACATTGCAACATTGTAACACTATAGACAATGGATGTTTTTTGCTTGCAAAATTTTGCCAAAATGTTGCTAATGTGACCGTACCTTAAAGCTAATAGTGATTTTTTTTTTTCTTGATTTGATAAATCAGTAAAACAGCTGTCTGATTGTGTTTTATTTCTGGTTTAACAGGTGGGTTGTAATCCTAATGAGGATGTGGCCATCTTTGCTGTGGACTCCCTGAGACAACTTTCAATGAAGTTTCTAGAGAAAGGAGAACTGGCCAATTTCCGCTTCCAAAAGGACTTTTTAAGGCCATTTGAACACATCATGAAGAAGAACAGGTGAGGAGAAGGGAGTTAGAAATGTGAGTGATTGAGGAGATGAAGAAAGAATGAGGAAACAGTTGAGGTTAATTGTGTCAGAGTTAAAATACTTCCTGCAATCCCAGCTTATGCAGAAGCAACTGTAAGTAGACCGTTTGTAGGTTGTTTTCCTCAAAAAGTGTTACACTGCTTGGATTCCACGATTTCGGTGGAAAAAGTCAAATGTTCTGATAAAAACTTTGATTTGTGATTTAAAATGCAATAATTCCATATTTGCTGTGCTTGTTTCTAACACTAAACAATTTGGCCAAACATTTGTTTATATACATCAATATGGCTGTTAAAATAATAATAATAATTACTACTATTACTAAATATAATATAAAAGTCACTAAACAAAAAAATTAAAATATTAATATTTTATTATTTCACTGTATAAATAAAAAATATTTAAGAAAAATCATAATTACAACAAAATTTTTTACTATACTAATATTTGTGGTTGTCTTAATTTCTTCATTTTCAAGCATTAAGCCTTCTAACTTGTGGAAAAATATAGGGAACCCTGACACAGTGCGTATATTTATTTAAATAAATTGCAGTCTTTTGCGATTTGACAATCGCACTAAGCCATATCATGATTTCGGTTTTATTCCGATTAATCATGCTGCCCAAAATCAAAATTCTTTAGTTCAATCAATGGCACTTGTTCGGGGCAGAACTAACTATTTGTCTGACCATTATAAAGATGGATAAAGTGTTCAGGAAACCTAATTGAAGTCATTATTTTAGTATATTTTTCCATTTTAAGCCATGAATTTTGCTTTCTTCTACACTAACTCCCACATCCTTTCTAAAGGTCGCCCACCATCCGGGACATGGTGATACGTTGTGTGGCCCAGATGGTGAACTCTCAGGCTGCTAATATTCGCTCTGGCTGGAAGAACATCTTCTCTGTGTTCCATCAAGCAGCATCAGATCATGACGAGAACATTGTGGACCTCGCATTTCAGACCACAGGGCACATTGTTAGTAAGTACCGGCAATTCCACATTATTTTAAAATTTGCATCTTGAATATATATATATATATATATATATATATATATATATATATATATATATTAGTGCTGTCAAACGATTAAAATATTTAAATATATCGCATTAATGTCATAGTTAACTCGCGATTAATCGCACATTTTTATCTATTCTAAATTTCTCTTGATTTCTCTTTGTTCATTATTTTTTCTCATTTTAATGCTCTTATCAACATGAAAAAAGTGGATTGCTTTCTTTGTGCACATTTTTTTTTATTGAAAACAACATAGGCAATACTGTGTTCAATTTCACACTAACATTCTCACTTGGAGCAAATAATTTCTTTGTAACCCAATGTAACACTGTCCATCAATAAAAGGGTGAAAGAAATACTGACGAGGTACTGATATTGACGAGGGGGCGGAGAATTCGCATTAGATGTGTGTGTGTGTGCTTGGCCATCATCAAGTGGTATTTCAGACTGGACGTGCTGCGATGATGATAGCTCAGTTCATAACGACAAAACACACATATCACTTTGGTCTAGTCAATGGAACCATTTGGCAACTTTTTAAAAGTAAACTTTCCATTCAGAATCTTATTGGCATCCATTTCGGCGTCTCGCGCTCGTCATCCACTCAAAACGTAACTTTAACCTATTTGGCCGGCTCGCAAGCCGAAACAAGTGTGTGTGCGCGTGCCTGTTGTTTTGTTTCCGGTCTAGATCCACTTGCGCTTTGGTCGACGAAGCAACAAAACGTCCTCGCACGACGCAAGCCCTTGAAATGAATGGGTTTCATAGTGCAGCGCCGCGCATGCCGCGTCCTGTTGCAAAAGCATGTGAAAAAAAACTACAAAGTTTGCTAGACCAAAAAGACCGTTAATCTCGCGATAAAAAAATTAATCGCGTTAAAATGGTTTTGCGTTAACGCCGTTAATAACGCGTTTAACTGACAGCCCTAATATATATATATATATATATATATATATATATATATATATATGTGTATATATATATATATATATATATATGTATGTGTGTATATATATATATATATATATATATATGTATGTGTGTGTATATATATATATATATATATACATATATGTATGTATAAAAAAAACATTCTCATGTCTATCCTTTCTGTTTCCTCACAGTGAACACGTTTCAGCAGCATTTTGCGGCTGCCATTGACTCTTTCCAGGATGCAGTGAAGTGTTTGTCGGAGTTTGTGTGTAATGCTGCATTTCCTGACACCAGTATGGAAGCCATTCGGCTCATCCGCCACTGCGCTAAATACGTGTCTGACAGGCCGCAGGTGAGTGCTGTCTCCTCAGTCTTTGTTACCCATGAAGTCTGAGCTTCAAAGATTACATTTTAGTCACTCTTCCCCTTTCTAGGCTCTGAGGGAGTACACTAGTGACGATATGAACGTGGCCCCTGGTGACCGCGTTTGGGTGAGAGGCTGGTTCCCCATCCTGTTTGAGCTGTCCTGCATCATCAACCGCTGCAAACTAGACGTCAGGACCAGGTGGGTCCCCATCATCAACCTTGCTACTCTCTTCATTTATTTAAAGTCCCTGTGAACCAGAAGTTGCAACCGACTTTTCTCCAGTGTTGTGACATATTTCCAAGTGAAAAGGAATATTGAATAGAGGGCGGGGTTGGAGTTTAGTGCACCTCCTGTCCATCCCTCGCTCAAAGGAAACTGACAGTTGGAGGGGAGTGGTTCAGGATATTCAACTCAAGCCGTCAAACTGACGTCATCAGAGAAGGAACGCCATTCCAGAGCTTCCAGCTTATGTTCAGATTTTGATTCAAGATTACTAAAAAAAATCTGTGTGTATTAACTTGCACAGCTTATTTGTTCACCACAAGACTAGTAATGTGCACTAACAAAATAAATTGGGTAAATTTTGATTCCATGACGACTTTAAATAAAATATTTAAATAAATTGTTTTGGTGTTTCAGGGGTCTGACTGTCATGTTTGAGATCATGAAGAGTTACGGACACACATTTGAGAAGCACTGGTGGCATGACCTCTTTCGGATCATCTTTCGAATATTCGACAACATGAAGCTCCCTGAGCAGCAAACTGAAGTGAGTGTCCATCAAAACTTCAATACTCCCAACATTAAATTTTTGTTCATTTTATTTAAACTACTTGAGCTTATCCAATAACAAGCTACTTTTCCCCCACATTACTGTTTTTGTCACTTATTTTGTGCTTGCAACCGAGCAAGCTGAAGTAATAATCAAACATTCTTCACTAGCAGTAGCATGTCTATTGTCTACTAGAGTAGTAGCATTGAAAAGTCTGATTCATTACTGATTAAAAAAACGGTCTCATTTGTGTTCCTAGAAGTCCCTGCACTAAAATTTTGCTATTTAGTTATATAAATGTAGAATTTTTTTAAATGTTTTGCTATTAATATTATGCTTTTCTCTAGTTGATTTACTGATATTTCTAACTGATTCAAAAATCTGATTTTTAACTGATACATGTTATCTAATTTAAAAGATATTTCTCCCTTGTATAGATTGAATGTAGCTAGCTGATTTGAACTTTTTTCTTAGTTGTATCCACCATATTTTTAACATAAGAGCAGACAGTCATTTGTAACTTAAATGTTGAGGCGTCTGGTCTCAGTTGCTTCCAGTTACTTTAACGGTACTGAAACATCTTGATTTTGTTATCTGGTATGATCCTGTTATTTTAATGTATTATCGTAATCATACTGGTTTGTTGCGTAAATAGGTTTTGCTGCACTTTGTTAGTCTTCTAGTTGTAGCAGCTAATAAATTCACAAGAAAAACATATTCACAAGAAAATAGCTTACTTCCACATTGAAAAATAAGGTGGATACATTGCAGCCAATCAATGATGATAGTTTATATATATATATATATATATATATATATATATATATATATATATAATTTTCAATTTTTTTCTTTCATAGAAAACTGAGTGGATGACGACAACATGTAACCACGCCCTCTACGCTATCTGTGATGTTTTCACACAATTTTACGAGCCTCTCAGCGAGGTGCTGCTGGCAGATATTTTTGCACAGTTGCAGTGGTGTGTGAAACAAGGTGGGGATTTTGCTAATCTGTTGCGCTAATCATGAGGGCGAGTTTGTGAATTTTAAGACCTGTCCTGCTATACCTGTCCTTGCTGTAAATCATTCCAGATGGACAATTTAAATGTGACGCCTACACATGTCACATTTGGGGAAACATATTGACCCAGTGGGTGGTAGTGTTTTAAATCATCAGGGTGTGGTGATACAGGGAAAGTGTTACACTTAAAACTTCGCCTCTGTTCTTAGATAATGAGCAGCTGGCGCGGTCAGGAACAAACTGTCTGGAGAACCTGGTGATCCTGAACGGGGAGAAGTTCAGTCCGGAGGTGTGGGACATCACCTGCGCTTGCATGCTGGATATCTTCCAGACCACCAGCCCTCATGCGTATGACACTCTTGCACACCACCATCTGTTTCAGTGACACTTAACGGCCTTCCATCTGGATGTGTTTTCATTAGAGTTGTCAATCGATTAAAAAAATCAAATTATCAAATAAATTACAAGGTATGCTAATTGATACCATGTCTAAATAATTTTTTTTTTAGCATAATTTAAAAGGGTTTTTTCCCACTTTTTTTTTTTGGTCTGTAAGACGTGCCTACATATATTAAATGCTTGACAGGTGTTGATATGACCACTGATAGGGGTGGGCAATATGATCAAAATTTGATTTCACGATAATGATATATACGATACAATAATATAGTTATTTTTGCTTTAAATAAGGTTTTTTATTATATACAAATTTTTGAAACCATTGACATTTCATAATTAGCCTAATTAAGTAAAAATCTCAAACTTACTGGAGACAGTAAAGTAAACAGTCAGTGATGAAATGAGAACAAAGAAACTAATTAAAAACATATGAGAAAACAAACTACAATAGAAAAAGATGAATGAAGTAGACCTACCTGAAGAATTTCAAGCTCTAGAAATAAGAGATACTACATGAATTGTATAAAGTAATTATATCTACAAAAACACTGCATAGTCTTCGCTGTATACATTAAATACAAAATGTATTCTTATTAAAGTTACAGAAGTTATTCAGCAGGAACAGTGAGTGATTTTCTTTATTTTGTTGTTTGATTAACATTAACGACAACAGAAATATTAAGCTGCTGTAACTTTTAGACCGAATGCTCAGATCAATATATGGATACACGTGCGCTTTCTTTCTCAACTGTTTACATTTTATTTAAAAAAAATACTATCGAAATGAGCTATCTTTCACTGCTTATTGCGCTTCAGTGGTTTAAAATCACTTGTTTTTAAACAGCAATGCTTAAAAACGCATGCAGATGATAAGCTTTCATGACTGGGCAGCACAGCAACTTTATGTGTGTAAGCACGGTAGAGATGATAGTCTAAAATCTCTACCGGTTGACAGATTTCTACCGGTATATCGCCCACTTCTAACCACTGATATTGAAATCGGAGCGTGTTTAAACGGACTCAAGCTCCAGTAGTTCTGTTTATGAAATGCTCTCTCAGTTTGGTTTTGACTTTGCTCTTAACAGCTTGCTGACATGGCGACCAGCTGGACAGGAGGAGGAGGTGGGAGAAGGGAAACACATGGTGAGATCACAAACACATAAATAAATTAAATATTGTGAATACACACACAAATAAGCCATAATCAAGCACTTATTCTGTTATACATCGTTGTGTCCTACCCTTCTGCTAACACTGACACACCCACCAGACTTTGCTTGCTATTTATACTAGACATTTGCATATTAGGCTCTGGTTTTCATATGCGTCTGTCTGTGTGTGTGTTTGTCTCTTGTGTTTTTTAGGATGTTGAGGTGGATTCTCAGTCGCAGAGCAGCTTTGAGAAGACTCTATCAGAGAGAGCCCATAGTCAGATGTCCACCGCCAGTGATGAAACCTGGAAAGGAAGGTCCCACACCAGTATGTACAGCTGCAATGCCTCTCACTTTTATCGTGATTCTCATGAAGAGAGTCACTCATTATCATTATTTTCATTCAGCAAGGATGCATTAAATGTGACAGAAAATACAAAAGCTTTTTATTTCAAATAAATGCTGTTTTTTTACTTTCTATTCATCAAAGAATCCTGTAAAAAAATACATCAGTTTCCAAAAAAGTTTTAAGCAGCACAACGGTTTTCAACATAGATGAGAAGAAATGTTTCTTGAGCCCCCAATCATCATATTAGAATGATTTCTGAAGGATCATGTGACACTGAAGACTGTTTTGCCATCACATGAATAAATTTAATTTTAAAATGTATACAAAAAAAAACATTTATTTTAAACTGTAATAATATTTAACAAAATCACAATTTCTAGTGTATTTCTGATCAAATAATTGCAGTCAAAGGTGAGCATAAGAAACTTCTTGCAAAAAAAATACAAAAACCTACCGACCCAAAACTTTTGAACTCTAAAATCAAAAAGTATATTTAAAAATTATATTTGCCTAAAGAAGATGAAGCCTTAATTTTCCCATTGGCCTAATGCAAAAAAATAAAATTAATTTTAACCTCCTTTTTTTTCTTTTTAAGCAATTTGTTTTATTGTATTACAACAGAAAAGCCCTTTGGAGTTTTCATGAGATTCACCCTTGTACTGAGAAACCACCATATGACTACATCAGTTTCCAAGTTTTTCGCAGAACATTGTAACGTGACCTCATGCCATGCAGCTTGCCTACTTTGTCTGCAGTATAAAGACGTCTGATAAGCTGCCCACGAAACGTAATCATCTAGAGTTTCCACCTACGGACACATTCACTTGGAACTATATGACCTCTTCCTCTTTTAAAGTCGTCATGAAACTGAAGTCACAACTTTTGTTCCCCTATGTAGCATTTATCTAAGTAAAACTGCTTATTTAAAAAACAAAATTAAGTTCCAGTATACAATTTTGTTCTATCAAGATTTGATTGGAACACTTAATTGCAAACTAAATGGAGGCAGATCTGAATGTGGATTAAAACTCCATTGAATGACCTTGTTGCCCAGCTCTTGAGCCATTTTACACTTGTTCTCTGTCCTTCTGTGACTTTAAACATGTTACTCTCTTACATGTTCTGTCCCAGGGGTCTCGGACCACAGGCTGTTTGCTGGGCTGCTTATAAAGTGCGTCGTACAGCTGGAGTTGATTCAGACCATAGATAATATTGTATTCTACCCGGCTACCAGCAAGAGGGAGGATGCTGAGAACATGGCTGCTGCTCAGGTTTGTTCACTTAACCCAAGTCTGTTCAAATATCTGCTTTATAAAGTGTAACTGATAATTGACATGATTACATTGAAATATAACTAATAAACAGCACAGACAAATGCAGCAATGTGGCCTGTGTGAACAGCCCCTTATGTTGTTGACAAAATACACAGCGGTATTGAAACAGATACACAGTGTTTTGGAGAAATCAACCAAGGAACGGCTTTGTAGCGTGCTAACTTTAAGTGTCATTTGTTCCATCTCTTTGTGTTTCCTAATAGCGAGATGCACTTGAGCAAGCAGAGGAGGGAGAGACGGAGCCCGATCAGGGTATGTACAGACACCTGTCGTCACAGCACCTCTTCAAACTGCTTGACTGCCTCCTTGAGTCTCACAGGTTTGCCAAGGACTTCAACTCCAACAATGAGCAGAGGACTGCGCTCTGGAGAGCAGGTCTGGGCTCTTTTATTTCCTCGTCTGGGTTGTGGTAATGCTGTCATTTATAGGAGACAGTCTTTTTTTATTATGCATTTCTTTATTAATCTTGCATGTAGGCTTTAAGGGGAAGTCAAAACCGAATCTTCTAAAGCAGGAGACCAGCAGTCTGGCCTGCAGTCTGAGAATCCTCTTTCGCATGTACTCCGACACGCAGCTGCAAGACTCCTGGCTAGATATCCAGACACGCCTTTTGCAGTGAGTGCAGCCGTCTGCCTGGTTCTATACAGTGCATCTGTGCTATGAGTTCAGATGCATCTATTATTTGAAGAAATTGCACTTGATTGATTTATTATCCTGTGATTATTTAAATTACACTTACATCATTAACAATTAGAAAGCATTAAATATAGATGCTACACTCATCACTATAATGCATACAAAATAGATGTAAAAAAAAAAGTGGTAGGAACTGTTTTATGTAAAACACTGAGGGATGAGTCACATAATCAAGTTTTACATCATAGATTTACATGTGCTGTATGGGACAGTTTTGGGACAGTAACGATGTGGATGTGTGTTTTATTTAGGGTTTGTATTGAAGCGCTGGCTTACTTCATCAGTCTTACCTCAGAGAGCCACCGGGAAGCCTGGACAAGTCTCCTGCTGCTGCTCCTCACCCGGACACTCAGACTGCCTGATGACAAAGTAATAACATGCATAAACAAACACACCCTCTCACTGAACCAGAACATTGGATACAGGGATCAAAATGAACTTTTTGCCACACGTGCCAACAAATATTTTTTACCAGTAATGAAATGGTTTTTCTCAATTTTTTTATTAAAATAATACTTTACAAATATTTGTAATTAAATAAATGATTCTGCTTTTTTTCCTTGAAAATATGTGACAAACACAAGAAGACAGAAGCATTACACATCTACATCTAAACTTTTTTCTGTGAATTTTCTGTAAAAAGCAATCCAAACACTATTATTGCCATGTTTTCTTGCCCATCATCCACCATGTTTGTTTACTCTAAAGCAGGGGTCTACAACTAGGGCTGAGTATCATTAAAAAAAATTCAATACAGTTACCTTTACTTCGATACCTGTTCCTGAACGATACTTTTTTCGATACCAATTTTATGAAATTCGTTTTAATAAGATTACATTACATATTACCTAAAAAAAAAACATTGGTTTGTTGAATTTTACAGACTCAATGACTATGCCTCGCGCTTAATACGCATAAAGCTTGCCGCAAACTGGCAAAAGTAATGATTATGAAAGTGTCAGGAAAAAATAGCAAGGAGATATTTTAATTATTTAATAATAAACTAGTGTTTTCTGAGTCAGTGTTGGCTACAAAGATGTTGACGTTGCGGACTCGTCATCTCCGCAGTATAGTGAACACGCGCCTTAGAAAGAAATGCACCTTTCATTTGGATCATACATAAGAGAGTTTTTGTTTTTTATTCGAAATGGTTCATTTAAAAGTATGCACTTCAAGCTTTCTTTGTGCCTAGGTAAGTAGCCTATTCCCTGAGTTTCGGTTCAGTTGTGACGCGCTCCAGTTCTTCTTGTAGTCGAAGACGGAGCAACTTTCTGCTCTTTTTTTCTGTGCTTATTCTGTGCACTGTCAAGTGCTTCATCAGATTTGTCGTGTTGCCGGTCTTGGCAGAAATGATCTTGTCACAAATATTGCATTGCGCACTACTGGCATTGAGCCTGGTAAAATGTAGCCACACTTTTCTTTTCCACATCTTTTCCATCCATGAGGTTGGGACGCTTAAACAATACAGCCATGTCTCTGGGCATAACCAGCGTAAACTAGTGTTTTTCCTTGATGCCTCTCCATAGCCAATCATGCTGCATGCTTATTGGCTCACTGACGTTGACAAGAGTTAACCCCTTAGATATCGAACTTTGGTACCGAACAACAAGAATTTTTTTTGATATTCGATGGTATAGAGGCAATTCAGTCGGTGCTTAAAAAGTATCAAACTTGATACCCACTCCTGCTCCTGGAGAGCTACAGTCCTGCAGATTTCAGGAAAAGGTCAGAGTTAGGACTGGGTGATTAAAACGATAATGATAAATATCACGATATAATTTTCCTCGATAAAATGACAAAAGTTTGATAATGTTTATGCACCAAAAGCAGAACGTAACTTTGCTACTTATCCGCTCGGCTCAAATGGCAGCGCAGCGCGAGCTTACTAGAGCAGATACGTTTACTCGCTGATCGGCCTTGATCACGCGACCACTAAACAGTGCCGTGAGATCCAGTGGGATTAGCTTGAATTCAGCCTTATGCATTGTTTTTCATACAAATACCATAGAAAATGTAATATTATTAATATCGCAGCCTGCACTGCTAACTGTGCTGAAGATACATGCCATAAAAATCAGGCAACACAAACCTGTTTCATGATTTGAAACAATATCATCCGTAAGAACATGCAGAAACTGAGAAATAAATTTTTCTATTAAGATATTTATTGGTAACATGTTCACGTGTTTGTCATGTTCTGACAGTAAAGAGTTGCAACATGAGGGTGAGTAAATGATGACAATTTTTATTTTTAGGTGAACTATCCTTTTAAATCTCTTATCTTAGTTCAACTCTAGGTCCCTAATTAGGTTAAAAATAGTACACTTATCTTTCATGTTCAGTAGACATCCGGTTGGGTTCGGCCTTGATCTTGGTTTTAGTTTTATATTGTTAAATATTGACATGTCCCATCTAAGAATGAGAAAAAACAGACTGTAAAAATAGTGGCCTTATTAACCATACAGGTGGGTTGATAATTAACCCAATAGGTGTTATTTCCTGTAGGAAAAGACAATGTGTTTGATATCTCTCTTATCCTTCAGGGGTCTGAGTTAAGGCTTTTATTACAGGAAGCACCCCATTGAAATGTCAGCTTGTCAGTGTGATGACCTTTATATGTAAAAGAGACCTGTGCCATTACGCAGTCAGACCACTGGCAGCCCTAGGGATCTTCCCTGTTCATAACTAAAATATGCTTTTCCATTCATCACTGTTGATAACATCAGGCATTCCCAGCGGCGTTCCACTCAATACTGACACTCCAAAAAGGTCTTTAGGGAAACCCCTAAACGAAAAGACTTAAGTTAAATTTACATTTTAAAATAAAATGGCTCAAAGCATCTTTCCATGAACGTCTAACACTGTCATTTCTCCCTCAGTTCAAGCCTCATGCCTCCTGCTACTACCACCATCTGTGTGAGATGATGCAGTTCGACCTCATTCCGGAGCTCCGTGCTGCTTTGCGGCGATTTTTCCTCCGCATCGGTTCCGTCTTCCACATCGCCGCTCCTGAATTGGGCCGAGCGCAGCCTTCGTCGTCATGAAGTAGATCAGAGCTGGGAACACAGCTCTGAGATGAACTGGGGAAAAAGCAGGGCTGTAGAGTGAATGTATGGTCAGAGCGTATAAGCCTCTCCTGCGATTTGAAGGACTGTACAGGAACACAGAACTGACTGTCCAATACTTTCCTCTACCAGTCCTGACTAATCAGCCGTCGGTCGCTCCCCTATGAGTGAACAGCAGGGTGCCGCTTCTGCTGTGTCATCCGTCTGTGTTGTTAGTGTCATGAGTCATATTTGCTTATTTTTATTTTGACTTTTTTTTTTTTTGGATGACTGCGACAATAATTTATTACCAGTACTGCTGTATATCTGGTTTCTGATCGTCTGTTGATTTCATTTTGCTTTTGTCCTATCTGTTAAATTTTTGTGTTTTAAAGACTAAACAAATCTAGACATCTCAAAAACATAAAAAAAATTAGATCTACCCCTGTTATTAAGAGCTTGTAAGTGACACCCAGTGTGCAATGGGCTTGTGCCAGAAAGCAGTGATAAATTTGTTTATCGATTGGTCCAAAAATGGCCATTATCATTGCCCTTTGATTCATCATATAATTAAACAATTTCTGAATCAAATTAATTCCAGCAACCCCACAGAGCTTTTTGCATTTAAAATGCTTTTAGTTTGGGGTAAAAGACTTGAATTTGGTGTTGGTGTCTTCACACTAAAACCCAAATTGTCCTAAGAATGTAATGGTTGCTTTCAAAGCATTTGATGTTTATTTTACATGTGTCGGTACTTACGCTTGTTAAACCAGACCAGGCAGACACTACCATTCCTTACATGCCACACACCATGCTCATTTAGTTTCCAGTTTATTTTTTTAAGGTTTAATTCTGCATTTTTGTTTGTTCATATTTATAATTTAAATATTAAGACATCTAAAGAATATTATTTTAGTGCACTAAAGTTGCTTAATTGATAATTTTTTTTATCTTTAATTTTTGTGAGTGCTGTTCGCTCTTGATTCGGAGTCAGACTGAATCGGCAAGTTTACGCGATGGACGCCAGTCACTGATGTCATTATAAAAAAATGAGTAAATGGGGAGAAGTACAGGAATACAAATGTATTGTATAATCCAGGTATATCTTCATTAAACCCAAGCAGCATATGGCTTAGTAGTGTATTGTCAGTGTAGATTCAAATCCCAATTCATCTTCATTAAGGATGCATTTCATTCTTGAAGTGCATTTAATTATTTTCTGAAAAGCATTCCTTCCCTTGCAACTATGGATGTCTACTTTGCCTCCCTTGAGACTGGGAAATATAAATACATAGTATATGAATAAATACAGTGTAAAGTTTTCATGTAAAATATACAGAATAATGTTCAACTCTATACATATTGTGATGTAATCTTTAAAGCATTTGGTGAAGTAATCAATAAAGTTTGAATTCTGAACCATTGAATATTCTCCTATATTTTGAATCTTCTATATTAAGGTTTTCACTGAGGGGTCTGTGAAGATTTAAAAACAGATCATTATTTTTTTCAACATCATTACAGCTTTATATCTCGGCAAAAAAAAATTCAATAAAGGAAAAGTGAGATCTTAGTAAAGAAAATATTTTTACTCATTTGAATACGCCACATGATGTCGCTGTAACAGTCAGAGGCATAACGAGCGTTTTGGGGTAACAAAGGTTACCATAGTAATTCTGCCACTCTTTGTTTAGTGAGCGCGAGCCTTATAACATTTACAATCATAACACAGTTAAGTATGTATACCAAAATACCTGTAGTTACATTAAGAAAATTATTAATTTGGACTTTATCAGTAATGTATGTGTAAAAGTTCGTTAAGATATAATCTTCACTTCAGTATTTAACTTAGTAACGTTAGCAGTTACGCTGAATGACGCGTCCCAACATTGTGTAACGTTAACTGTTAACCTGTCGAAAAGAGTGTTGCTTTTTGAACGATTTTAAGCTTTAATTAACGGACTTTGGAGTGAGTGAGTAAAATAGTTACTCCATAAACCAGCAAAGGCAGTCCACATAAGATGTAGCTGCTGTAAAAAAAATGAATAGGCCCTTGGTTTAAAGAGCAGGGCTGTGAAGGGGCGGAACTGAACTGAGCGCTGCTGCTGACAGCGGCTCTCTCTACACCGACTGCACTCTGATCGAGGAGAAACACGCCGACATCGATCATGCGGGAAATCACGAATTTGCCTTTCCAAATATCCGAGTAAGTACCAAAGGTCTGTGATGCGTTTTGAAATTGGAGCTTTATCTTTATAGCAGCATCCCAAATGATTCCGTGTTTCCCTATATAGCCAGTCCATCTTCCATGACGCTAGCTACACGGCTAACTAACGTTAGCCGAAGGGAGGAAAGATTGACGTAGTTGGCTTTTATTTGACAGGAAATGCATTCTTGGCCAGCAAGTACCCTACATCAAATAGGGCTTGATGTTAATTTGCTCTCTTGCTAGTGTTTTGTGTTTTTAATGCGTGCAGAAATGCAGTAACGTGACATGTAACTTTATTGCATTCGTTCGTAAATAAAACATGAATGGGTATTTTATTTTGCTTACATGCGTAATTTATGCAAGTAGTATGACTGATAAAATGTAGAAATTATGGAATAATCTACATCCAGCGTTTCCCCTCAGCATAGACAGCTCGAGGTTTGGAAAGCTCTCGCGCTCTGCCTTTGATCAGCGGCAATGTTTGGCTAATCATTCTGGATTTTGTCCTTTTATGTGCGTGTTCTCGTGCTGGAGTGATTCTGTGCGATCACTTCTCTGAAAGTGATACGTGTTGCGGTTGCTTGCCCAACAGAACTGACTGGTTGTTTCCGCTCGGCCTCTGTAATGGGCCCTAGCAATGGAGGCTTATTACGTAATGGCTGGTTGGCAGCGCGAGCGTCATGCATAGGTGATCATATCCTATCACAGAGAGGGGAGGTCTGCTTTTAAAGAGAAATATCCAGCACTTGCTCATTTTTCCCTCACATACAGTATTACTTTTGATCTACAGCAGTTTGATATTGTCGCTTAATCCAGAGCTAACATTAACACAGACTCTCAAGAGTTGTTTGCTTGGTTGGCTTAATCTACGAGAACAGTAAGCAGATTGTGTAATGGCTGGTAAGCTGAATGCTCTTTTACTCTGTGTTGTCAGTATCGTAAACATTGTCAATAAGCACGATAGCGTAAGATAAGTAGAAATGCTAACTTTAGACTTTGTTTCTGTTAATTTCTAACTATTTGGTCGATACAAACTTTGGTTCAGTAACTGCAGATCTGTACTATATTATCCACTCCTGAATTAGACTATTCTGTTTTTTAAATGTTGCTTCTTGAGATTACTCACATAAAACACTGAATAGCTTTGTGTTCGTCGAGGAGGTGAAAGTTATTCATACACGCTTGCGGTTGCGTGTGTGCTGTAAGTTATATGTAGGAATGTGTTTTTGACATTGGGTCTGTAAACACTGCGTGTAGCCTTATAATTAGAATCTAATGAATTGATTCCTGTGAGTGTCCGCTGACCAATCCAGAGACAATAAGTGCTACAACATCACTACATAGGTGTAATAGTATGTATATTCAATATAAACGGGCAACAAAGGCTGTGGTTCTTAGATAATCACAGTGTGCGTCACATTCGGACTGAGAATGAGTAATTTCTTTTTAAGTACCAAAATATGCGAATTAATTTTATATATGTGTGTGTATATATATATATATATATTTTTTTTTATTGTCATTTTCCCGCGACAGACAGAGCTTTTGAAACGGCCATGTGTTGTGCTCGGAGCCTCGTTGTTGTCAGCACGTGTTTGGCTGATCCAGTGTTTCCTGAGAACTCTCGCGCTCTTCCCAACCAGCGATCAGATAATACAGCGCGTGAGCACCCCGCGCTCGTGATGTAGTCAAAAATACGAAACTAGCAGATATTAGTCACTTAATCTGTTTCTTTAATAATACAGTTTTTTTTATCTCTTCTCGTTAGATCTTTCTGTCTACAGCATGTATCCATCCAGATTTGTTGGCTCAAAATGAGTGATCATATTGATCAGAAATTATAATTGCGAGAGACTGCTGTATAGATTTGATCTATAACAATACACCTTTGTAATAAAATGAATGCATTAATTTGAGTCTTTTCTATCAAATACATTGAGTAAATAGGTTAGACATGAGTTGTCAGAAAATTTTAAAAGGAGTTCCTAATGAAAAATGCCACGAATCTCTTGGGTATCTTTTGTCTGTGACTTTTGTCTGTTTCTTCTGGCACCACAATTACGATCCATCATAGATTTGTTCAAATGAGGGAATCATAATTCTAGCCACGCTGGCTGTTCGTGCCCCCTGCTGTTTAAAATTCACTCATGTCAAGGTCAGTGTACATTTAGCCTTGTCTTGGACAAGGAGAGAGGGGAAATTGTCCATGTTTTTCATAGGAGGCAGGTGATGAGGCGCTACCATCTGTTCCTTTGATCAAGCTTCTCCATTAAGTAAGAGGTTTTTAGAGGGTGGAAAAAAGCTGTTTATCTTAAATGCCCCTTAACCTCTTCCAAAGTTTCACCCTTACCCCCCTCCTCTTGCTGTTTGTGAAAATGATTGCGTATTTACGGATCAATTCATTGCACTGTTGTCTTACAACAGGGTATGAGCCATTGCACCATCCCTGAGCGTCGGCAGAAGCCTGAGAAGGACGCAAGGGTGTGCACTGTGTTCTAAGAACAAGCAAGTGGATATCCAGACATCGGAGAACGACAAGCAACGACGTGAATTATGTCTTACTATAACAGAGAACTGGTGGTATTTTTTATTAAATATAAACTCTCGCAGAGGAACTACCCCTGCAACCACATTGGACTTACAGAAGACACAAATCGGACCGATGGGGCCGAAGAGAATGGTGAGGGGGCGGCAGGAACAACGACCCTTGTTAACGGCTCCATGAACAGAACCCCACCACGATCCCCCACTTCATCCCCACAGCATCAGACAAACGGGATTGGGGGTCTGGACGCGGTGAAGGAGGCGCTCCGCGATTCTGCCAACGAGTTTGAGCTGCGTTATTCCCGAGCGTTCAACGACCTCTCCTCACAGCTCCACATCACACCCGCCACAGCATATCAGAGCTTCGAGAGCGTGATGGATGAGGTGTTCCGCGACGGCGTCAACTGGGGACGCATCGTGGGACTCTTTGCCTTCGGAGGGGCTCTGTGCGTCGAGTGTGTGGAGAAGGAGATGAGCCCACTAGTGGGACGCATTGCAGAATGGATGACCGTCTACCTGGACAACCACATTCAGCCCTGGATCCAGAGCCAAGGAGGATGGGTGAGTGGAAAATTACTTGCATTTCTCTCCTGCCTTGTTAGCTTTCTTCAGTTTAATCACAAACAGCCTTTGTTAACCTATGATTGGTCTCAAATTATTTATTCCTCAACTTATCCTGTTTGATCAGAATATATGTTAATTGGATTTAAACCTCCCTTGGCCAACCTTGATGTAAAAAGAGTCTCTATACCGGACTCAACTTTACACCCAGAAATTAAGATTCTGTCCAAACGCAAGACTTTGGGTAATCTTTGAAACACAAATTAAAATATTTTTAATGAAACCAAGATTTTTGTCCCTCTGCTTAAAGTCCAGGAAACTAAAACTTAGAAGCTCAAAAGGTCTTAAATACATCATAAAATGAATCCATATGAATAAAGCAGCATAAATAAAGTCTTGCGAAGAGATATGATTAATATTTGGGTATCACTTTAAGACTTATGTAGCCATTTGTGATTTAAATCCCGAACATGTGGATGTTATTGATGAAAGAGTGTGTTTAGCATTGCCAAATTAGCTGCTTCCCTTGGGTCTAGACGGGGGCTGTTTTTAGCGCCTGCCTTCTCTTGGGCCTGGGTGGGGATGCTCTAACTCTGCGGAGGGGAAAGAAATGGGAGATAAGATAGCAGAGCCACAACCACTGGTCAGCTGATTATTGATCTCCATAGTCTTATTTCCCAGAAGAAACTACAGAGTGGAGCGGAGTCAAGAGCGTGTGGGAGATGAGACCTATGGTTGAGAATGGAGGGGGATGCACTGATAGGTCATTGTTTTTGTTTTGTTTTTCCTTTCATATTTTTTGTCTTTTTATTGTTTTCACTTTCTCACCATGTTTTTTCCCCGGCGGTCAGCTGTCCATTAGATGAAAGGCAGGAATGAGTAAAGTCATGTGAAAACCCTTTGTGCTGGTTCTATTCTTTATGTATGCTGGACGAATGGCAGGTAATGGAGAGGTCCTGGCCAAGTCAGCCTTTTCTCTTTGTGATCAGGGCTGTGATGTGATTGGGTGGGTATTGGGTTGGGGTGGGGTGGGGGGATGAGATGTGGAAGTGGATTGTAAAGGTCATTTTTAACACAGCTGGTTTATTGGATGGTGCAGAGAACATTGGTTGATTGGCGGGTTGGTTTTGTCAATGTTGTTTATTCTACTTTAGATGCTTATTTTCATTTGCCAATGTGTCTTTTTACAAAATCTTGTTTTGTCTGAGACGTGCATTTTTTTCCTTCCCTTGACGTTCATCTTTGCTATCTTGTAATGTCTTGATTGCTCATAAAAAATCTGGAACTGTGTAGAAAGCAAAAGTCAACACGTCATTATCTAAATTTGGATCTTGAATCTCTCATCATGTGATCACAAGAATGAGAACATTATGAAACACAACAAACAGTCCTGAGGTTTTTTTGTCAGTTTTTTGACAACTTAAATAAACGAGTTAGCCTAATATTTCATTCAATTATATGGACTAACAGGTCATCTAATTTTTGTCTACAAAAATAACATTTTAGTGGCCATTGCATAAATAAACCAAAATATTCAGACATTTTATTTATTAATTTAATCTCAAAATTTTACAACAACATTTGAAAACTTTGTTGTTGTTAACCTAGATTTTTCTTCTTTAAAAACATTAATGCATTGTTACTATCTTGCATATTTTTGTCAGCACGCAGCATGTATTAAAGCTGCTGTCCGTAACTTTTTTAAGTTAAAAATAATCCAAATTAATTATTAAAAAAAAACATCTTCAGCCAGTGTTCAAAACTATCTGCTTGCCATAGCTAGATTCAAAACGGTTAGCTTGTAAAAATGATTTTAATTACAGTGGTACTGGTGGGTTTTCGCGGGAAATTCGAGCATGTCTTTGCGTCATTACGTCACACCCGTACACATAAAGAAGGAGTTTCGGCTAGCCGGCTATACTGCGCGTGAGGAGATGTAGAGATAGGCTTTTCTCGCAGCACTTTACATGATTAAACTTACGGCGGATCCAGAAAGATCCAAACAACAATCATCAGTGTCAACTGGAGATTAACCAGTTATAAAACCCAAAAGACTTTGTACTTCGGATTTAAGGTGGAAAGAGAAAGGAACCGTCTCATGCGAACACAAGGATACACATGGGTGGGGCTTTTGAAAGGTGCGTGAACTCCCGAAGGGGTTCGAAACGGAAGAAGAGACAGCTTTTTCTGCTGAACAAGTAAGACATTTCAATAGTTCAATCGTGTAACAGTACGTTTTCTTAATTCACACTGTTATGGAGTTTCCTTTGTTGTGCCTTTCTCGTTTAGCTATTATGGAGAATATGAATTCTGAACTACACAGGTAATCATAAAACACATTAAATAACGTTAGTCACGCAATGCTGATGTTGTTAACATGAACAATTTGAGAACAAAGTAGGCTATGATTTGCACGGTTGCTGTAAATCGCGCTGATTATATCTAACGATCGCTTGTCATGTCGAATGCTTTCCCCCCTTAGTTGATCAGAACAAAAATGGATATTACTTGTTCAGAAGATATTTTCCGGTGAAAATTCTTATGTCGGTCAAACTTTCAAAAAGTGAATCTGTGATTCTGAATGACAGTATCCACACAGCGCGGTGATTGACAGCAGCACTCGCCTCAAAACACTGCGTTCATCCGCACTGTTTCATGCCGATTTACAACCCACGTAAAGATGATAATTCCGCGAATCACTGCAGTTACAGATTTCGAACAGAGATGGCGACAAAAAGGGAAAAAGCTACGGACTGCAGCTTTAATTAAAATAGTTTAATTATTGTCATGATGTACATTTTTGTCTTGCCTTCGTTCTCAAAAATAAATTACTTTTTTTTGTTATGTTAATGAGATTAATACTGCCCAGCTAGAAACTTTAAGAAGATTTTATGCATCTATGCCATTATAGACGCCACCCTGTGGACTGTTTAGGGCGAGGGAAGTGTCGGGCGATTTATTATGCTGAGTTAGAGAGTTGACTACAGTGGGCTAATGAATGAAGTCTTGAGGTTTCACATCCTGAGGTTTTGCACCCAGCTGCAGTTTTGGTTCATCTTGAGCAGAAATTTTAAAAGTGTTCTCTTTATGTCACTTCCTGAATGGGGAAGGAAAATGAGGTCTGCGTGTCATACAAGAGGCAGACGTGCACGTGTTACATGAATGTAGGCCGCCTTTCTGCAGACTCCCACTCAACCCTCTTCATCTCGCTTGCATTCAGCATCAATTTCAGTTTGGCTGTCTTACGGATGCTCGGTCTCAATCAGGCCAGTGTAGTTCATCTGTGTGCTGTGGCGGTGGGGGGCATGCATAAGCACAGATGCACGCTCGATTTCACGGTCGAACTGGATAGTCTCTCTCTCTAGAGAGCATTTACCACACATCGAAGCATTGCGGTGGCGGGGGGTTCTCATGCTATTTATTAATCTCAGTTTCTGCTTTGTAGTAAGATTTAAAAGCATCTGTCACGAAAAACCAAAGGGTACCATCGGCGCGTCCTATGCAGTGGGACGTCCCCTCGGTGCGGGAAGAAGCTGGGAATGCCCATTTCACTCAAACATTTCTTGCATATTCAAGATTTTTTTGTGCATGTGTGTTTCTCCCCTCCCACATTCAGGCACATTTTCAACCACCTTTTGGTCTCATTCTCTTTGCCTACGCAGAGTTTTGCAGTGTCTGGCAGCTGTATGATGCAGGTGTATGGCAGTACCTGCACGTCAGGCCGTGTTATTACTGCTCTGGGGAGATCTGCTCTTATCCTGTAATAACGCCCAGTGGTGCGGCCACACCGGGTCCATTTTCTTTTGTATGTTTACCATGATGGTTTGGTGAGTGGTGGTAAAGATCGTTGGACAGAAAATTGCGATTGGGAATAAATTGAGTAAAGTTGACCGATACAGAAAGGACATGGAGGCATATAGATGAGAATTCTAAAGAGTTCAGTTACTATTACAGTTCCTTATACTAATCACCAAAAACAAAATGTGTATCTAAATGCATGTTGTGTATAACCAGTTGGTAACTACACCGAAGTCTCACAGTTAGTTAAAAGCCGTACGTGTTTAATTTACTAAAAATAACCGACTCGGAGCACTGGTGTTATTAACTAAAACTATTTAAAAAATCCTTTTCATTAATTGAATTTAGAAAAATATTAAATGGAAAAACTTAGACTTGGCAACTGACTGAAATTAAATAAGTTGAAGATCTAAAATTACTAAAACTGATATAAAAATGAATTCAAGCTAAATACAAACAAAATAATAAATGACAAAAGCACAAACAAAATAATAAAAAACTTAAACGAAAATTTTAAATTAAAAAATTAAAATAAAAGCTAATTCAAAATATTTAATAAAACACTGCATTAGTCAACTCCATAAATCAAGGAATTGGATTATTTGCACTGTATGCTATTGATTCACTAAAATGAACCTGTTCATAAGTGATTTGTTCTGTAATCGCAATAAATTTGTCACACTGTCTGTTTTGTGTCATAGAATCAGAAGCGTTGTTGTGGTACCTCTGAATAAATAGTACAGGAAGAGTATTTTAGTACTGAGTTCTGTCTGCATCTGGAGAAGAATGCATTGGCAAGTCATTTGGTTCTGATATTTAAAAAAAAAAATAGTTTCCTATTCTACAGAGGGACATGGAGAGGATTGACTGATGTAAATGAGTGTAGTCTAGTTGCCACTAGTGGAGTCCTGTGCCTGAGGGGGTGGGGATATTACCAATTAGGCTTGAATTATATGTGAATGTACTCAGGGTAACTGCCTTTGTTCAGATAGGCTAGCCTAGTACAGGATAAATTATTTCCAGTCGATGAGAGTTGAGGGCAAAATAACGATACAGCGGGGGAAGGGGAGGGGGTCCATACCTTTTCAATCTTATTACACCTGCTGTGTGTGTGTGTGTGTGTGTGTGTGTGTGTGTGCGTGTGCGTGTGCGTGTTGCAGTAGTCTCTCAGAAACCCTCATTAGCGTCCAGCAAAGGTTCCTTCACTATCAATCTGTACCTAACTAGAATAGTGACTTCCAAACACAACGAATCATTATTCACAAACTACACACTTAGCAGTAAAGCGCTCCTGCATGCTGATAAACAATGGGCCGCCTTTATCACGTTTTAATCAATGTCACTACAACAGAAGTCTTTGTGTGACGTAGGACTGTTACCGGGAGTTTCATCAAATGTATACGCGTGCAAATACAAACATTTTCACACCGTACACGGACACCCTCGTCCCATTGTCTATCATGTTTGTACAAGGAACACCCACGGGACCACCCCTTACTCCCCATCCTCCATCACTTTTACTTTTTCTCCCGCCTCCAGCTCGTGTCCTTCCTTTCTTTCGATTCTGTTTCTTTCGGTCGCTCTCCCCCGCCTTTCCCTCGGTCTCACGTGGTCGGACGTGTTGCAGATCAGACATGCAACAACATGCCAGCGTCACCGCCGTTAGTGTCCCCGTTCACCCCTTTATTTGGTCTCGTTCGTTCTACATCCATCCGTCCATCCATCATCCCTCCACCTTACTGGTCATCTCTATTGATTTGGCTGGCGCAAAGACCATACGTGTTTGTGGCATGCCTCCCGCAATCATTCGTCAAGCTTCGATACATCAGCACCACCCACTCTGCGCCTGTGTCTGTCGCATGACAGACTATACATCTGCTTTTGTACTCCCTGGTCAATTGTGTCTGAGTTTGTGATCAAACACGTCGCATTTAAAATGCAATATTTTTCCATTTCATGCATGTTTACACGCATGTGCCTCGCATTTGTGCAATTATTTGAAGGTATAGCACACGCTGAGCATGTGATTACCTTAAACAATGGAGCTGCGGGTGAACACACACACAGACACACACACACACACACGCACGCCTGCAGAGGCCAGGTGAGGAGTTAACACACAGTGATAACAGCATTGAAGACGGTGATCCAGATGTGATGTTGTCCTCTATAGACACTAATAGACATAATTTATACCATACTCAGTTAGTGTTTAAAGCTAATGTTTGTGGTATTTGCTGCTGTTGTCAGTGGCGCCACATGTTGCTATCTTCAAGGTTGTAGTTCATCCCTGACTTTTTGGTTCAGATTTTTGCATCACCAGCATTTGAAATGTTTTCTTTTTTATATTTCACGGGGTAATTCCATTTTTTGAGTACATGCTCTTGCCTTTATGTGTGGCTGACTGAGTGAAAATGGCAGTAAACAGATGGTGGGATTCAGTCTGTTCCAGCAGCCTTGTCACCAGCGAAAGAGTAGAAGTGGGGGGAGAGAAAATGAGAAAAGGACTTATGCTATGGTAGTGCACTCCTCTTATGTCACAGGCAGGGAAAGATGGGGTGGGGGGTGTTCTGGCATCACCTTCAAGGAAGGTTGGGCTTTTCCATTTTGCCAGGGTCACGGGGGGGAGACGGAGCATCCCAAACGGAATGTTGGAGAGGGAGAGGGATGGATTGTTTTGGTCCATGTAGCTAATAGTAGAGGCATAATGTAGGATTTTTAGAGATTTTAAAGAGGTTGTTCACCCAAAAGTGAAAATTCTGTGAATTAATTGTTTCAAGACATTTGACTTCTGTGAAACACAGAAGGAGATGCATATGAACTCCAGTCGTTTGTATGGAAAAAGGAGCATCAACATTTTCCAAAAATTGTATTCTTTTGCTCCATGGAGTAAAGAAAGATAGTTTGAAACAATAAGAGCGTCAGTAAAAGACAGGATTTTCATTTTTGGGTTAACTGTCTTTTTAAATGCATGAAAAATAGGGATGGGCGATATAGCCTCAAAATTCTATCACGATATTTCAAGAATATTTGCGATAATGATATTTATGACGATATAAACATTTTTTTTGTTGTTGTTGAAAATTTTCTTATGTTTATCTCGCCTAAATGTTTGCTCACTCATTGCGTTTTTACAATGTGGTAATTTTGTTGTTAAGAGTTTACACAACACAAGGAAGCTTGATTTCAATCTTTGAATTAAATGTTAAATGTGTGTAGGTCTAACACCGGCATTCAGAAATACTACAGAAACTTCATAAAGTAATCAAATGTAAAATAACACATAGTCTTTTAGTTCTGTTTCCTGATTAAATTAAATACATAGGCTAATAATTCTCATTCTTTACAATTAAAGCTATCTTTTGTTGTTTTGACGAAAACATTAATGACAGACGCATAGCCTATGGCTGCTGTCACTTTTACAGCTAGTGCACGAATCCATTGCTGTTTTCATTACATTGTCTGTCACACTGTCACATGCGTTTTATACATAACCGACTGTGTTTATGAGTATACTTACCAAGACCGGAAGTTTTACACAATTTTGTGTTTTCCCCCCCGTTAAAGCGATATAATCCGTGAAAAATAACTTTAGTTTCTCGCCAGCTGTACTCTATGTATGCACGCAGTGCAGCTCTATCAGAGAAGTGCACGAGTAGCTTACTGGATAGTTTAAAACCGCTTGAATGTTTAAACTGATAAGAATTAAGAAGACTTGAAAATTATAAACTTTAGTTACGATGCACTGATGGCCCGATTGTGCAAGAGACCATTCAGTCATGTCCCGACTCCTAAACGCGCGCGAGAGAAGACGCGCGTCGGCAGCCCCGCGAAACACTCAAGCTGTTTGTGAAATTGCTAAATCGTCATCGGAGGCTGACAGGCTGCTCTCGCGTTCAGACAGGTGTTGTTGTTGTGCGTGCTAGGGAACGTAAATGCGCCATACGTCATCGGGTCGCTATATCATTGATATCGCGATATGACACTTTTTTTATCATGTAAAAATGTATACCGGTATTATCGTGGACGGTATGATATGGCACACCCCTAATGAAAAATCATAAATGCACATCCACAACTAAAGCACATTTGAGTCAGTTATCGGTCTTGTTACTACACTTGTTTTTCTCCCACCGAAGTGTTTGTGAATACACCTAGGCTTAGTGTATTTTTAGCAAAGTTTCCCCCACATTCTTGTTCTTTTATGCTTTTATGACGCTGCCAATGTGTTTGTTTACATGTGGGATGTTCAATTTCAGTGGATTTAGCTTCTTAGCTGCAGCTCCTCTTAGCTAATTAAAAATCTTAACAACGCACACACACATACACACACTTCTCTGTGTGTTGGTCAATCGCGTGGAAGAGCGACGTGCACATTTAGGCCCGGGTCTCCTAATGCACTTTAGCCAAGATTAGCCAGCGTCATCGAACCGCTCTGCAATTAGCCTCTAATAACACAAATAACGGCCCACTGAAAGGACCTGCTAACCTTTTAGTGGCTCTGTCGCCATTCCACTGAGCAGTGGAACACATTAAGCTCCTTGTTCATCTGACAGAATTATGACTTTAAAAAGCTACTGTATTTTATGTTTTCGTAATGGGTCGACTCATCTGCCCCTTCACTTTCGCTCATAATGTACTGTTCTGAACAGCCTCTAGCTAGGCAGAGCGCAGGGTCCAAATGTGTGAATCATATAGTAGACTATTTAGTAGGGGTGGCATGATCCGCCTTTTTTGCCTCCGATACCGATTCTGATACCTGGGACTCAGTATTGGCCGATACCGATCCGATCCAATACTAAAATAATAATTAAAAAAACGGTGCCAAATTATCTAATAAACTGTATCTGTATGCCTCACTGTGGGGAAGAGGCATCAAAGGCATCAAAGCTTGACTTAAACATTATTTTCCTTACTTTGTAAAACAATACAGACAAAATATATACTATATAATTAAAAGACATTTATTTTAAAATTTTAAGCACAACTTTTTAATGAAGCAGCAACTTATGATAGATTGGTCAGAACAACTAAGGCTATCAATAAACTGCCATTGCGCAAAAGTATTGTAATATGAAGGGCTCCAATTCAGAGCGGCACGAAACCTTATGCGCATCCCGTGCGCACAATGATGTGCTCGAAGCATCATGGGCAACATGGAGTCACGGCGCGCAGAGCTTCGCATTGAAATGTTCAAAGCACAAAAGTAAGATATACATATATTTCTTTATTTATTCATTAGTTTGAGCCTTTTAACAGTTTTAAATTTCAGTTAATGTGCGCGTGAAGAGCAATTATATCGCTCTCTACTCCAGTGTTGTGATCACTGATCAGTTGTGTTGTGATCTAACAGACACCCGGTAGAAAGTAACATGTGGAACTCCAGCACGTTAAAGTCCTTTTATGCAAACCATAGACCTTTATCTACAGATCTACAGTATAATAATAGGAACATTGACTCATCTTGGAGAGAGTTTCATCGTGTTGACTGTTTTAACCGAGCACGACGCGCTGTTTGAGTGCTGAGAATGACTGACAGCCGCAGCGGAGGGAAGCACTTAGGTGAAGATTAATTTAACGATTTAAATCTGTAACTTACCTCACATTAAACTATATGTAATGGCTTCAGAAAACTTGGAATATAGTACACGAAAAGATTATAGTGCTTTATAATGTTTTGTGCCTTTTGTGTTGTATAACAATAACATTCGTAGGCTACAATATCGGATCGGATTTGGATGGTCTCGTCTGGCGATAGCCGATCCGGCAAATATTGGTAGTATCGGAGCAATACCGATACTGAGTATCGGATCGGCGCACCCCTACTATTTAGGGAGGAAGAGGAGGATGAATGGATGGAAGAAATAAAAATTTCTTATTAAAGTCATATGCTTACATAAAATATTTATTCATTCATTCAGCATGCCATATTTGAAAATGATGTCTTTAGTGTAAATCACGCAAAATAATAGGTCTGGTTATTGACAGATTTCACAAATTAGTTCCATTTCAATTAATTTATATATGTCAGGTACAGTACATATACATTTTTTCTTAAGGAAAACAATTCTCACAATGCTGTAAACTATACAGGGAACCCTGTCAGTTGATACATATAACATTAAAGGTTAAAATTAACAATAGAGTCTGAATTAAGCACTAGATATAATAAATATGTATAAATTCAATCTATAAAATCTGTGCTCCTGCTTGAACTGTGGTGGCTACAGAGATCTGCACGTTCCATTAAGAGAGTGCAAAACAACATTAATTGTTTGAATTTTGTGATAAATTTGACAATTTGAAAGCTAAGACCTTTGTTTAATATTAAAAGTAACAAAGAAATTGTACAGGCACAATACAAGTGATGTTTTGTGTGAACTGAAAACGGCAAAGATTGATCTTGAGATTGAAAAATCGATATTAAAACAAATTGAAGATTGATTCAAATCCATTAATCGATATCAGTCAGTATAGTATGATTGCATTCTATAAGCATGTCTGTAGTTTTGAGATGGAGTCATGAAGAGTGACTCTGGACGTAGCATGACTGTTGTTCTGCTCTGACTGAACTGGCTTATGCTGGAAAATCAGGTCATGAGCATCTATCTCTCTCTCTCTCTCTCTCTCTCTCTCTCTCTTCTCCTCTCTCTCTCTCTCTCACTCACTCATTATTTATCCTCTGTTTTATATTCTCTCCTTCCCTTTCCATTTCAGTAAAGCCTCTCTCTTTCTATCCAGCTTCCTCTCATTCCTGTATAGCTTCTAGTTGAGATCAGATTATTTAGAAAAATCTGATGCCCCTTCAGTGCTCCTAAGTTGAAAAATTTAGGAGGGCAGTAAGATCTTTAGGGGTGAATTGAGTGATTTAGTCTAAATGTTCTAAAATACAGGATTACTTTATTTAAGGAACAGACTTAATTTAGGCTTTTATTCACATATAAACATTCATCAACTCACATCAGTTATGGTAAACGGAAGCTCAAGCATGAGGTTCATTCTCATGTTAAGCAGCATGTTTGAGCTTCCCCTTTGTTCTCACGCGTCAAGCAGGGTTTGGTTGAGCTTTTGTTTATGTTCGCTGATTAATTTTTATGTTAATAAAAGCCTGAATTCAATTTGTTCATCATAAAAAGCGATCGTGTCTCTTAAGAAAATTGACTAAATTCATATATGGATAAATTTTACGATTTCTTTATTAACTTTTTGGAGCATCAAAGTGGTAGTTGCGTAGCTGTCTATGGAGAGAACAGAAAGGTCTCAGATTTCATTAAAATATCTTCATTTGTGTTCCTAAGATGTATGAAAGTCTTACAGGTTTGGAACGACCTGAGGGCTAGCCATTTTTGGGTGAACTATTCCTTTAATTACAATTAAATTATTTTTACTTCAAAATGTATAAACCGTATGAACACCTCAAAAAACAAAACAAATGCCCGCTTGCACTGCTTGGCTCGGTGGCGCTTTTCCACTGCATGGTACGGTTCGGTACAGCTCGCTTTAAATGGTAGCATACCACCTCTGTTGAGGTTCCAAGTGCACCGAACCAATACTAAAATGTGATGTGAAAACACTACAGATTACGGATTGGTCTGAGGATTTGCAACACGAGACACCAAAACGCTATATTTAAAGTCAGCAACAGCCACCGCGGTATTATTTGTTCGCTCAATTTTTATTAAACGATTTGCTTGAAAAAAAAAAAATTAACTTTAAAAAAGAAATGGCTCAATCGTGGTGATTGGTCAGTAGACCAGGTGCAGATGGATTTGCAGGTTATGCATTTGGAATTGCATAACTCCTGACACAAATTAAGACAAATACTGAAACTTGAGTCTTATATCTTTTTAATGATGTATAGTTTGTCAACATAATAACATTACATCTAAAAGTAACTTTGACCTATTTAAACAAAGAACAATTCTGTGTGTCGGCGCACTGGTGAAGCTTAACAGGTTAAAGGGTTAAGTAGGGACTTCCCAAAACTTGTGACCTCAGATTAACTCAGAAAAGTACTTTTACTCAAGTAATTTCCCACCTCCGTCACAATAGGAAATTTTGATAGAATCAAGATTTAGTGATGATGATGGACTTACCCTATTCATCGCAGAGAAATCCCTCTCACTAATTATTAGGCTAACGTTACATTACATGAGTCACGTCACATAGTGGTCTATTTTCAGTTAAAAATGGCGAAAATAGACAAAAGTTTATTAGTTTGCCTGATTAATTTTGTGATCTGTTTAACATTTATGACCTAAAAAAACCTGTCCAATAGGAAATGTTTAATTTTGCAACTTGCGTCTTATCTCGCACTTGACCGACCGTAAACTGAAGCGTGTCGAGTCGCTCCTGTCTATGAGACGTTCTGCTAAAATTCGCGCTGCGAACATAAAGCCCGCCTACTTTGATTTGATTAGTCATCTCAAATATTCTGACATTGACGAGCAGTGACAGACCAATGAGGCTCAGATGAACACACACACACACACACACTGTGTTCTGTTTTTTCTGACGTGCTTGTCGCCGCTGCGGAAGAACGCGCTGATAACAAGACTGAAGCGAACACGAAGGCTTATCACATATTTAAAGATTGAAAGGGAGAAAAGAGGACAGAGTAACTCGGCGGATATCGCTCATATAATTTTTTTTACTGCGTAGTTTAGGCGGCAGGAGTGTGTTGCTTAGGCGGCAGCCTTAGTTTCAAAGTGCTGCGGGAAACCCTGGACGCGATATGATGTGCTGCGCTATGAAACCCATTTATTTAAGGTGCATTTGTGTGGATCACATGATTTTTTTTTTTTCCAACAGACAGCATTGCTTCAGTGCAGAGAAAATATCTTTGTTCAAAAAAGTTTGTTAAAAAAAAAGAAAAAACTTTATTCGCACACGTGCTCCTAAATGCATTTTACAGTTCGCACACATCTATTTTTAGTCACAAATGCGAGTGAAATGCTCGCACTGTTGAGCCCTGAAGGCCATGATGATTTAGTCACAGTGATTTAAAGTTACTGATAAAGTGTGTTGAAATCATCTCTGATTGCCATCAGTCACATTGTTGTTGTTTTTTCTAGGTTCCACCTTGTTCACCACCTAAGATTTTGCAGAAATGTATCTATCCTGCTCAATTAACATCACCAAATGGAATTGCAAAAATAATGGCCATTTTTAACAGGATTTCCGAAATCTTTTGTGTGCCAGTTTTAAGACCAAATAATTCATTCAAATGGCTTCCAATCATTGAATTCAGTCCGAATGCAATGAAACAAGGTTTCTACCCGTGCAGACTCTGCTGTGTGCGTTCATAAGTTTTGAAGGAGGCGTGGCTTTGGAGAGCATTCTTAAGGGAGGGTGGGATCTCATGCTTTAAAAGCTAACTTGCTATTGCTAGCTGCTCTGAAATTGTCTACCCTACCTTTAAAACGACAGCAAAAAAGAGTTTTTATTGTCACACAGAGGTTACAAAATCAAGTGCAATTATTCACCCACAATCGCAAACAATAGTCGAGATCCATGTTTGGATTTATTACAGTTCATCATTGAGAAGGTTGGATCACAGATTTTGTTGCAGCAAACAGCGCAAGCGGCTCGTGACAGAACACAGAATGACACTTTAATTTAAGCAAAAAAACTCAATGGAGATCGCTCTAAATTCCAGCTTATTTGTTTTTGTCTGTGTTTTCTGATCGTCGGCGGCGCTTCCGCAGTGTTGAGAGAGCAAATGCGCATGGTTGCCAGAATGCAAATATTAAGTAAAACAGAAAAGTTCTGATTTGGTGAATTTAAAATCTTGACATCTGGCAACCTCAAGCATGAAAGTAATGATAGATGAAAGCATGAAAGATAACATTTCAATCTCGTCTTTTTTCGTCAATGATCTTGTATGTTGATATACTCCAATGATATAGTCAAAATTCAATGACATTGGTGTCGTCTCGTCATCGTCTCATCTAAGTCATGGGGAAAAAAGGTAATCAACGACCATTTTTCGTCATAGATTTTGTTAACGAAATTAACACTACCACAGTGTTTACTTTTTAGGGAAATCACCATCTTGGTCAATTCCATTTGTAGGATGAAGCGTTTGTGATTTGAAAACAAACCATGATTATATCTTGGCACCACACCATTCATGTACTTGAATGCTCTGTTTCAGGCTGGTGCGCCATCCAATATGTATAAGTCTTACATTCTGTTTCCTGACAAATATCCCCAGAGGCCGTGTCTGCCTGTAAGCGCCGGGTTTAGGTCAGAGACTGGTAAATCTGGCTGCATGTGTTTCCAAGAACATGCATGAATGCTATGGTCTGTATGTATGTGGACGTATGTGGTCTGTGTGTCTCCCAGCTCACTGGGATTTGCTTGACAGAATGGGAGCTGATGTCTCCCCGGTGAGATACGGAACAGATTGGAGTCTGAGCCCCACTCTCCTGACTCATTAATCTTCTCTTTAATTCATTTACGGTACGCACAAACATGGCCACATTGCCAGGCGGGTACAAAGGACACCTGCCACAGACAGATCCTCCAGATATTTGACCTAAAATAAAACGGGGAGGTGTACTGCTCAAATTACTTTACATGCTGTGATCTGATTGGATGTTCTGTGATCTAAATTTAATTTGGGCTGAGGGTTTAGTGGAGTCGGTTTTGTTGCTCTAATTTTCAGCAAAATTTGAGGTGTAGGGTTTTAAACCAAATTAATATATCAGGTGTCCTCGCACTTAATTATTACATAATGAAACACTAATGTTTCTGGGCAAAAACTGATGTAATTGGGATAATTGGATGTAGGAGAATAGATAATAAAGTCTGTACATGCTGAGAACAGTTAGTACGGTGAATGTGAATGAAGCAACAGAGTTGCATGAAACCTCATCTGTCCAGGCAGTGTTGCTGTGGTTTTAAGGTGACTACTTTCTGTGCTCGGGAAACTGATGTTCGGTTTTCATCAAGGGTACTGCTTCCTGTATTTGGAAATGGTGAACAGTTAGAGAACCTTTCCATTGATTTCCTTCTGTTTTGCCAGACTATAAGTGTTCAGAACTGGTTGATATTTTTATCTATTTATTTGTTTATTGGTCAACATTGGATATTTCATTTGGCTTGCTTTATTTCCCTGTTTTTTCATTTAGTAATCTTACGTTTACTCTGTCATCTAAAATCACCAATTTAGTAATTACATTTACTGTCATCTAAGACCAGTGTTAAATGTAATCGATAGGAAATGAATATCCCTTTTTCATACTGTACATTTATATGATGCCTACATTCAAATTAATTGTATTAAAATATTTATTTTAAATTAATTAATTTTAGTTTATAATCATTCTTTTTTATATATATTCGGACAAAATAGTATAGAATTTTAATATTAGCCATAACATGAAAATAATTATTTATATTTGTATTTAATATTGGTGGATCCCTATTTAGAACTTGATCTTTTGTGCTTAAAATGTTAATCTTGGGGTTGTTTGAACTTAAAAATGAATGAGGCTGAGGCCGTTCATATTTGGTTGTCTGTCAGTAAAAAACATTTAGCATTGCATTTCTTGTTTCACATTATACACTAGGCAACACAATTCAGGATAATTCAGATAATTCAAAATTCAACAGGATAAAAACAGTGCTAACATCTTTTCAAAATTTCAAGTGTAAAAAAAAAAGTATCTTAACCCAGGATAAAAGTGGCCTGAACAAGGTTGACTTTGTCTTTCAATCATTTTATTGAGATTTAAGGCACCATTAAGGAGGGGATGCAGAATGTGCTACTCTAACTGTGAACCACTAAACCCACATGTCATAAACCAGAGAGAGACAGTTGCTCTCTATAAAAAGTTAGAGTCTCTCTATAATAAATGTTTGCCTGGCCTGTAGGTGAGGGCTGATGTCATTGACATTTAAATAGTAAATAGGCTACCAGCCTGACATCAGAAATCCCACTTGCTGTGAAGCATCTGCCTCCCTCTTATGGTAAGTGAGATCACATTGTCGTCATGAACCAAAGAGATGATGAACATCAATTTGATCAGACTAAATGTTGCAACGTGATTTCTCCTTCCAAAAAAATTGACATCCTGTTTGTTTGGCAACAATTGTGTAATTTTCAAATTCACCGTGACTGTTAAATGCCTTTTGATGGTTTAACTGGGTTTGTCTTGCTTCTGTCCATTTTATTTTTGTTTACCTCTTTTCTTTTTTTCTTTCTTTCTCACTCTCTCCACCATCCCTTTATATCAAGGACTGGAAATTTCTGGTTTCAGCTTGAAGTCTGAATGACTCAGCAGAGATTGAGTGAGAAACAGCAAGGCCAGTTGTTGACGCCACACAGTTGGAATTAATTTTTTCCCCCTACCCCAAAGCACGTTTCAAATCAGCTGATTTCCACACAGGAATGAGGGTGTCCAGCATTCCTCAGCGATTTGTGAGGAAATCCTGCCCTTCCGGTCTCTCTGTAATTGTTCTGCACTGTGCTGGTGTGTGACCTTCTGTGCGAAGTAAGCTTTCTGGCTTCCAGTATGAATGAAACAGACATTACACGTGTTTATAGTGCTCAATGCTCACACCACCCTATTTTGGGAACAAATATGAAAAATAATTAGCCTGGCAAGCCAGACCCACATCAAGATGCTAGGTCTGGGAACTCACCATTGGCACACCTCAATCCAAGGGGCGGTATAAACGGTTGTCTTTCAAATTCCCTCTGCACGTAATAGGATGGCACTACAACCAACCAGCGTAACGAATGGTTGTGGCTGAGTGAGTCCAATGCGTTTTCCCACCAGCGGAGCTAGTTGATATATTAAACTTTTGCCGTATCCGGTCGGCAAAACTCCGAACACATCTTCCTTTTTTAAGAATGACTGAAGTGCCGTTCTTTGTTCTCGAAAGACCGCTGTTCGCCAGCAGCAGCGGTTATTTACTTTGTTTTCAAGTAGCAGGGAATTGACGCGGAACCGTCACAACTCTGCCGTCATAATGTTAAGCCCGCCCACCAACTCTATACACGATGTGATTGGCCTGACTAGAGTTTGGTTTTTCCAGCCCAAAAGCCAACGGAGAGTTGCTTGACTACCCTGGCTGCAAAATAAATTTTGCTGCCGATAGGGTGCGTCTAGATTTCTAGGCAAAAAAATATTTTATAATATTTTTTATAATAAAAAATATTAATACTTCTCTCTAAAGAAATTTGAATAATGTAAATATTACAAGTTTACAATACAGTAAAATAAAGTTTTTACTGTAAAATAAAATTATTTTAAATCTGAATCAAAACTCTGAATCAACATGCACCAATGCTAAATTTTTCTAAATGTCATAATCATTTGTTTACAAACAGGTATTTGTTACTTCAATGAGCTCATTGTTTCTGCCTTTAATTATTACATTGTTTAAATAAATAAAATTTTAGCTAAATGTGATTTTGTATATGTACATTTCTGAAATGCATAACTTAGACAGTTACCTCTAATAACAGATTACTCTAAATTGTAATGTGGACTCACACATTTCAAAGCAGCTTTATAGAAAATGCATATTGTGAAAAGCGCTATACAAGTAAATGTGAATTATATTCTTAAATATTATTTTTAGTAATAATCATAATAATAATTATTACTCATATTGATATATAGGCTATAAGCACAACATTTTTGGCCAAATTGTGCAGCCCTTCAAATTTGTTTTAAAAAATTGCATTTTAAATCTCTATTTTAACCCCAAAAAAGAGCTTTTTCCCCAAATCATGAAGCCCTAGATGAGTCTTTTCTAGGAACCAAAAAATCATTGAGGCTTGGGAGACCAGGGCTACTCCCCAACTATATATTTGACGAAAAAAAATATATCTGAAAGGTAGTAGGTCCAAATTCACAGTATTCGTATTCATATTCATAAAACAGTAGGCAAAAAAGTACCTGGATGTCCTACTGCTACTGGCAAAATTCTGAAGCGCATATCCAGTGGACACTCCCCATGAGGGAGTGAATGGTAGTGAAGCAACGCAACTGCTGGGAGGACACATAAAATATGTAGTATGTCCGGATGACATTCATACCACGTAGAACTTTTTTTTTTTTAACAAAGTAAATGCTTATGTAAAAGAAGTAACTACTCAGAGAGTATGTGATTTCAAACACAGGTTACAAAAAAATTGTAATGCTCTATATCAGGGATTTTCAAACTTTTTGGAGTTTTCCCCTCATATTTTAAACCGCGAATAAACCCAAAGTTAATATGGGTGAGATTAATGAACATGATATGCTTGTTTTATTGGTTGAAACGGTCTCTGTTCTAAATGTACCTTTTAATAATAGACTACAGCTCAATTTTATTATTTATCGTATTTACACGAAAATAGTAAGTTGAATCAGGTCAAACATGCGTTGTCGAGAGAAAAAACACAAATAAGTTGCATCGGTGTATGAGTCGCATTTTATTATTAGGTTCAGAAATCCTTTAATCTCAAATCCTTAAAATTTAATGGTAGGCCTATTCAGAACAGAGAAAAAATTAAAATAAATTATAGTGCCATTCATTACAAACACACTTTATTTAAAATGCCAAGCCTATAACAAACTTATTTTAAGTGAAACTGAATCTGCTCGCGTACACCTCATTCGGCATGAATCGTTTCCATGAATGAATCATTAGTCGCAGTTTATTATAATTTTTATAATTTATTATGTAAAGAAGGCTTTGTACTTCTCTCGTCTCCCAATATCCACTCAAAATAGCGTGCTTCATATACACACACAAATTGTGTTTGGAAAAACAGTACAGCACAGGGCCTGAATTTCGTTTTGGAAAATAGGGGGGAAATCCCCCTTTAGGTCATTCTTATGGGGGGGATTTTTTAATTTGAGGGGGGAGGGTTTTTTTGACAATTTTTAAAAAATACGTTTAGCTAAATGTTTGCTCACTCATTGTATTTGTGTTTTTACAATGGTTTTCGTTCTTCATGAAGACGAAAACGTTTCAGCAAAGGATGAACGCCCAAAAGACGTAACGTGATCGGCCCATACTGTTTTCATTATAGTGTCACATGCATTTTCTTTTTGTATTATTTTTTTAAGACATAACCTATTGTGTTTGAGAGGATACTCCCCAAGACTGGAATTTAGATAATGTTGTGTGCTTTTGACCGTTAAAGCGCTATAATTCAAGAAAAATAACTCCGTTTTGTTACTCACGAGCTGTTTGTTATGCGGGTTAAAATCGCATGAATGTTTAAATAGATAAGACTTAAAAAGACGCACAAATTATAAACAATAGTGACGATGCAATGGCCCGATTGTGTAAGTGACATTTCCATCAAATGTCCTGACTCCTGAAACGCGAGAGTCTAGAATCACCGCCCACAGCTGCAGCGCGATTGGCTAGCCTTGTGTAACCTATTTTAAGAGACAGAGAAGACGCGGCATTGGCAGAATCACTCACGCTGTTTGTGAAATTGCGTCTCGCAGAAAGTTTTAAAATGGCTGATTTGATCTTATAATCTGTTAGGTTAAATTTACTCATTGGCCTACATGCTAGATTGAATGAATGTTTGCGGGAATTTCCCGCATTATAAACGCAAGACCTGCGGGAATGATTAAAATGATGCGCAATACCCGCAATCCCGCACCGAAATTTGAGCCCTGACAGCATGCTCGCGCTGACCGACACAGCCTACATACTGTACAACTGACAAATTAAATTGAACAACCAAAAAACAACGTTTAGTTGTCTCATAAGAGTCTGAGATGTCATGTTAAGTTAGCAATGTGAGAAGAACTGATATGTTGGAATCGCCAGCGTGATCACTTGGATTATATCAGTGGAAACATCTTAAAATACTACATCAACCTTGTGAACCTTGAAATGCAATGTAAGTCGCTTTGGATAAAAGCGTCTACCAAATGCATAAATGTAAATTGTATTTGTGCAAAAAAATACAAAATATTGTCTTTCAAAATAACAGCAAAACGTTGTACTTTTGTAAAAAAAAAAAAAAAAAAACGCTTGCAGTTTTAGTCTCCGTGAACTTCTTTCTGAAGCACATAACAAATTAACCAAAACTCAGCAGAGATTACTGCCTACTTGTCACACAGACAAGAAAAACTATATCTATAGAAACCTTTAAGTGATGTTTTGCTTATTGGACGTTAAATGCATTATAGAAGTCACTTTGGAATATAAATCGTATTTTGCAGACCTCCTGGCAATGGGTTGAAGTCACACCTTTCAGTTTAAAGTCAATGGTGTGTTGTTTTTATAATTTACAGGAGTTTATTTACTTGTGCATTCATATTAACTGGACCTTGCCTGCAAAATAATATTTAGTAAAAGATGATGATACGACTGTTGTAAGAATTGACACACATTTTAAAAGTAGTTTTGACAGAAATTTTTTGAGATTTCGGTAATTCACTGAAATAGGTATATTACAAGTACAGTTCCTATTACCTACATAGATTATAGCGTCCTGGGGACTTGCTATAATGGGACTTGTCAATAAGCAACCAATCAGAACACATTAGCAACCATACAGAACATCCAGCATTGAGGCTTGCATGGGCATTTTATGTACAATATGTATGTTGTTCTCTTTGTTTCTCAAATGACTCATTGATCATCCAAGTGAGAAAAGGCTAAAACAGAAGTATTGATAAGAAACTAGCTTCTGTACATACATACAAAGCTGTGTTTTGAATAAAACGTGTTATGCTCTAAGTGTGTGTATCATCAATCATCTGGCTGAAAACTGAACAAGCTTTTCTGGAAAGCAAGTCACTGGTTTCACAAACACCATGGTGAGGGTTAAGGGGTCAGGATGGTGTAACACTGGAGAAACCCAGTGCTTTGACAAAACCGAACCAAACTGAACTCTCTGTACGATCCTCTCATAACTTCCCAAACACACACACTACTCTCTCTCTCTCTCTCTCTCTCTCTCTCTCTCTCTCTCTCTCTCTCTCTCTCTCTCTCTCTCTCTCTCTCTCTCTCTCTCTCTCTCTCTCTCTCTCTCTCTCTCTCTCTCTCTCTCTCTCTCTCAAATTGCTCATCTTCTAACGGGATGAGGTTGGACGTACTTGATGTAATGCACTGATGTCAACAGAGTAGCTCAGTATTGTGAATTGTAACTTTGGATGACTTAGTGTTTCTGTGGTCCGCCTCTGTTCGTCTGTGCCAGCTTTTATACCCCTCCAGTAACTCCTTCACCCACCGTGCTCCTGTTAAGATCAGAATCAGCCCTTTTCTTGGCCTCTATGTGGATATTAGCCTATGCTAACTAACAAACATAGGCACCTTGCACCTGGTTTCACTCTGTCCTGCAGGGCCAGGTTTGTATGTGCTCTTTGTTTAGATTGGGCTGTGGAAAACGCCTGGCAGTCCCCGCTGCCTAGCAGCCGGTATCTCTTGGGAGCATTCGCACAACCTCAGCACTGTTTGGAGCCAGTAAAAATCTGGTTTTCTTGACAGATTGTGTTTGTGTACAAATGCTTTTCACTCAGTCACACCTATAGTGAATCAGTGTGAATTTAGGAGTGGATCTTTTAAGGTGTAGTTGCAAGATATACAAAGAGTCACATTAGTTAATGAACTGTTTAAAAAACGAGTCATAAATGCTGTCATGAGTGTCAGAGTTGTTAGAGACAAGTTAGGGCATGTACTGTACCTGGCTTGGTGGGGATGAGATTAATAAACCCCTACATTGTTCACCCAAAAATGAAAATTCAGTTACTCATCCTCATGTTGTTCCAAACCCAACAGATTTTCATCCATTTTTGAGAAACTAAGATATTTTTAATGAAACTTGAGAAATTTATGTCCCTTCATTGGAAGCCCATGCAACCAAAACTTAATCTGCGATTCATATGTATTTATTTAAGTCAAACTCGTTCAGTGATCATCAAGTGATCATATCTTTTCAGGAAATGGATTTAACAGCTTGATTCATATGAATTTCTTTTCTGATCTATTTTATGAACTTTTTGAAGTGTCAAAGTATTGTGTGAATGGATTTTCAATTAAGGGACTGAAATCTCTCTGGTTTAATTAAAAATTTATTCATTTGTGTTTCAAAACTGAAAAAAATCTTAAGTGTTTGGAATGACATGAAGGTAAGAAACTGATGACTGAATTTTAATTTTGGGTGAACAATCTTTTTAATATAATAATGTTAAACATTGGGAAGATCTGAACACGCATGCAACTTTCACTTTTGATGGGAAGCATCAGAAATAACTCTGCTGCCTGGTGAAATAGAAACTAAGAAACTGACAAATTGTAGTTGCCTGTTGTTCAGTGATTAGGACAAAACAAAGATGATTATGGAATTATTTTGAACATGAAAGAGATGCTTTTTAATGCTTACTCATGCAACATCTAATTGTGGCACAGAGGCTTATTAGTAGTTTTCTAAAGCAAGCATCACCATTGCTTTTTCTTGGATATTTAGACAAAGCCCTGTGATATTTCAGCTGATGATTAGTTAATTAAAGCTTATTATGCATGACAGATATTTTGCTTACTCACTCCATTATGAAAGATGTTTGCTCAAAAGGTTAAGACACACCTCCATATCTGCCCCTCCTGGATTCACCTATCATGTATAGCCTGTGCTTGTACATGATTGCACATAGCCTAGTGTTTTATGTGCTATAGCCTAGGCTATGCATTGCACCATAATCCTACTTCCTACAAGCATGCCTTAACATGTCTTAGATTTATGATTTGGACTAATCAAAGAGCCACATTCTTGCCATACCAGTGTACACATTCTTGCCATACCAGTGTACATAGTTCTTTCCTTGTTCTCACAGTTTCTCAGACTGATACTCTAACATGTGTGCATTAGGCTCTGCTGCCAAGTCATACTGTTAACATTCCTGCAGGGGTTACTCATGTACCTGTTAAAGCATGATGCAAATTCCTCTGCCGTCTGACTGTATTGACTGTAGCACGCCCTCTCTCTTCATCATTCATGATCAGGTTGTTTAAACTACCCAAGGTTGACAAAGGTGTGCCTGAGGAAGTGCATTATAGAAATTATATTTACTCAAGTCACTGTGCGGTGAGATAGTAGTTTGCTTTTATGTTTATTTGTTCAAGTGTTTTTAGGTATCTGTTAAAGTAAGTGAAAGTGAGTTCTTTCACAGTCTTGACTTGTGATGTCATGTGCTGCGTCACTGGTTGTGATAACCCCTCTGCTCTGGAACTGCATGTCTGTTATCAGCTTCTGCCACTCCCATCACCCCTCCCTCACACTTACGATATCATTTCCTATGAAATTGATCTCATTCCTATGCACACTATGTGACTGACATCACTTAGAGTCAAATAGACTGACTATAATGTCACACATTTGATATCCAAAACAAGCCTATTACTTCTTATTAATCTCCCTTTCATCCTCTTTGTCAGTTTAAACAATGTACCTGTCAATAAATTTGACAACTCCTCCCCAGATTATTTACTTGAGGCTTTGTAGAAAGCAGTCATTTAACATAGGTCATTTGCATTTTTGTTGTGCATTTTCCTTCCGGCAGACACCCATTTGACCTCTCCTAGCTGCTCCTTTTTTATATATTTGTAATGTTTTAGCTTTAGCAATCCTTCTCAATTCATATGAAACATGACTGATTGCTTTAGTAGCTAGCTAAGCTAGCACGGAAGAGTATTAATATACAGAAAAATGTTCACAAAGTATTGGAGCTGTGGCCTAGTGTTAAACATGTTCTCAACACAAATTAATCTTCTGTGCTACTAAAAAGTCTAGCCTGTGTACTACCCTGATCCCATTTCTTCCTTGTCTCCCCATCATTTTCTTTACTCTCTAAATTGTCCTATAAATTTGTGATAATCCGTCAATATTTGGTCTCCTTGGCCATTTAACCAGTTTGTTTAGTTATACAACATTTATATATATATATATATCTTAGGCTAAAAAACCCAAATTAATTCTGTTAGCATTTAAATATATTTTATATACAAAGTTTTTATATATACTGTATATATATTTATATATTCACTAAAAAGGCTAAAGAATATATGCTAAGAAAGACCAAACAAAATTAAACCAATTGTCATACATCTTGATCCTGCTACATGCTATGACATCCAGTTTTGTTTCACTGTAAAGAGAACCGTAGTTCTGTTGTGACTGATAAATGTTGCCACAGTGCACGTGTTCAGTGTCGGATGGTTTTACCCAGTCCTCCACATTCTTCTTCCCATATTTTCAAGCTTGTGTAGATAACTAGGGCAAAGGGAAAGACTGTAGGATGGTGTGTGTGTGTGTGTGTGTGTGTGTGTGTGTGTGTGTGTGTGTGTGTGTGTGTGTGTGTGTGTGTGTGTGTGTGTGTGTGTGTGTGTGTGTGTGTGTGTGTGTGTGTGTGTGTGTGTGTGTGTGTGTGTGTGTTCAACTGCATGCACAAATTATTTTTGGCTTGATCACTGCATTGCTGTAATACCACTGACAAAAATGCCAGTGAAACAAATCATATTGGCCCTGTGTATATATACACTGAAGATCCAATTGAGAAAACTGCAGAGAAGAAAAAAAAACATTTCTGTCCTCAGAAATTGTCGGGGTGGTATGAACTCATGCATGTTTATGAGTCATATTTGCTTTTTACTGCAATGCTCTAGTTGAGTTATTTCAGCGTCCATCTGCAGTTGGTGAGCTCTACTTTTGTGTGTGTTCCCTGAGGAAACGGGTTATGTTATAAAGCCTGAAATCCCCTTTCAGCTTTTCAAATAAAATTGGGGTTGCTACAGAATCCTGCTGAGAAATGAGGTTAGTGAAGTCTTTAAAACATGGTAAATCTCGCCCCCTGGTGGTCATTGCAAGAACACATTATTGCACGCACAAACTGTCACAGGAAGGGTGGGATTATGAAAGGCCTGATTGGAAGGGACACTTGAAGGAGTTCAGTGGTTGGCTGGAATGAGCTTGTCAGTTAGTGTCTGAAGTATAGTTATTGGGTGGTTGATCATGGTAATATTTTCCTCTGATTTATGAATATCTAGTGACAATTGACCCTTTTCACATTTCCAGATTTCTCAGAAGTGGAAGTTGTCAGATTTTACCCCAAAATCAAAATATTCTGCCAAGTTCAGTCATTAAGAAAGTAATATAGTACATGTGTGCATATTTTCATAAATTTACTGACGTAGAAATAAATCTGATTATCTTCTCTGTGTGTTTTGTGCAGGAGCGATTCGCAGAGATCTTTGGAAAAGATGCAGCAGCAGAGAGCAGAAAGTCACAAGAAAGCTTCAAGAAGTGGTTGCTTGCGGGAATGACCTTGCTCACAGGTGTCGTGGTCGGGTCACTCATTGCACAGAAACGCCTGTGAGGATCAGAATAACCGAAGATCCAAATACACCAACTGCTTCATTTAGACCTCCAGCTAAAATGAAGGAACTTCAAAAATACTTGTTTTGGATTTATTTGTTTCCCTTTTATTGCCAAGAAATGTCATGTTTACATCCCTCGTCCCACCGTGTACTGTTGATTGAGTGGAGTGCTTCTGTCATGTCACATCACATGACCCAGACTGCATGAGGGTGCTTTGGTTTTAGCTGACTCAGAAAAGGCAAAGCCACGTATCCTTACACCCTGTTCAACGAAATGAGAAAAATTACTAAAACAGTCAAGAGAAAAAAAGTTTCAAATCTTGCTTCTTTGTCTATATATTTTTTTCAGCTCTATTGTCAATCTTTTTAAGTATCCTTATTATTCTCTCATTTTCAAAGAGACTTGCAAAACTGACAAGGATACAAACATTTTATCTTTAAATCTAATTTAAGCTCATTTGTAATTCTTGAGTTAACCGAATGATAAAGAAGTTGAATCTGAACTGAATTTGAAGTATTCAGTCAGTAAATCAGCACTGACATTTCTGAGGGACGTTATTCCTGGAATCTGGAGTGCCAGATATTAGCTCGAGAGCAGAGGCATCTCACTACACTTGAGCGCCTGCTTCATCTGAAATCTCTCTACTATTATAGAAAAATGTGGAGAACAGATAAAATATGTCTGTGAGTGTTTTTATGTTGTTGTTTTTCCCCATTATTGTTCTGTTTCTTTTCACATGTGAATTTGAGCGTTAAATGTGTGTGACTACCTGCACAGGCCTCTAATGCATCTAAATTGTCTAAAGGACCAACAGTTATGAGACGGCCAACAGTTTGAGAGAAAGTTCTGTATGTTTGGTGCCGCTTGATTTATTAAACCTTATTAAACCTAAGTTTCAGCTTCAGATGTGGTATCACGTATAACTCTTAATACCTTTGAGATTGTTGTAACTAGAGTTAGAGGAGACACGGATACACAAGAAGTGAGTAGTTCACTCCTGTTGTACCTGTGACTACACTTAACTGTGTTTTATACACAGAAAATGTAACACTTTAAGCTGAAAGTAATTAGATTAAACCATATTGCCACAAGAGTGCTTGGTGTCTTGTATGGTCTTTGGAATGAGGATGCAACCAGTTATGGGAATACTGGCCTAGCATTTTTAACAAGCTTATAGTCATTGAGTTTTTGTTTTATTTGGAATCTGAGGTATAAAATGACATATGCAGTGGTTTTTTTCAGTAAGCAAAATTTAGTTTGGCTCTGTACATTTAAATGTGCTGCAAATGTCAAACTAAAATGCTAATCTCGATTCTGGTCTTTTAGCATTCACATTTCCAAGTGTAAATGTTATTTCCACCGATATTAGAGCATTCATAGATTTTTTTGAGTTGGGTCTTACCGTGTAATGGTCCACAATGTTTTGAACCCTGGCTGACAGACATATATTGGGGTCAGATAACATCATGGTGCCGCCGTGGGGAAAAAAAAGTATTTGACTAAACTCATTGTTTTTAACTGTTAAAGAGTGAAATCTATGCTTCATCGTTTATTTTTTATTGTAATTCATGTTTCAAAAGCAAACCTTAGTATCGTTTGGGATAAATCTCTCTAATCTTCTCCGTCTTCTCACAGCTCCTGATTCCTGTCGAATCTCATTTTAAACGCTTTCCTGTCAGAGACGTTAAACGCGAGTGTCAATCCGCACGCGCACCTGCTGCTTTACGCTCGGCTCGTTAAAGCGCTCGGAGATGTGGAGAAATTATATTTAGACTTCAAATCATCAGTTATTCAAACAGGACGTCAAGATGAATATTCCTCGCCTTTTTTCGACTAGTACTGATTGACGAGCGGGGTAATTCAAACAGAAGTGATGAAAGCAGTGGTGGTACAGGACAGGTGTTTCAACCCCGCTTGGATATCACGTGGGGAAGCCGATATCGTTTGGTGCGTCAATCAAAAGATGCCAATCCTAAACGGTACGTCCTATGAGAACTAACCTAGAAAGAGATGTCTGCCGTAGGGCTCCGCGGGAAGTTAACATAAAGCAGGTTTGAGAAAATATGTATTCTTCCCGATTCACTCCCAGAGGAACTAAATGAAATTTCCCTCAGCTCTAGGATTTGTTCAACATAAACGTAATTTTTTGTGTGTCAACGATTAATCTGTGCTCATTAATCCAAAGAGCGAATAATGTATTTACTCATTATTCAATCCTTCTCGTTTAATAAATTCAGCTTTTCTGAAATGGCCAATTGCTTTGTTTACAATAACTCAATGACGATAATTTACTATAACATAGGCTACATTAGGCTAAGGTTACATTTGAAAATTGTCACAATCTAGATTTGCTGTTATGTTTGCAATTATGACTTTGAAATAAAGTTTGAAATGAAGAGGTTTTATTAGGCAACATTAGATCCGGTAAGGCCCCTTTAAACTCAAGTTGCGAGTGAACTGTTTAAATAACGATGTAAACATTTATAGTTGGCGAGTCTTAGCAGATTGAAATTGCCGACATTTACACCTTTTGCTGCTCTATAGACACTGATTTCAAAGAATACATTCCGTGTTATGAAATTTGCTGCTTGCATGCTATGTTTGTCTGTCATGTGACTGTGTGTGTTAAGGAGTTTGACAGTATGCTTAAGAGTGAAATGTACCAGCATTGGCACGACACTATGTAAACTAGTTAACTTAAAAAACAATTAGACTAGCTCATCATAGATTAGTAAAAATATTTAAGGCGTTTGTTGATTTGAAATTATTTATATTTCGTGTAAACGCATATTGTTCCTTCCTATGGCCTTAAACTCCATAATTTCTTTTGAAGTGTACGTATTTGTTGCTCATTGTGTTTGTATTTAGCCAACTTAACCTTCAACATAAGGGGGACAAATGAAAAATATTTTTTTAAGGTTTTAGGTTTATTTAAACAGCTTTACCCCTGAATTAATTGTTTTATGTCTTAAGACTTTTTTTAAAATGTCTAATATCATTTAAATTAAATAAAGACCCATTTGAATTCACAAGACATCTCTTTTGGTTATTATGCGTTTGTTTATCTTGTTGAAAGAATACAAAGACACACAAGATGTTATTTTTTAGGTTGTATTTCTGTTAGTCAAGAATTAACACTTGTGACTCATTCAGTGTTGTGGACTGTCTCACTGATACTTGTTCAGATTTTAGATTGATGCCAATTGGATAGTATTCATATGTTTGCATAAAGGATAGCATGAAGACTGCCAGAGACAAATGGCAGATAATTGGCAAGGTGTTGACGTGACACTCTCAGCTGCATTCCCTACATTTATTTCCACTGGCCCTTCTCATAGTCCCATTTGGCTGAGAAGCCCTCCACAGGGTTCACCCGCATGTCCAGCATCCTCTTCACCTGCCTGGCCTGCCATTCATCATCAAGGGTACGAGGATGGGGAGGAAACACTGAGAAACCAAAAAAGTTGAACGTAAAAAGACCTAGGTTTAATCCAAATATTAAAATTAAACCACTGAATTAAAAAAAGGATCTTACCATAGTACCTTTGCCACAGAACAACCAGGCCAGTGAAACCAATGAAGAAAAAGATGCCACCCACCACAGTCTTCCACTCACCCGTTGGTTTCTTCATCTCAGCGAATGATTCTTTAAACATCATCCTGTACACTGCCATTGAGGATATTGAGGATAATGCCACATTAGATATAAAAAAAACAACTTTTTAATAGTTCTCCATGATTTTGTCTATGCTGTGCTTTGCCCACTCAGGAAAATTTCCCTTAACCCAATAAAAGGGCCAGATCTTGAAGTTGGATGTATCAAAGGGATGTTTTTTTTTTTTTTAAGATTAGCCAATAGCTTTGGTTTATATCACACGAACCAGGGTGTCTCACGTATCAGGATTTGATCTATCAACTAAAATAATTCAGATGGACTCACGAAACTATAGATGGAAAGTCACATAAAATTTGTTCTCTATATGTTAGTTTCAAATACAAAGTACTAAATAAAAAACACAGGACCAGAAGGAGAACGGACAAAAAGGAAGAGGTGTACCAACAGGCAAGTTTCTCTTCTCTGGAGAGGTTATTCCAGGGGCCTTTCTCCTTCTGCTTCAGGCTCTTGTCTGCATCACTGAGGGTGTCTTGGTATGGTTTGTCTGGAAGAGGAGTGTCCAGACGGTCCCAGTACATGGGTACAGACATGTCCGCCTGTTCTGTCACATCACCTGAGGGAACAGAAAGAAATAATCAGTTGATTATTGAGAGAAAAATGCAGGCATTTCAGACGTAAAGTAGAAACTCTTGAAGAAAGTAGCATTTTATAAAAACATACCGTTCCAGTGGCCACTCATTGATTACATTATTACAAAGTTGTTTATTATTATCATCATCATCATCTTTTTTTTAATTTTATTTCCATATTTGTATGATATTTTTGGCTATAAAATGACATTTGACATTACCATGCCCGTGGCTGGCCATCTTGACACTGCTGGAGCTGAATGCAGCCAGTCCCCGTCTGGACAAAAGCCCCCCTACACGTCCCACTGTCAAGTGCAGCATCTCTAAACCCCTCGGAAAGACCTCAGCACCTGGCAGATTGAGTTAAATATAATGCAAACGGTGTTTAGCTTCTTAGACTGATCTATACATTATTAGCTGGAGCCTGCATCTTCTTAAAGCCACGTTGAATGTCATCCTCTTAACTACCTCCATATGCTTGCGTATTACATTTAATTCTTTTCACGTTTTACCTTTGTTTCACTTTCTTTTTCTCCATGGAGTAAGTTTAGTTTGCTTGTCTTTGTTCTTATACATTAGTGGTCATGGCTACTAAGTATGTTACTAATTAGAGCACACCTGTTTTGTACCTATAGCTCATTAGCCTGTGTATTTAAGCCCTTCAGTTCTTACTGTTCATGGTGTTGTTTAGATACATACTGTAATGTTGATCCTGCTGTTATTTTATTAAAGTTGTTTGATGTATGACTACTCTCATCTTTGTGGACTAACTTGTGATGATTCTATAGTCTTCAGTAGTTTTAGTACTGTCAAAGCCCTAAGTAAAGCGGAATGTCTTGAGTTTAGGACCTTTTGCTATTTAATTCTGCATATACTGTCGATAAAGGCGTATAAACTTCCTGATGCTTTAGTTCCTCCTGCTCTGGATCAAATCCAAATCCTAGCTTGTACAGTCTGGTCACGTAATCATCTTTTGCTGTTAATTACAGTAAGTCTCCACCATCCACACGTTCATGATACACAGGCTTGCTACACAGTTGGATGGGAAGTCTGGAGTTTGGTTGAACAGAGCCACATAAAAATCTTTATAATAATTATTGGTAACATTTTACAATAAGGTTCTGTTACAATAGTTGACAAGAGTTAACAAATCTGTTAATATTATTTAATGTACCTGAGCTAATATGAACAATGAACAGTTGTATTTTTATTAACTAACATTACCAAAGATTAATAAATAACAATGTTACAGTACAATACATGTGTTAATGTTAGTTAATAACGTATTGTGAGGTGTTACCATATTTTTTATTATTTAATGTTTTTTTTCCCTATGACCATGCAAATGGGTCATGCTATAATACATTCTTTATTCATCTGTGGAACGATGAAACTTTTTTTAATGCTTTATTATCAAAGCTGAAACTTTCTGCACCCTCCATGTGCAGCGGGAGAGACACAAATCTGCTGTCATTAAAATGGACGAAACTGGCAAAAGCACAAACCAATGACCCCTATACACTGAACTCTTAACAAATGATTTATAAAAGTCAGGTATCTGCAGTATTTTGCTCTAAAATATACGTAATGTACTGTCAAATATATTTTCATGTCTATATCTCTATACATTTTCTTAATGTACATTATTTTACAATGAGTTTAATTTGCAAAAATACAGAAAGTATGGTCATGTACAACAGAGAGTAAAAGCAAATAAGTCGTTATGTAAATGCTTTAACTCATCTGTTTGCATATCTGTTGAAAGCTGGTCTCTTCATACATTTTTATCAAAGCATAAAGATTACTCATTCTTACTGCGGCATTTATAAACATTGCATCGTTGGAAAAGTATTTTTCATAGTTAGTAAAAGTACGTGCACAGATGCATTTCCCCCCTGTTTTTCAGTCCATGGTTACTACCCTTCTCCCCCTGCTGCTTCTAGAAAATTCCCTCATCGTACTCA